>NC_136529.1:5264024-5381524 GCF_910591455.1 Pholis gunnellus | reverse complement strand
TTTGGCTTTTATTGTTACAAACAAGCTCAAAAGTATATATTCAAGCTACATTTATGTCTATAATGTGCAACTTTGAGCAACATAAAACTGGCAGGTTAAGGTGGTGATTTTAACATTACAATTTTTACTGGATGTTTTATGACTCCTTACTGATAGATATTATCATTTAAAGCTGCAACTAACAGTTCATTCTTTCTGATTAATTGATTAGTTGTTTGGTTTATAAAATGTCTGAAAATTATCAAAAATGATCATTGTTTCCCAAAGCCCAAGATGACGTCCTCAAACCACAACTCAAACTTATTCAGTTTACTGTCACAGATGAGTACCGATTCCAGAACATATTCACAGTAAAGAAGCCTGGATCAGAGAATGTTTTCTTTTTTTTCTCAAAACAAAATAGCTAAAAACGATTAATTGATTACCCAAATAGTTGTCTATTCATTTAATAGTTGACAACTAATCGATTTATTGATGCTGTCTTATTTTTCAGTTTTGAAGTGTAAATGTGGACAATTTCAACTTGTTATTCAATCATACGGAAATATGATCTTGCTGGTCATAATTATTCAACTATTACTCAGAATTCGGAAATTTTGCAACAAATGTGGATCTGTTGTAGCTTGTAGCCAGATGGATTAGCGTGCTATAGAAATTTGGGGAAACATGAATGTGACACGTCTTGTTAGAATAGGTTATTTCTGTGACTGAGTGGAGCTGCCCATGCTGGGTGGGCCGCTGTTAGCAATGCTAATCAGCTTCTTCACCTGTTTTCCACAGGCCAGTGGAAAGAATGTGAGGATTGGTGCGCTTAAGAGCAATTCTGGACTAATTCTCTTATGCCTTCATAATAGCAGGGTGTGCTGCTAGGTCAGTGAGCCCTTAGACCAGGGGTCTTCAATGTTTTTCAGGCCAAGGACCCCCAAACTAATAGAGAGATGGAGCAGGGACCCCCGACTATATATATTGTGTAAAATTGTGTTTTATATTAAACTGGGCCTAGTGCCATGTATAAACATACCTCTTTATTGTGCATTCAATACTAAGCTATTCAAATAATACACAGGTTCATATATTCATGTTTTTATTTTAAACATGTGAAGGTACAGTGAGTAGGGGGGCCGTGTCACTGCCATTTAGAAACATACCTTGTCAGCTGATACCAATGCCAATATCAACATTGTCTTAATTGCATGATAATCATGCATACAAGCTATTCAAATTGACGTTTTTATTTTAAACATAAATGTGGAAACGAAAATGAGTGATGGCCTATTAGTGCCACTGCCATGCAGAAACATACCTGTTATCTTGCATACAATACTGAACTATTAAAATAATGGACAGATTCATGTTTGGAAAAAAAATTTAAAAATTGTCTAATCAACCAAAAATGTCGCAGACCCCCTGCAGTACCTCCGCGGACCCCCTGTTAAAGTCCTCTGCCTTAGACCATACACTGGACCATGTTAGCTCAGAGAACGGCTTCATAGCTTCAAAAGCTAAGTGGTGCCGCAGACAATAGATGTAACAACGGCAATAAATTGTACTTGTGGAAACCCTGCAGACCAAAGCACTCGACTGTGTAACACGTGAATATGAATAGCCAGTGCGATAGCTAGCTATAATTACACAAAAACTACACCATAACACAGATTCAAGAGATAACTTATCATTATACAGTCCCCCCAATCAGGTGATTAAATTTAAGTGGCCTGTATCAATGATAATTTGACTATATTAAGCAGCTGACACATTTTTGGACCACCCTTTGAGTTGGATTAGTCAAACCCATTGCTGATTGCTTGACACAGCATGCGTTCTGTCAATACACACGCGAGTCTGACTGTTTACAAAAGGTAAGGAACGGAAAACTATTTAGCTTAACTGCGACCACCAACCGAAAATGGAACATAGGAAAAGACTAGCGAATATGAATGAACCGTGGCCCACACTGGCTGCAGCCAGACTTTAAATTAGCTATAAGTAGGATTGTACTGTCGCCGACATGCCGAACCGATCTGCGAGAGCCGTTGGCTCGCTGATCGGAAAGGATTCGGCTATGGAGATGGGACATTCACGAAGGAGCCGAATCAAAGAGTCGCCTCTTTTACGTGTAAGATGGCTATAAATAGATTGCATTGGCCTTGTCGATTTTATTATTTGGGATGTGTGGTTGGTAAATGCAAATTTTACTTAACTATTTATGAGATTACCATTATTTCATGTCTTGATCCACTCAATTATATACTGTTCTTGATGCATTCTTGGGTTTCATATCACCCTCAATGTGACTTATCTAGACTACTGCAGGTGGCTGTTTATTGACGTAATCCAAGCGGTTAAGTGGTGAAGAAAAGCAGGACATTTTTATTTATTCATGGGGGAGAACCCACAGACCCGTCCCCCCCACCAATTATGTATCCTTCCAAGTTTGCGCTCCATTATTTCCAGGCCTACTAAGACCTTTAATATCTGGTTAAAGCAAACACTAAAACACCATGGACTTTGGTTTGACTAAACCAGCATATGAACTAACAAGCTAACTATTAATTACTAGTTCAAATTAATATAAATATAAATTGTTCAAATAATTTATTGCTACTCAGCGGATGTCTAGGATGAACAACATATTCAGACAAAACCAACATGCATGCCCAGGTAAACCAGCTGGCCACGGCCAGTGAAAGTCATAAAACAAAAAACAAGGAATGGGACCGGAATGTTGCTATCAGTTTGTATGAAAGCCAGGTCACATTTGGCAATATGACCTCTGATCCCAAGAACAATCAGCTTTAATGGGTCTGACAGGGGTTGCCAGGCAATGAGAGATAGGTAACTTTACACAACCACAATCAATTGAAACAATTCCCCAGGCTAAGCGTAGACAATTTTGCAGTGTTATACAAAGAGTCCAAAAAAACTCCAGGTATGGCTACTTTACAGATAAGATGATTCTTTTTTTATGGAACATAATACGCCCAGTGGCACTTCTAGTGGGACAAAGTGTATATTAGGTACTTCGGGATGATAAAGCGAAGACAATCGCCAACACACACACACACACACACACACAAACAAACATTTCTTACCGCGGTGGAAAGTCTGGAGGCTAGCGTCATCTCCAGGTTGCCTTTGAGCCCCAGCAGCGCTGGAACTAGGATGAACACCTCTGACACCTCCGTGAACACCGTCCAGTGCTGCAACGACCACCATGTAATATCAGTGACACAACATCAAATGTAATGAACACACTGCCATATAGAAACGGGACATATCAGATTCACAGAGACACGGCACACGCATCATGTACCCTTGGTCGGGAGCAGAATGTCTCTGAAACCTTGTTCTTTAGTATTGACTCAGCAGTGAAACCAGACCTGTATGATGGACCAGATAGTGTGTCTCTGCAGACCTTTTACGCTATGTATCATTTCAGCTCTCTGCTCTCCTTTAGCAAGATCAAGGTCACTGGGACTTTGTGCTGAAATTATATATTTATTATTTATTATCCTCCTAATCCGGCTTCCATTCCACCCCCCTTCCCTTGTGTTTTCCATCCTTCACTGTTACCCACCAATCTTCACCTGCTGCAGCTTTAACACAAGGAGGCCGGGCTGCCTCATATCTCAGTATCATCAAAATTATACTTTGTTACAGCTAGGGTTGAAAATGTTCTTCAACCTTTCATTTGAGTGTAAAGTTACTAGCTAGCTACTTTGCTACACCCATAAATAGTAGCAAAAGGAAAAATGTAAAAAGAAAAGCATGGATGAGATGGATGGACCTGTACATTTTGTTGTTGGTCAACTTAAAGGGAACTACGCCCATTTTCCTAATAGCTATGGTCTAAGACAGTCCAAAAATATTAGTGAACATGAACAACTTTCTCCTGAATCCAAAAACAAGAGCGCTAAGACTCAAATTTGTGATGACATCACAAGTTTGAGTATTACTTATTTATTCTGGTTTTTGGCTTTGAGAGACAGTAGCTCAGGTTAACAAATAGTGATTGAACTTTTCTAGGCCATTGACATAACATAAGAATTCAGGTGGTGTTCCCCTTTATGGAAATAACAACTTATAATTTCATAAATTGTCTTAATATTAAGCTAGGTGATCCTAGCAACTGCTACTAAATAGCAGCGACTGGATGCCCACTCTTCAGAACTGAATTTGGTCATGAACATGATGTCAGGCTGAATGAATAAGTGAAACAAAAGGCCAAGTTGGCACCATGATAATAGAGAACCCATATTTTACCGTGTACCATGGTGGAAGTACAAACCAAGAGTAAATCCATAAAGGTACGACAAGTCAAGCAAAACTTCTTCAGTGTTGGGACAATTAGGACCTTGCATTGTCGTGCTGCTCAGCCCCTACCTCAGTAAAGAAAAGCTACATTTCGCTTTATGTATTACCCCCAGAACCAAAGCCATACAGTAAAGTCAGCCAGGCGCCAGGCCAGATAAATCTAAAGGACAACTTGGGCAAGTGTTGGGCTTGCTTGAGAGGATCACAGATCCTGTTTAGCACGTGCAAGAGAACAATTCTGCTTAGCTGTGCATCCAGATCCATAGTAGATGGCCTTTAGTGAAATGTATAGATGGTGTTAATAGACCTGACCCTTAATAACCTCCTTCCTGGCTGCTGGCCAGCCCTTGAGTTGGAGGTGGGTTCCCTGTGAGACCTTGATTACACTTCAGTGCAACTGTTTTGATCGGGCATGCCAGATCTGAACTCAGCTGTTTCTGCATATGTGTCCACACTTCACACTTCAATGAGACCTGCTTGATCGGATAGTGATCGGACATATGTTGTGATTAAAGGAGGAACTGTAAAACACTTGATAAATACATTTAATTTCCTATAAATTCTTGACAATAAAAGTTATTTTTGCCACTTACTCTTCCTCCATGCAGTATTGATAGACTTGTTTCATTGAAGAATAACAGCTAACAAAGTTCCGCTAATTCGGTGATAAATACATTTTCCTAAAATATCTTCACAAGAAAAGTCCCCCATTTCTTTATTATTTAAAAGCTTTTATTTTGAAGCAGCAAAATCAGGGAATGTTGGGTTTTCATCAGCAGACATAGACAGCAGTTTACAGCTGTGGAACCTCCCTTGTGGGGGGTAAGATGATGGCCCCTTACGTTTGATAAATTGTCCGGATTGTGGCCTCATGCTGTCCACACCTCACTGAGATCCGAACTCAATGCGAGCCGGGCCCACCCTGCATGTGATCTGGCCGATCGGATCCCAAAAAGAGCGAGATCTGATCTTGGTGTACAGACTTGACAGTTAAAGCTTCCTGGCGTGAAGGGATGACAAAGGTCGCATTGAAAAGACGAGTGTAACCACGGCCTGAGTCTCTGGGCTTGTCAGTCACTGTGGTAAAGTGCCTCCCTGCGCTGTACCTCCATTAGTGTTCATGCAGTGATAGCAGGTTTGCGGACTTCTGTGGCCAGAAACAAAGCTATTGCTGAGGCCTGGGGGCCATCGATCTATCTCCAGTAAAAGTGCTTATCTTTGGTGGGCCCCGGTCTCACAGGCCCCCAGCACTTACGGTCCAGTCTGCCCAGAGCTGAATCAATATTCACAGAGGCGGACACAGAAAAGAAAAGGGACGCACAACATTGACGAGGGGAGGAAAACAGAGGAGTAGCTGAACACTGTTAGCCTTCATTTTCTCACACGAGCAAGCTTCACTACGTTCCTCCCACTGTGCATCCAGATGTACAGGACGGAAAAGGGGTGTCGTCTACAGCTCAGTTTGAGTTGTATCAGTAGGCGTGGCACCGAAACTCCAGTGTGGGTTAAACTCCCTCTGTCTATCCCCTCGCTGTCACCAGGCCAAGCAGAGCTCCTTTCCAACAGCCAGTCCCTCAGCTTGGCTCACTGCCCTCTGCCAACCCAGCAGCCTTGTGGGCACCTCTGTGAGCACTCCTCTCTTATTTCACAGCCGCATGTTTTCAAGCTTTCTCCCCCCCTCTACTTCTGTCTCACTCCCCTATCTCCCTCTTTGCCTCCCCTGTGGTGATATATGTTGTTGTCTCCATGGAACACTGGCCCTGAGCCAAGCCAGCCCTCCCTCCCTCCCTCCTCATGGCCACCTCCTCGGTTCCAGGAACTCTACTGGACAACCCCAGTACCTCTGTGTACAGACCTATAGGAGCTCTGGTATGCGAGCCCCACAAGGGTCGGGTTGCCCAGTTGAGTAACAGGGCCCAATTTTAGTTGTGATCATTGTAATTGCTGTACAGAGCAGGGAGCTGAAGCTGAAGCTGATGGCACGCAATTCAATGCCAACGCAGCTCCGGCAGCGTCACAGAAACTACACCAGGTGGTGTCTGTTTCCAGGGGGGTACAGGTTGGTCTCAGCCTCATGTGCAAAGGAATGCCGTGGAGGGTAAAATTAACATAGCTGTGGCCAAAAGTAATTGGCGCACTGGAGTTGAACCTGAAAGATGAACGTTAGCTATGAAACAAGACCTCATTGACATTAAAGTAATACTTCACCCACAAAATGAACATTTGTATATCAGTTACGCTCCCCGTGTTGCTTTGAATTCTTTAAGAAAACTTCATGGGGAACATGAGAAAAGGCTTAATGAATTGAAGGAAATGGGGGCTACGTTTAACAACAGCAAAATTATATCAAAACATCTATTAAATCCCACACAATTCGAGCATTATAATAGTCTCATTTATCCAGTCGTATGCTCACTACTCTCCAAACACATGCATCTTTGCTAAAACGTTACTATTAAAAACACTTCTGTATTAACAGTCTTACTCATTCGCGAGTCCGGAAAAGTCAGCAGAAAACGGTCTTTCTTCGTTTTTTGATTTTTCATTCGCCGTGGAGGCACGAGAGAACGGTTTTCTTTAAGAACTCAAGGTAACGTGGGGCGAGACATTGATTAACAAATGGTCATTTTGTGGGTAAGGTATTCATTTACTATATTAAAATACACTTGTATTATATATATATATATATTAGGGGTGGGAATCGCGAGAGATCCCGCGATACGATATTATCACGATACGATATTATCACGATATTGCGACATTATCACGATACTGCGATATTATCACGATACTGCAATATGCTGAGTATTGCGATAACATATATTGCGATTTATTACCTTTTTTCAACTGCAAATGATGTCCCCAAAGGAAAACTGTGTCAACATGTTTTATCTAATAAGATAAAGTTTTCAGTCTGTTCATCTCACTTCAATCATTTTTATTGTAGAAAAATGTGATTGTCAAGCAGACAGACTGACCAACACTGTCATAAATGTTGCATGCACCTGACAAACTTAACTGAATGCAAATGTGTCTATAACTTCTATAAGTACGATATAAGAGTTATATAACTGGTATAACTTGCGATGCGTGGACGTCGAGGGCAGAGAGCCAGTTATGCGCTGCACTCTCCCCATGAGCCTGGCTGCTGTTGGCAGATTTAACGCCTGTTGTGAGGCCAGATTGAGCGGGTGAGCGAAACACTTCACATGCAGCCAGGCACATGAACCATATGGTGCAAACAATGAAAAGACGCTGCCGTATTTACGTCTAGATGACGTTATGTTGAGTGTTGATGGAGCTGCTACAATGTTAGCATAGAATAGCACCGACCGATCTGAGCTCCTTTGAGAAAACAAGTACAAATCGGCGTCATTACGTAGTTATTTCGGAGTCCCTTTTTGTCGGTTTATTGCCGTTAAATCACAGCAAAATCAGTTTATTTTGTGTTCATACAGCTGTAGTAAACAGCCGACGTGTGGCTTGCTAGACACAGTGAGCTCGATGAAATCCACGGAGCTCCTCCAGACTATGTTATGAACTCAGACATGACAGCGTTTAGTTTCCCGTGATATCTGGGACTTCCACAACACGTACTAGGCAGAAATAGAGGTGATTTTTTCCACAGTTGATGGCGGACAGTTGAACGGCTTTCAGGGCGATAAGCCGCACCCTCTCTCCGGCGCGTCCAGCGCGATTCACGCGAATGAACACAAATAGTCCCCGGCGAGACCGGCGCCGCAAATGGCGCGAATGATGCGATTAACACGATTCGCGCCGCGTTAATCTCTGTAGAGTTTGGGCACAGCTGTGTCGGTGAAAAAATGCTGCGACGGCCTTCCTTGTTAAATAAAAATCCAAATAAGTCCAGACGTCTGATTCAAACGCGGACAGCGCATTTCTGATTTCTTTCTCTGATCGATGTCTCTCTTTGTTTTGACCAACTTCCTACCAATCTCACTGACCCAGGAGCTCTGCTGACCTCACCAGAAAACAACTCAGGACTATCTAGTGGACTGAAAAAGCAATTGATTTTATTTTTCTAGTACCAAAATGTTTATAGTTTATAGAATAAAAGATCGATACTTGGCTTCCGTGTATCGATACAATATCGCGATACTATGCTGTATCGATTTTTTCCCCCACCCCTAATATATATACCATATTTTATTGTCAATTTTAATATTTTATATTTTTAAATGTCTCGAATATTGCTCTGTGTTAATTGTTTATTGTTATGGACCATTCACTAAGTCAAATTCCTTGTATGTGTAAAGTATTTGGCAATAAACGGTTTTGATTCTGATTCTGAAAAACAATAAATTTACTTGTGAAAAATGTTAACAAGTTGTCAGGCAGCAGAGACACTGAAGCTGTCACAAGGTTTAGGCTAAGCCCTAAAGAAGCCTGAGATGTGGACCGTTTGCGTCAATGGACCAGATGCAGGTGGGTGCAGGGTGAAAGGCTGAAATATCTGACAAGGGGGAGTGCAAATACGCAACCCGGGACCCTCCAAGGACTCCTGAGAATCCTGGACAGAGTGAAATATTAGCCAAGGTTTGGGGCGACACAAAAGCATTCTAACCTTCTAATCCTTCAACTCGTTATCACTTAGATCCTAACTAAGTAGCTGTCCGGGATGTTGTCAGGTTTTAACAGCTGTGACCTGATATGTTGTTAATGATTGTCGGGACAAAACATCTTTGGCTGACGGAAAAGACTGACCAATATGAGTAGAGGGTCAAAGCAAGCAGTCACAATAGGAAGTGCAAATAGTCAGGCACCAGTAAAGGTTTAGAAAAACGCACTTGGTCCTTTTATATTTTGAAGTCTTTGCCCAATGATGCATCCATTTGAGCATCAACCAGTCGCCGGAATGATGATTCACTTTGAGTAAATAAGCCCATGCTCTGGTCTCACTGTGGCTCATGGTGAACCAGGCAAGTGGATGTGGTCGGCACAAAACGGTGTCTGGTGGGCAGCGAGGGCTTGGCCGGTGTTAAACCCATTGTGATTTCCTGTATACTGGTGTCTGTATTTTTAGTCTGGCTGAAGCTGTGTCCCACCTCTTTATAGATATATTCTATTGTTTAAGTCTACAGGCACGCAGGACAGATGGCTAGACACTGAGGCAGACACATGTATGATAATGAGAATGTACTGAGGCAACAAGTTGCATTCTTGGTTCGTAGTCTGCGCAGGGAGAAGGTTCCATAGGTTTTAGAATCTGTTGACTGATAACAAATCACCCATTTGGCCTTTGACCTTGGCCCTCTCAGGTAAAGTAGAAATGCATGACCTTTATAACCTTTAGCGAGTCGCCCAAGTGAGCCCCGTTTCTAGCCCTGGCTTTGGGAGACTGAAGGTTTTAGGCTATAATGCTGCCAAGTCACTAAGCAGAACTATGCAGACGTCTCACTCCTCTATACCAGCCTGGACGGTCCTTTCTAGGCCAACCCCCGAGTGGGAATGAGACAATAAGCTCTGTTTGTGTGTGTGTGTGTGTGTGCTGTACATAGTCAAAGTGACTAAGGTTGAAGAGGTCACATTTAAAAGAAGTGTTGCAAAAATGCCAAGTCATGCACCGGTCTAAGCAGCAACTTCTAAAACTCAAGGACAGGCAGGCGTTGAATAAAGGCTCGAGCTTTGTTGGAGTTTCCAATCTTTTAGCAGACTGGTCAAACCAGAGAGAGAGAGAGAGAGAGAGAGAGAGAGAGAGAGAGAGAGAGAGAGAGAGAGAGAGAGAGAGAGGGTTAGACAATTACCTTCCTGCAAGGACAGGGGGGGATTAGCTGAGTTAGCGTTTCCCGGTGTCATGGAGGGGGGAATTAGGCAGCGAGACAACCTGCTAGATGCTCAGCCGAACTCACTGCAACAATCGGGTCAAGCTGACCGTCAGGTCTCACCTTTCACCTCGCGGCAAGCGCTACTTCAAGGTTCGCCTGCTCCGGCACAAGCACGGCTGACCAGAAGTTCTGCGTCTCCTCTTTCTCTCAGTGTCACCTCCAAAAGGAATGGTGCGCTGTGTGTTTTGGAAACTGGAGGGACTGCAGCAGCATGGTGCCTAAGTTGAGGCAGCATGAAAACTTTTTTGACCTCAAACCTCTGCATTCCTGGTGTAGTGGGGATACCTAACCGCGCGGTAATGGAGGCTTTGACGGCGCGTTGCGTTTTTTGTTATTTCCGCTCTGACTCACAGCTCGACCGGGGCGGGCTGCCATTTCAGGTGCTTGAAAGAGAGTACGCCCCCCCCCCCCCTCTTCCGCCCCCCCCGAGCCTCTTCCCCCTCCTCCCTGTGGTGAGTTCTTCTGGGTCCACCATGTTGGCACCAGTATGAGTGTACACAATGTGCCGGGACTGGTCCCCTGGCAGCCTGACACCTCCAGCTTTATCTGCATCATAAGCTGACTTTAAAGAAATATATGAGCTGTCAGCATGACTTTGGCCTACATTTCTACACTCCCAGATGTATACTCAGGGACAAAGACAATGAGTCAACCGTAAAAAGAGCAATTCTAAATGCACTCATATGTTTTCTTGGAGGCAGCAGCTCTCTGGCCACACTGCACTACAGACACACAGAGCGTACCAGTATGTGCCAGCCCTGAAGACGGGCAGGCAGGCCTTAGAGGTGAGAAAGGTTACATAAATACCCGCATGGTGTGTGTGACCAGAGCCCCACCCATCCCCAAACACATGACAGCAGACAGGCCAGCAGCGCCGTGACATATGTTGTGAGCCAGGCTCGTCGAACCAGTTAATGCAAACGAGTTCAACTAGCTGGACTAACTTCTGAATGAGTAAAGTATAGAAAAAGGGAGGCCCCAGGCTTTTCTTTTTTGGTTTTAGGGCGTATCAAATAAAAAGCGACGTTCTGATTATTTGTCTTTCTTTCTTTTTTAACTACATTCTTGGCTCGGCAAGAGTGTCCCTGAAATAAGCCCAGAGGCTTCCCTTTTTCTATAGGTGACTAGTTTGACTTCTTGAGCACCTTGCATTCATCTGGAGTTTACTACTTTACAACCGAAAGCACCCGGCATTTTCTCTTTCCTGCTTCTGAAAGACATCCAAAACTGTTTTGTGCCCCACTTCCCACCATCTCCCAAAGTACCCGAACTAATGGCCTTTCAATTAGTGTTAGTATACATGATCTTTAGACCTTTTGGTGCATACCAGAACTTTTTTTTAGCCTAAAAGAGAGCAGACTTTATTTATCGTTCATATATCGTTTATTTGGATTCACCAGTTTCTGATCAGAATCAGGACTAAGCACATTTCTTATAAATATATATAGAAGTCGTGTGCCCACTGAGTAGTAAAGAACATATTGGTGATCACTCACCTGAACAATGTCTAGCACCATTCCAGCTGCCACCGTCCCGAACCCGGCCAGCAGGAAAGGGAAGACCACCTGCAGGCCAATGGAGAAGGAGGTCTCCTTGAGGGGGGTCGGCGGCTCTGGGCTCTGGTCGGTGCTGGTGTCGTCGCTCTCGTTGCTCTGGCTGGCGTTCTCCAGGAGAGCGTCCTCCTCCCGCTGACCTTTGGCATTGGCCCGGCAGTCCATCGCCACCACAATCTCCGACCTCTCCTCATCCTCCCCGGTCTCACCGGCCCTCTCTGGGAAAGATGTGACCTCTGTGAGCTCTAACTCGCCGCCGGTTACCGGGCCCACCTCCTTGGGGCCCTCGGCGAGGATCACCGGTTGGACGGAGCAGTTGGAGTTGAGTAGGGCCGATGTCGGGGGCCCTCCCTCCTTCTTCGCCTCAATGGCCCCGGAGGACATGTCGACGTCAGGGAGTTTGTCTTGCTCTTTCGACCAAAGTACCATGCGGACGCCTTTGGAGGACAGTGGGCTTGACAAGAAAAGGTCAGGTTGTTTCGGGGAAGTCAGAATGGAATCGGCCACCCGATCTGGTTTTGAACCTGATCAGTCCAATTGATTTATCCCATTAAAGAGGCTTACAGGGAGTTGGGGTCGCTACTAAAGACCGGGAGAAGACGGTACTGTAGGGAAAAACCTGCAGCGAGCCACACGCAGCCGTGCGTCTGCTGAGCCCGTGTTCCTGTCGGTGCTTCGGGAGCAGAACCAGTATGTTCTCCATTCACTGCAAGATGCTCAGGGTAGACTGGCGGAAAAAAGAAGAGGGCATACTGGTTCAAAACAGAAGAGAAAAGGAAAAGAATAGCCTCGGGGACTCGCCAGAGAAATCCCTTATCAGTCACTTGTAAACAGTCCTCGGAAAGTTCAGTGTGAGCTGCAGGAAAAAAAATCAAATCAGAGGTCTGAAGTGGGAAGATAGCAGCGCCGACTGGTCATGCTCTCAGTCCACTGATCATGTCAGACTGGTGAGTGTACCAGGCTGGGAATGTCTCACCTTACACCACGTGGCTGCTGGGAGGTTTTCAAGGGAGATATTTAAAGGTCTGTAATATGAAGATTGAATTGCAGCCTGCAGAAAGGTTCCTCTCCAACCAGAGTGGACAGTCACCTGAGGAAAGAACACGTTCATTGATTATTCAGTCCTAAATACCAATATTTGATTTCCAAATACCAGCAGCTAGTAGATCACGGCTTTTTTTTTTTTTTTTTAATTTTTAATATAATATTAATAAAAACAACAAAATACAGCTCTGAGTGGTTAGAAGACAGCAACGTGTAAGAGCTGAAAACTATGGTAGTGCTCAAGCCTCCATTCTTGGAAAAATACTTAATACGGATTACTATGGGATATAATAATTTCCTTTATCAAAAAACAGAAATCCTATGAAGCTGTAGGATAACGTGCAAATATCATAACCAATAAACTAAACAACAAATATGTGAATGTTACAGGATTATTACAGAAATATAAAAACATATAGAAAATGTAAACTCACCACAATAATATAACACAACTGATAGAATCTCGAAAACTGATATTTAGAATTATTACACCATAAGTTTAGTCGCTCTGACGCCCATATAATAGACTATTGCAGTACTTAAGCCAAGCGAAATCACTCCGCTCTCCGCTGACAGGACGTGAGGAGTGAGGAGAAAGCAACAGTTTAAAATCAGTTTCATCCAGCGCCAAATTTCCTCCCGGCGGCTAAAAATATGTCACGCATTAACTGAGGTGCTGCGTACATCTTCTGCAACGGAGTGTCACACGACCATCAATTCGTCCGTCTTTCGACGCAAAGAGCAACAGTTCCTGTCCGACCTTTCAAAGTAAACGCCCCCTCATTTCTTCGTCTCCTCTCATCAAAACAAACCACAGCAACTCAACACAAAGACTTTTGACTCGTGCATCGACAATGACTGATTAAACACGCCGGGCCTATTTAGAGATAGGCTAAGGTTAGTCCTTACCGACACGGAGGCCACGCAGAAAGGTGCGCATTCGCCCACAGGTTACACGCAACTATATAATTGACGCTCTTATTTTGAAGGCCAATCTACTCGCATCCTGCCGTACCACTGCGGGCTTGGCGCGGCTCTCATCCTGCCTGCGTTATTGCGACATCCGCACAGTCTTTGGCTCTCCACGCTGAAACAATCCTCTGTTTAGTAGTCAGGACCAACACCGCCCGAACCCAACATGGCAAAGGCGTAAATTAGTGCTCCCCTGGTCGGGGCTGAATAGACGAGCCCTCCTATTCTATTCTGCTGCTCGTTTAAACGAGGGCAGAGCTTTCTGTTCCAACACCGGGCTGGAGCTCATGTCACCGGCCGCTATCGACACGAGCACTTTAACTCGTGAAAAGTCGGTGCAAACCGCGTTTCTTTTTATCACCTAGGGTACGAGCGGCGGTGTCTTGGCAGTTTTGAAGTCGCTAAGTGACACATTCCGTTAGATAAAGACATCGCTCTCACAGCCGGTCGCTCATTCGGTTCTATGAAACCCGCTGCTTCAAATGTCCAGCAGGTAGTAAGATTTAAATAAAAAGTTCCTCGGCGGTGGTTACCTTGTGTTGTCGGCGTGTTCTGGAGAGGAAAAGCGATATTCGGTCAGAGCGGACGCGCTTTGCGTTGCCGGCTGGATGCACCCCTCCACCTCTATGTAAGGCGCTCCGGCTGAGGCGTGGACGCCGGTGCGCACGCCTTTATGCAGCCCACGGTACCGGCTCCCGCTCAGCTGCCTCGGTGGTTAACGCTGGTTAATGGTTAGACACGTCCTCCTCCCGCGCGGTGTTGTACCCAGTCTATGTCCAGTCGACCCCCGTCACATTACTGCACCAGACCAGTGGCCCCCGCCGCCCGGCTGCTTGGATGCGCGTCTATAATACACCCCGTCCGGTGCGGGGGGCCAGGAAGCCACAAGGCGGGCCCTCCCTCTCCACACTCTGGGCTGAAGATACAGACAGCCCCCCCCCCCCCTCACACACACACACACACACTAGGTGTGGAAATTTGTGCCCGTGCGGTGCCAGTCTCCTGCACAAGCCTGCTAATTTACCACCAGGGAGGCTCAGAGATAGAGAAGTTTTAATTTAACAAAGGCCCTAGATTCCTGTATGAATGGGCACGCACGCCGGCTAAGCGGGCCAGGGCAGACTCGAGTCAATGATCCATCAACACAGATAATAAATAAACGCAAGTCTTACATAAGTGGAGGTTTTGAAATGACCCGAAACCACACAATGGGGATCTCGAATGGCATGATATTCATAGACAATGAAAGAAAGGAAACCTTTTGGAAACCACTTTAATGATTATAAGGTGTCTCTATATTCAGCAGTGAGTTTATTTATAGTGATCAACATATTACAACCATGCAATTATCTCTTATGGCATTCTTCTATTTTCTTATTATTACCTTTTCACATCTCCTATACAAATCTATAACATTGTGGTTTTTGATCATAACGTATAAGCATACTGAAGCTTTTCTTCACCAAGGGATTGCAGAGTGCATGTGTTTGTGTGTTATCTAAGAGAAGAATTGCATGCCTCAGCCTCATATAGGTCCACTCCTTGGAGAGCAGCAGCTCTAACAATGTCCCCAGAGGACCTTGAGCTCTGTTGAGCTGTCTGCCTGTTGCTCTACATGTAGCCGCTCGGCTCAGCATCAACAGCATCAGCAGCATAGCATCGCCCGGCGACCAGAGGCTACAACGGTTTATACCAGTGGTCCCCAAACTACGGCCCGCGGGCCGGATGCGGCCCGCCTCCACATTTGGTCCGGCCCCCTGAACAATACCAGAGACGCATTATGATTTTTTTTCAGTCTGCACAATTAATCGAATTTTAATCGCGATCACGATTTTGGCTGCCACGATTAAATGAGCATGATCGTCTGTGATATTGACGTTTAAAATACGTGCTCTGCTACATATCAAATCAAGCGCTTCCTGAATCAGCCAGACGTACTCAGATGTTACAAGTAAAAGGGATCATTTTCAACATTTTACGTGATTAAAGAAATGGAATAAAATATTCAAAATTCTATTTTCATTAGTGTTTAATCACCTGAAAACTGAGGGTCTTTGTGTTTTCATATCTTTACGGAGTCCACCATGTTTCTAGTAGCCCAGAACAGACAAATAAAAACCCTGGCTCTAGAGAGGGCCTTGTATTTTTATGTTACCTGTAGGCCACCGTAGTTCTCTACACGCTTCCTGCAACCTCAGCGCTAGTTGCCACTAAATCCTACACACTGGTCCTGTAAAGTACTAACAGTGAGCATGCAGAATCATATGTTCATATGCATTATACTGTATTGTAATTAATTAAAAAAATATAATTGTTGAAGCTACGTGGGACTAATTTGAGCCAAATGACTTCATCGATAATAATACATCATAGTTCAATTGCTAATTATATTTTCTATTGATAATCTGAAACTGCAAAGAAACTCTTGACTAAAGCTTTAAAACAATATTTCGGAGTGAAGAGTAACGTATTTGTCTCTCACATGTAGTAAGTAAGGGTAAGTATAAAGAAGCATAACATGGAGACAGTGCACTACTTGAGTAAATATACTTCACATTGATCGCGCAGATAAAACAAACAAGATGTTAATGTGTTTATGACTGAGCTTTAGAGGTACTGGGAGGCTGATTTTGTTTTACCTTTCAACAGAGCCAGGCTAGCTGTTTCCCCCTGTTCCCATTCTTTATGCTAAGCTAAGTTAGCTAAGGTTGACTGTACCTTAATACTTAACATGGAGAGTGGTATCTCATCTCAGTCATGACAAGAAAGCAAATAAAAGATTTTCCCAAACATGTTGAATGTAATGTTTAATATTTAAGCTGTATTGCACAAAGCTTGTTATTCATTTATTTTTTAATGCAGCACTTGTTTACATAAGTGAGTATTTACTATCATTGCCATTTCCAGACATCAGAGAAAAGTCTGAAAGGGGATTTCTTGGGGCTGTTTTTCTTTAGATGTCTACATGTAGCGGCTTTTTCCAAGAAGTTTGCAGAAGGTCGATCAGGAAACGCTCTTATTACATATCGGTGGGTGGTTTTCTCGGTTTGACAAAAATAAAAGTTCAAGATAACTGCTTCTCGGAACAGATCTCTGTTCACACAATAACCCTAACCACAGGAAATGATCAACAGTGCAAATTACAAGCAAGCAGTTATAAGCCATGGCAGGTACATTATGGACATCTTGAAGGACATTTTCTGTCCATTTACTTGTGGCATTGTGTCCATTCATTTCAATTCCATTCCACATAAAGTAAAAGCTATCTATCGCTCTATATAAAAGCAAAATTTCAGTTTTGTACAAAGCCCTGGAAGATCTGCCAAAATGTTTCATTAAGGGTCCCTATACTGTAAAATAGAGATATGGGGCACTGAATTTCATAGAATGTGTCAGACCCATAGACTGTATATAAGAAGTTGACGTCGTCATTGTGACGTCACTCATTGGTTTGTAGACTGCTGTTATGAAGCCACGAGTTTGGCGATTTGGCCGCCGCCATCTTGGATTACGGCCGTCGCCATCTTGGCTTTTTGCAACCAGTGAACATAAATTACCATATTTGGACTGCATGCAGAGGAGTGTTGTAAAGACGCCGTATACGGCTCTGGTAGCGGCAGCGAACAGTCAATCACAAGGAAGCCACGCCCAAAAGCATACTATTTTGCTGTATATGGGACCATAATTTACTAAATGAACATCATGCTGTATTGAAGAAGTCTTGAAACTAGCGATTGAGACCATAAACTCATGTTTACAATGTTTACTGAGGTAATAAATCAAGAGAGAAGTAGAGTCATTTTCTCATAGACTTCTATACAATCCGACTTATTTTTGCAGAGGAGTCGCCCCCTGCTGGTCAGTAGAAAGAATGCAAGTTTAAGACACTTCTGCATTGGCTTCACTCGTTATAACCTGAGGTTGCCTTCGGTCAGACCACATTCAAACAAGAAGTAGCTTTGGTGAGCCCCACGGTCCCTCTGCCTCGCTCCTGCCGCTAGGAGACAAGCAGGCAACTCCGGAGACGGACCGTCAGTTGGCAGCTGTAGCAACTGAAATTCAGCCAGCACAAACCCCAGCTGGTGGCAGCAGTTTTGAGTATTTTTGTTCTGTTTTAGGATACAAGTACAAGATGTTTCGAGTGACTGTATATTCAAGAGAAAGTTAGATTTGACACAGTAATGGCTTTTTATTGCTACCCTCTTCTGTCAAATTTGAACACAAATTATTTCCAAATATATACATGGCAAAACATCTAACTAGTACAAATATGTAATACAATTACACAACATCCAGGTAATAATCAGATTGTTATACCAGTGGAAAGGATCTAAGAATAGCAAAGACACGTCTCAATGTTCTATCCATCCCACAATTTTGTTGATGATTATCAATAAAGCTAAGATAGCCAAACCCACTCACAGAATTAGCTTTTAAATAAATGTTATCTCTCTCTCACACAAACATACACACACATGCACGAACACACTGTCGTTGAACAAATATAAATGAAAGTCAAAGACACATCTGAGCTGAAGAACTCTGTCATTTATTGATTGGACAGGATATCTTTTTGGCAGCATATCAGCTAACAGGTACTATTTAACCGGAAATGTTTCCGACATACATTGACTGGCAGTGATTCAAAGTCTAACTGTAGTTTCATGTCTTCTTCTTTCGAACAGCAGGAGCAGAGTTAACAAAACACAGATGTGCATGGAAACATCTTACATGTCCTTTTTGTAAGTCTATAATATGATTGGGAAAAACTCTTTTAAAGTAATCAATATGTTGTGTTACTGTAACGGAGCTTTTTTGCATCTGTTAGCCTCTTGTCTGGATTACACTAGGGACTAGCTGGTGAACATAGTTTATCAGGTAGCAGGTAATGAGCGGCTATATTTTCTTTCTCAGTAGTAAGTGGAAACCAAAACAGAGCTAAAAAGAATAGTGAATATTGCAGTTACACTCATCAGGTGACAAGAAACAACTTCAAATGAATGCAAACAAAATGAAGGAGGACTAATAGCTCTATGGATCTGTGTCCTAACGTCAGTATAAAAGGAATTTTGGCCGTTGGAAGAATAGTTGGCGGTCCAGGCAAAGTATTGAGGAGCTCTGAAAGGGCTGGCCCAAGGGCAGCCTATCAAAGTTGAGACTTAGAGTGCCGTTCACCGATACCTTAGAACAGGTACAGTGAAAAGCACCAAAGCCACCAACATCAGATGGAGCAGGTGGGAGGACATCCTGCAAGATCTTGCTCTAGAAATAGGACCGGCTGGTCCAGTGGCTACTAATGGAGTGGGAGTTGTACACAGATGATCAAAAAAAAAGCCAAGACCAGGAGGCAACCTCAGGTTCTGAAGAGTGAAGCCAATGCAGAAGTATCTTAAACTAGCATTCTCTCTAATGACCATCAGGGGGCGAGTCCTCCGGTTGCAAAAAGAAGTCTGGTTGTATAGAAATCTATGAGAAAATGACTCTACTTCTCTCTTGATGTATTACCTCAGTAAACATTGTAAACATGAGTTTATGGTCTCAATCTCTAGTTTCAAGTCTTCTTCAATACAATTATGGTCCATTTAGAGTCTAACAGACCATAAAGCGGAGTATGTTTTAAGGCGGATTACCTTGTGATTGACAGGTCTCTACCCTACCAGAGCTGTGTACGGCGTCTCTACGCCACTCCTCTTCGTTAGTTGGTTGCAAAAAAGCCAAGATGGCGACGGCCAAAAAGCCAAACTTGAGGCTTTAAAACGGCTGCCCCCAAACCAATGGGTGAGTCATGATGACTGCGTCCACTGCTTATATACAGCCTATGGCCAAGATAACAAAGTCTACTGGGGCTATATCTTCAAAAGAAATGGCAAGGAAGAACACGGACAGCGTGGATACGTTCTAGGCATGGCCCAGACAGGAGAAGTGATGGCATTCAAGGAAGGCCTGTTGGAGTTTGAAAAACGCAAAATCAAGCATATCAGAATAATTGCTTATTTTTTTTCTGTGCTTAAGCTTTAAAAGAAGACCTTGACATCCAGCTAAAAGATGGATGAAGGCTCTCAGGGCAAGGCTGTAGCCCACAGCAACCTGTGAAGAAAGATTGCTCAATTGAGAATAAACACGTATATCTCGAGGTGGTGCGCTAGAGAATGCTCACCACACGAGGAACCCACTGGCAGTTGACCAATATGTCCAAGAACGTAGGGTGGTACTAGTGGGAGTGAGAGGTTGTGGAGATTCACCAAAGGAGTCATAGTAGGAAATATTAAGATAAGCACAGGTGTTACCAATAACATTAACGATGGCTGTGTTCTATTAATGCGTCCCAGAAAGACGAAAGAAGACAGTGTGACAGAGAGCCAACATGAACAATACCAGGACCCGGAAACTAAAGCAGCTCCAGGAAATTAAGCCATCACTGTTTTTATCATTTACAAATCCGCATACAGTTTTCTGGGTGCTACTTGGGGCCGCATAAGTTTGAAAGGTACCAGAGTTCACTTGACTGAGCAAATAAAACGTATCTTCTTTTTACTTCAATAATGATGCATTTTCCAATGTATTTGTATGTGATTTCTTCAGTAGGTCTCCTGGTGCTGCAAGAAAGCAGGCAGGGAGAAAGGAAAGTCACGGGTTGTCCTGAAGAGGATTCAGAAGCTAAGAGGATTCAGCACACATGATACATGAGTCTTATTACGTCCATCACTAGCATTTCTAGCAACATATTCTTTGCATCTGTATAATAAAAAAAAAATTGGATACTGGTTAATGGAAAAGATGTGTCCTAAAATATAGTTCACTATAAATATAGTGAGTCTTGGGTCTCGTACCAAGACACGGTTCTTGTGCTTGCACGTGGATGTGGATTCATGCCTTCCACATTCTGTTGTTGGAAGATAAATAGTTTTAAAGGCCGCAAAAGAATCCTCAGACAATGGTCCTTGTGCGAAGCATGAAAACTGGGCAGGTTACCACCACCTGGACAACTGCCAACAGACCTGCAAAATAAAACAGTTCAAAAGGGCTGGTGGAGAACACATCTATGGGTTGTATTTTAATCATGCTTCGTCTGAATTTAGATTTCACAGCAGGCTACTGAAGCTAGTAAGACATTTGGAAACAATGTGACATTTTCTGGATGAGAAATGGAAGTGTTTTAGAGATTTTCCAGGATTTGGCGGATCTTCCTCACATTTTTTTGTTTTCCCTTTTTACTTTTTGTCTCTCCGGTTCCTAATGATGGCTATCAATTGTCTTGGTCCTGATTGGTTCACACAGTTGGGAACACAAATCCACATTTTCGGACGAGGTCATAACACCACATTATTCCCCACAGATATCAAATCAAAAACGTAACTAGCTTACAACTGGCATCAGCTCAAATAGCTAACGTTGCTTTAGTAGCAGCAGCTTGATGGTTCTATGGTAATACAAATGTCAACAGTTCTTATGCTAATTTATTGGTACGATATGCAGATTATTTAGTTATTAGTATTATTTGCATCACTAAACCAGATGTTCTTTTACTTTGATTGCCTGGAAGCTGATATAGCAACATAAATTAAAATACCACATTTCACCCAACAATGTACAATGTTTTATATAATATATATGTTGTTGATAATATGGTTTTGAATATTCATCTTATTACATGATAATAATCCCATGTCATAGAACAACTGGTGTAACCAGATGAGTCACCACTGTATGGAAGTATGGAAGTTTCTCGTTGTCTTTTGACTCCATCAGTCCCTCACTCTGCGTTAGAATATAAAACAGACCAGTATTTTATCAAATGTAGGCAGGAGGTGAACACAAGCAGCAACCTAAACAACCCGAAGCATTTCCACTTCCTGTATGGAAAGGAAGTTAAGAAATGATGAAGAAAGCACTTCCTTTTGTTGAAACGCATATTAGGCAGTATTCATCGAGTGAGAAGGAAAGATCTTTAAACCAAAAGTTACACTGTAGAGTGTAGTCAGAGACAGGACATGGGTTGGTGTGACCCCACTCATTTGGCAACAGGTCAGTATAACTACTGCAGATATGATTGATCTTTCCTTTAGGTTAAGAAATCTACCTGTCGACTGAAACTGGATGGATGTTTGCTTTACAGTGGAAAAAAAGAAGGCTTGCACCGCTGACTGCCAGTGAAGACAGAGATAACTGATGGATGAAGACGTGCAAGCCTGTCCTGAGGTCTGGTTACATGTAGACCTACAGTGTAGTACGGGGTCCTTCTGGTGGTTGATGATCCTCCAGCCTCTTTTTTTTTTTTTAAAAACCAGGAAGTGAGGTGAGAACAGAAGACAAAACAGCGCTGGGCCCCAGCAACGCCTCGCCAGAGTGGCTGTCCCTGGCAACGCCGAGGCGGTCTGTGCCAGTTTTGGGCCACTTCTGTCCCGGGGCTTCTTTGAGCCCAGAAGAATGTCAGGGGGAGACTTGGAAACCTTCCCTTAGCTCAGGATGAATGGCTGTCCACCAAACACACTCCCCCACTCACTCTCTCTCTCCCGTCTCCCTCCAAACCTCCCTCATCTACTCACCGAGGAGAAGCAGAAAACAGCGAGAAGCCTCAGCTTGAGCATTCACTTCTTCTCCTCGTTCTCCAGAGAGTCATCATTACACTCCCTAGTGAGAGGGCTGTCACCATAACGTCATCCAATCACTTCATTCCATTGGGTAAATTAGCACCTTTGGTTATAACTGGGTCTTATTTGTGTTGTTTTGAACATCATTCCTATCGGCACTAATATCATTGTACTAAAACAGCTTAAATCGCTGAGTTCTGGAGATGAACCACTAAACAGAAGTCAGACAAAGCGAGAAACAACCACGCTAGATGCGTGGAAGGTGACTGGATGAACCATCTGTTACTCAAACTATTGCCTAACAACAGTTGATAGAGTGAAAAACATCTTTTCCATCGAGAAAAGCTTTCAGTGCTGTTCTTTGCTTTTCTTTTAAAGGAGAAATACTTTCTAGTTCTGATAGAACTGATGCTATTGCAGCATCTACGCTAACCTTTTAAGGAGCCGCCATTGTTGTCCTCTTCCGATCCAGTTGCCAAGCAAAGGTAAAAAAAACACACGAGCATTCACGGTCAATTAACCCCCCTTAAAGTAAGCCGAACTTATTTGGAAGATTCTGAAAGGGACCATTATGATATGCAAGCCAAGGCTAATGTCCCTGAGCAGCCTCCTAAAAATTATGAAACCACATTGTGAATTACATTTTGAGGGAAACATATTTTCTCCAGGATTACGTTTGTTTATTTAATCAAAGAGAGCATCGTAGAAATCAAAGTTCATAAAGAAATTAAAAAAAGAAATTACATTTTTTTTTTTTTTTTATCGAAAAAAGTCTCCTTAATTTAATCATCTAAACCATTTTACACACTGCAAACAGTTCACACACTGCGAAATATTAGAACTGTATCATACCGTGAATCGGTTTTCAGGGCCAAAACGGTGAAATCCCAAATTATTCCATATGAGTAATGTGTTCGTCTGCTAAGTGAGTATGTCTGGAACTTAAAATGGTGTTTCTCCGTTCATCTGAGCCAAAATGGTGGGCAAAATGCCAGCGGCGAATCATACAGGGGGCTTGGGGCTTGGGGGCTGACCGTGGCACGGTTTTGGAGTTTTATTGGCTGAAAATTCTGTCAATCACTTCATGGAACACATCGGTGTGTTCCAAATAAGCACCCGGTTCTAACGAGATGTCACGTGACAAGATCCGCCCGGCAGAGCCTGAGCAAGGGCTCCAGACAAACAGACAGAGACGAGGAAAATGCATGGAGGAGAGATATGAGAGGTCAAAATGATGCCAAACAGCTCTGTTATGATAGATTGTACAATATGAGTGATAAACAAAGTGAAATATAGTGAAATATATAGTTATATAGTATATAAAAGTACAATGGAACAGCTGCAACTCCTGTTTTTTTGTACATAAACTTCTATAACTGGGGTTTGCTTCACTTTATTTACACCAAATCTTTTTGTGAGGCACCTGCACCCTGTGTGCTATGAATTGGGAATCTTTTTAGGCTAACCAGGGTCTCATTTAATAAATGACAGTGCTTTTTCTTCAGGCGAACCTGGTAATTTCCCCTGTTTGCTGTGTTCAGTCTTCAGCTACTATTAAGCAGTAACATATACACAATATTTACTCATCTCATCAAATCTCCCAATTCCTAGTGTTATTCAAGCATCAACATTTTTAAAATAGACCTTGTAGTTACAGAATTGTAGTCTCTTTTGTATGGGTTACAATTTTTGAGAAGAGGCCTAAAAAAAGGCTTAGGGTCCAAGAGCTCAACAAAGCTGTTTGTTTGTGAACACAGAAGTTTATTTTGAAAATAAAATGTATGCATGAAATGAGTATGAGTATGAGTATGCTAATTTCTAGGAGTCAGGCTTGGCCTGTAGATAAACTGCCGTTACCATTAGCGAGCTAATCTGCTAGCATATTTACTGTCAGTTCAATCACCAATGGCAGTGCTAATATTGTGGGTTTCCCAATGTTCAGGTACGTTTCAGTATATATATATTTTTTTAGCTTTGCGTTTGAGCTGCCCTCTTTAGTTTTAACGCTCTTATATGTCAGCCAATCACAGGGCTGACACATAGAGAGAGACAGACATTCACACTAACCACTGCACCCAACGCAACTTGTAGTCAGTCAAAGTTTTGGAAAACCACATTCTAAAATCCATTAAATTCCAATTCCTGTATTCTTTATTTCTGCATCAGTGCAGATGGAAAGTGCTCGTCCTGACCTGTGACCCCAGGCTCTTGTAATGAATGAGCCGTGACCTTTCCAAATTTCTGTACCAGCAAGGATGGAAGGAATTTATGTCGAACACGGAAGTGCCGGTGTGATGATTAAAAAAAGTTACTTATTCAGACAGACACTCTGCAACATCGAGAACCTGCGAAGCGTTAGAGAATTACAAACAGTCTCACAGATTAACCGCCATGTCCTTATACATGTACCAGTAGGAGTGTGTGTGTGTGTGTGTGTGTGTGTGTGTGTGTGTGTGTGTGTGTGTGTGTGTGTGTGTAGGTGTGTGTGTGTGTGTGTGTGTGTGTGTGTATGGGTGGGTGAAGAGTAACCTCCCATGGGCAGCACATGGCTCACCCATTAAACAAAGCAGACATTATCATGGCATCATGGAGAGATGGAAAATTGGAGAATGGAGACTGGAAGAGTTTGTTGCAGGTCAGAGAAGGAGTTAGGTAATCTATCAACCCCGTCAACCCCAGCTTTAATTTTGGTCATTTTGCCTGATGTAAGAAGTGTGCAACTCAAGCAAGTTTAAAGTTCCGTAGCATGCTGAAAATAGTTTTCCCTTTAACGAAGCAAAGCAGAAAAACCGAAGAATATAGTCTTTGTGAAATGACTGCTGGTGATGGCAATACTTTGTGCAGAAGAATAATGGTTGTGATAATATCAGTCATCATTTAACTGATGAAAGGGTGGCGGACAATGTGAACCGCTGCTGGGCACTGGGCGTGTGCAACCTTGTGATAATACGGTATTCATCTCGGTGCTTGTGTGTGTGTGTGTGTGTGTGTGTGTGTGTGTGTGTCTTCCCTCACTCATCCATTTTCTTGCACAAATGTTTACAGTCAGACTGGTATCGACTGTACGTCTGTATCAAACCAGGCAGCGATGAGAAATCCATTACGTTGCAAAATGTTTCATATGCCAGTGGTGGAAATAAACTTAGTAGTTTTAATCAAGTACTGTACTTAAGCAGAGTTTAGAGACTCGAAACTCGCAAGCATTAGCATTTGATGCAACTTTATATATGATGACAACAAACCTTTTTGTATAGAGCTTCTAAATTTACTCAAATATGCTTTACAAAATAAAAAGAGAAAAAAAGACAATAGATTGTTAAAGAAACCAGAACTTCTATTTCAACACGTTTCAGACAGAAATCTTGTACTCAAAACTCAAACTTAAAATTCGTCTTTCTGTTGAGAGAAAAGTTTGTCAATTTGGGAAATGTGCTTTGTGACTTTCTTGCTGAGTTAGCTGAGAAGATGGATGATGGACGAGTAGTATCGATCTTTTTAAAATGTCAAACTAAGAAAATCTAAAAATGAAGATTTGGAGGGCATGACTTTTACATGTAATGGAGTCATTTTACAGTCTTGTGTTGCTACTCTGGTTCAAGTCAAGAATCTGAGAGCATGTTTGCTGTCACGTGACTCGTTAGTCCCTCGGTAATCACCTGAGTTGTCAGTCAAGATAACGTCAACCACGCTCTTAACTAAGCGGTTTTGTTGCCTGAACCTAACTTCCTGTAAAAGACACAATGTGTTTAAGAAGCGTGTGTTGACAAACCGTCCCTGATGCTAGAGGGCTACCTGGCGTCATGGTTTAGAGCGTAGGGGAGTGACAGTGTTGGATCTGTTGCAGCATGTCAGCAGGGACAAACATATCATTATCGCCCTCGTTATTGAAAGAATAGCTTGTCTCTCTCTTTTCAGATAGCATTTTAATACATATACGATTCTTTTCTTTCCTTTGTGTAGAAGTGAAAGTCATGTTTTGCACCTATATTGTAGCTCGTGTTTTGTATCGTCTCGTGTGTATTAGTTTCATGTATTTCAGAGGCCTATCGAGGGTTAGAATTGCAAATGAGCTCAGGCTATAAATGCTGTGGTGTGTGGCATCGGTTAGCGCTACATACTTGTCCCTGTACAAATAAACATGAAATAAAATACACTGTGCCTTTTATTTTCCCTATACCTGTATGGCTAAGTGAGAGTTCAGGCTAATAACTGTATCCTCCTGTGTCTCTCTGCTGTTTTAGTTTGACCGCGTTAATGTGGAAAAAACACAGAGAGGAATACAGCTGCCATAAACAGCCTCACTTCAATCCCATCAACCCATTTTAGCCTGGATGAAGTCCAAAATGTGTGTGTGTGTGTGTGTGTAAAGCAAACTTTCGATCCCTACTGGGTGGCAGTAAAAGCCTCACAGAGGAAATCAGCGTATTGATGTAGAGTAAGCAGTGAATAAACATAACCTAGCAACCATTACTAAACCTGGCTGTAACAGGTTATTGCTATATTACATTAATTATGTATCTTTCTCTGCTGATGTCAAGGACACTTTTGTGACCATTACCTTGCATATTTGAAGCATCACGTTTCTATCACTGAAATACGGTATGACTCAGGGAATTTCAAAATAAAGTCCTTGTGTCAAGACGGATTTCTAATCGAAAAAAAAAACGTTGCCCTGCGCCAAGTCCCGCCCCTTGAACACAGACTGGTCAATCATAGCGTAGCATCAGCCAGCAGTGACCAGGCCATCCGGCTCTGCTCCATAGACTCTCATATAATCTTCATTTCCAGGCTGGGTTGGTGGACCTGGAGCTCGTGCTGGTTAAACGTTGTTTAATAGTGACACTCGTTCCCCGGAGAGGTTCGAAGGAGATGCACGTTTCTAAAACATTACGTTTCAACGTTAAAAAATAACTAAAATGGAGCTAACATTAGCAGAGTATGTTAGCACATTATTAACTAAAATGAGCACTGCTATGCTACGTATAGCTACTAAAGTTGTACTGAATATTGACACTTGTTTTTTTTTTGCTTTATAATGATTGTAACAGTCAATAAACACTTACCCGGCTTTACAGGAACAGTGTTCCTTCATTTCATGGTCTTCTGTCTGGATCTCCAGGTGAAGCGATGGTTCACTTTGACACTGTGATCTGTAGCTTTAGCTTCTATCTTTATCTTTTTAACCTGTTTTTACTGCTGAATCAGTTTCACATCCTGGATATTTCCTTCATATTGTAGACTCTTCTGTCTACTTCTCTCTAAAATATCTTTTGTCAAAAATCAGATCACGTTTATTCAGGGAGAGCAGTTAGTGACAGTTTGGGCTCCGTGGTAGCTTTGATAGCTTTAAGGAGTAGAAGCGGGGGGCGGGGCTTAGGAAAGGGTGAATTAATATTGTGCGCCCATCAGGCAGGTATGACAACTCATTGCTACAATGTCATGATAGCTTACATATAAACCGTTTTAGTAATAGGTAAAGATGGTAATTAGGGCCCGAGCACCGACAACGTCGGGTCCGCGAGGTCCCTATTGTATCTGTAGGAATTATTATTATTCTTCTTATACCCTCCAATGAAAATGCGTTTAAGGGTATGTGTCTTGTCCCAAACCTCCCCATATTTGGCGAGCATATCAGGACTGCGGAAAATTTTGATATTTTACTGGTCCAATGCTCGAGCATGACAAAATGACTCGCTAGCGCCCCCTAGATGCTAGAAAGGCAAGCCCCAACGGTATGTATGTCCAAATGACTTACAATTTTACAGACATGAGCAACTGAATGAGTTCCACGAAAAATCCTCTTGGGACCCTAAGCTCCGCCTACCAAAATCCAAAATCTTCCGCCACCCTTACTAACAATTCAATCAGTATTTAGTGGAATGAAGTAATTCCCCCCTCTATAGATCATAGTTCAATGAGGATAACTCACTCGTTTTAATGAAAAATACATGTTCAAACTATTTTTTAGGTACATTGGAAAAACCTAGATGTAAATTGCATTAGTCTACCATAACATGTATTTTTCTCTAAATTATTTTAAAACTTTATTTTTTTCATGGGGTGATGTAGATAAATGGAGATGAGACACCTCTGCTGTTCAGGGTCATATTGACGCGCTCACTCAAAATCAAGCCAAATGAGTCAGAAGGATTTATATTGAAAGTAAACTTTACTTATGTTTACTTATAGTGTTAAGAAATAGACATTTACAAAAATTAACAAGAGATCAGCACAATGAACGAGGTGTGTGTGTGTGTGTGTGTGTCTACACAGCGCAAAAGTGACATGTCGTCACGGTGTGCTTTGTGCAAATACATGTTGGCTCTGTCTTTATAATATTTGCATTAGACAGTCTTGGCTGACATGTGTTGGGTGAGGATGACCACTGTCTTTCAAAATTTTTTGACACGAATGTCTCTCTTGGAGGAACAGGTATGTCAGTTTCCTCATCTGATGGTTCATAATCAGCACCATTATAATCTGAATTGACCTCAAGATGGTCTTCATCTTCAGACACATCCTCTTCTATTTCACTGTCGTGATCAAGGATGTGCTCCAGAGCCTCCAGGGCTGTCATCCTTTTGTTTCTGCTCATTTTGTCCTCCAGTAAACTGGTGTGTTGTATGTATCTGCAGAGTTTAATGTTGGTAGGACTCCCAAGCAACCCTTTCGTATGTTTCTCCCATCTCCTGCTAAGTGTGGGCGGAGTTTTCCCATGAGAAAAAAAAAGGTTAAATAAATAGTATCTTTCTCGAACAGGTGCGGTAGTGAGACCGCACCTGTGTGTGTGTGTGTGTGTGTGTCCGCCCATGTGACCTACACTGTCTCATTGTGTGCTTAGCAAGTTCGGCATGCTATCAAGGATAGCTGTTTCCTATTTGTGTTAAGCTAAGCTAACATGTTTAGTATTCAGACATGACTGGTATCAATTTTCTCAGCTAAATTTCTGGGCAAGAAAGTAAATAAGCGTACTTTCTAAAACATCTAGTAGAAGCACTTCTGGTAGATTTTTGAACTATGGAGAGTGCCAGGCTAGTTGTGAAAAAACAAAAATATCCATGTTCTGTCATAAAAGTGAATATTGAGTGGCATATAGAGGCTTAACCCTCTTTCTCTCCCTGTCTCTCTGTGTCTCCAGTTATTTTTTGGGAGACTGTGAGTGATGCCAGCTCATGTGTGGAGTGTTAGTTTTTTTGTCGTGAGTTCAAGGGCGTTACTCCATCGGTCTCCTGGCACCGACTACAGCAACATGCCCAGCAGTTGGAAGAAATGCACATTTCCACGCTGCATGCACATCGCTTGAGCCAGCACACACACACACACACACACAAAGTGCTTTTCTTGCGTTATGAAACAAGAAATGATCGCTCTACTTCATGCTTCTTGACTGCTGATTAAAAGAATTGCATTCAAGGTGGAGGGATGAAACCCTCGTCCTCGCCATACACAGGCTTTAATTAGTCATACAGCATCCTCTTTTTTTACAAGCTAGTCGATCCTGTTTGTTCACCTTTCTCGCTGCCAGGGAAGTAATTAAAGTGAACCGCCCATGTGACCTACACTGTCTCATTGTGTGTACTTTAACGAACTCCTCCTAGGGAAATAATCGAATCAACTTCAAAATTGGTCAGTACAATCTAAAGACCTTTGTGATGAAAAGTTACTCAAAGCTTGTTGTTTCGTGAAAAGCTGTTGCCGTGGCGACGCATTCTTCGCCATGAAAAATGAAGGTGTTTTTGAGGGGCTAAAAATGCTCAAAACATAACAAAAGTTGTCAAACACATTTACAATCCTGAATGTAGTTATCTGATGTAACTTTAATGTTTCAGAGTGACGGCTCGATAGCGCCCCCTACAATATTTCGCCGATGCAGCCCTCGCAGTACGTCTCACTTAGATGTATACAAATTGGGAAGCAGGTGTATCACATGTAGACTTAAAAAAAGGTCTTTGGGCTCTAAGCTCTAAACCCAACCAGAAGTCAGCCATTTTGAATTTTGTATGAATTTCTAGTGTCGTTTGTGCAATTTCCAGGTGCTCTACTTTAACAAACTCCTCCTCGGGAATTAATCACATCAACTTAGAATTTGGTCAGAACAATCTCAAGACAGGTGCGGTAGTGAGACCGCACCTGTGTGTGTGTGTGTGTGTGTGTGTGTGTGTGTGTGTGTGACACATGTTGGGAGGAGTAAGAAATACTTTGTCTCACATTTTCAAAGAAAGAAATGGTCTAAACTTGACCCTTCTGACCCCTTACAGCCTCCACTTTCGCTGCCAGGTCAAATTGACCCGAACATCATCTCTGTAATATAAACCTGCAGGGGGGGGGTTGCAAATACATGATATTTTTTATTTAATTTTTTTCACGTTGATTACCCTAATTAAGGCAAGCCAGACGCTGCAGTCAAGTCCTCTTTTAAGGTGTATGAGACTTGTTAACAAGCTAGACTGTGATGCAGTTCTATTACAATGTTCTTGATACTATTTTAATTCAGCGTTTCACTCTTAATGCTATTTTGATTCAGTGTCTGAGGGAGTGTCGTTGAGATCGAAAAGTGGCCGATGGTATTCTACTGTTCAGAGGTATGTACCGATACCTGGAGTGGTATGCTGCTGTTGTTCAGAGGGAGGGACCGATACCTGGAGCGGTATGCTGCTGTTGTTCAGAGGGAGGTACCGATACAGAAGTTTCATACAGAAAAAGTACTTTGAAATATTTTTTCTAGATTTTCAAACTTTGAAACGGGTCAATTTGACCCGCAACATAACAGGAGGGTTAAATGTACTCAACACCATAATAGGAAATATCGGCCACAGCTACGCTTCTACTGTAAATTAATTACGTCATGTAAAAGGGGGCCCGATAGGAAGCCTGCCAAAAAGGGGGGTGGGGCCTTACACGCTTTAGCATGTAAACTTGTACTAACTTGATTTTGGAAATAAAGACAGTTGCTTTACCATAGTATTGCAAGGAAATTAGAACTAGAGTTTCCTCTCTTTCTTTCCTTCTCCCCCTTCGTCGTACCAGGAGGGGCGCCTTCCGTCAGAGGTGAGTATGAATTCTTATTTAGACTCGTGATTGGTCAAGCCATATAAAACGTCTCTAAAGAAACCAAAAAGTAGGTCGTTTACAGTGGGGTAAATCCACCCACAGATTCTGCCTAAGTGTCCTGGTAGTTAAGACCTCTGCCTAAATCCCACAAAGTGAACCTACAGAACCGGATTTGTGTAGTTCAGCGTAAGTTGTTCTAAAAACTAAAAATCCTCCTTGAAATCGTTACCCAACATTGGTAAACTGATAGACTGTTTACAGTAAGGAACCTAGGGGGTGGGAGGCGATAATGGCTATTGTGGGAGTACCTCTGGTGTCGAAATAGGGGCAAAGGGTTTGCTAAAACCGGCCTAGCCTCCCCGGAAGCCTGGGACACTGAGGGAAAATAACCAATAGTTTATTGTTGAAGAGAGAAAACGCAACAGTACCTACCACTGAACAACAGCAGCATACCACTCCAGGGATAGGTACCTACCACTGAACAACAGCAGCATACCACTTAAATGCAAAACTATTGGGTTGTATTACCCTTTGTAAATAAACGGTAACATTCTGGCATATATCATAAAATCACCGTAAAACCCAGTTATTCTACTATCACATACCGTAATGCAGTATACGGTACGATATCGTAAACGTAAATTACAATAGCTTCACAGTAAAAAAACAGTAAATTACTGGCGTCCCTGCTACCGTTATTTTACGATGAAATTGTTTAGAGTGTAACTGCGTTGCCTATGCATGATACTAGAAATTTCCATTTTTCCATAAACATGACTCGAGTCGACCAACAACAACCCCGGCACAAAAAGCAGTCTGTACGTCACCCAGCTCCAGCCACACCATTTAATGAGGACAAAAGGAGAACAAAACAAATCATGAAAAATGAAGGTGTTTTTTGAGAGGCTAAAAATGCTCAAAACATAACAAAACCTGTCACACACATTTAAAACCCTGAATGTAGTTATCTGATGTGACTTTAATGCTTCAGAGTGGCAAGTCGGCTCGATAGCGCCCCCTACAATATTTCAACGATGCAGCCCTCGCAGTACGTCTCACCTAGATATATAAAATTTGGTAAGCAGGTGTATCACATGTAGACTTAAAAAAAGGTCTTAGAGCTCTAAACCTAACCAGAAGTCAGCCATTTTGAATTTTTTATGAATTTATAGTGTTGTTTGTGCAATTTCCAGGCGCTCTACTTTAACAAACTCCTCCTCGGGAATTAATCAGATCAACTTAGAATTTGGTCTGAACAATCTCAAGACCTTAGTGATTAAAAGTTACTAAAAGCTTTAGGTTGCATCAAAAGACATGGATTTGGTGTGGCAGCCATTTCACATGGTTCACCATCATCCATCAAGCTGTTGTAACTCAACTGTACTTTGTCAAAACTGTCCCAAACTTGACATGGTTGTTGACTGTCATGACTTTAGGACTTCTGCATGCTAATATGAACTCATAGTCATAGCGCCACCTACTGATAAGCACGGACGTAAGCAGGATTCTATAATTACAGCTGCCCAAACACTGAACTTATTAAAAGGGTTTGTGGGCACACCATGAGAAAAATACTTCTCTGATCTAAATATGTGCAAACTAAGATGTTTGGGGAGCAAAAGTTAGATAACAGTGGGTTTTCAAACCATGTCAGTCGACATTAGTATAAATGATCTGTCCAGAGCTTCTACATGAGAATTAGGTTAAATATTACAATGAATGCTTCACACTACAATCTAAAGTTACAGAAGAGCTTAAAATGAAAACAGTGGTAAATTAAAGTGTTCAAGTGAAAGCAAATGACACTGTTTTCTTAACTTTCATGTAAGTCCAAATCCAATCAGCAGGACACTGCAGGGAGTTGAACCCCATCCCAGTAAACTGACAGTCTGTTATGTTACTAACACTGAAGCGCATTCACGCACATTCATTTTCTTGATGATCTTAACAGGCTTACATTTATGATTGTATTGGAGGTACCCTCAACACATTTGAGGCTTGAGACCTGTCAACACGATCTTGTTACGCTGCTGGTCGACGCAGGAAATATAATCTAACTCGTGCACGCAGTGTATGATGGTCACGGAAATGCATGGCCGCGTCAACCAGAGTCCTGCCAGTACCCTCGACGTGCGTGACCGTGCGAGGGCCCGACCAATGCTGCTCGCAGCTTTAATTAGGGCCCGAGCACCGACAACGTCGGGTCCGTGAGGTCCCTATTGTATCTGTAGGAATTATTATTATTCTTCCCTATGATGAAAAACCGTTTAAGGGTATCTGACATGTCCCCAACCTCCCCATATTTGGCGAGCATATCAGGACTGCGGGAAATTTTGATATTTTATGGGTCCAATGCTCGAGCATACAAAATTACTCGCTAGCGCCACCTAGATAATGGAAAGGCAAGCCCCGACAGCCCGTATGTCCAAATTACTTAAGATTTTACAGACATGAGCAACTGAATGAGCTCTACAAAAAATCCTCTTGGGATCCTAAGCTCCGCCTACCAAAATTATCCACCATTTTGAATTTTGTAAAAATAAAAAAAAAATCACTTCTCCTACACCCTGGGTCTGATTGGTACCAAATTTGCTGTGAATCATTATTGGATATATATCATCAAAAGTTATGAAAAGTTTCTTGATATCTTATTGCATTAAGAATATATGGACCAATGAATTTCATGAGGAGTTGGCCTTCTACAGCAATATATATAACATCAAAACCATGTGGCTTATCATCACGAAATCTGTAGCATATGTTCACATTGTGTCCTGTAACATACCCTCAAATTTTTATTCCATACAACCACTAGGGGCCAATGCAGTAATACTCTCATTTCTTTGCATTTTTCGGCATTTTTCATAGTTTTCAGGCATTGTACTTTAACGAACTCCTCCCACAGAATTTATACAATCAACTTCAAATTTGGTCAAGATGATCTAAAGACATTAATGATGAAAAGTTACTGAAATGGTGTACTGACATTGAACGACCTTCGTTTTATGTGGCGCCCATGTCAGGCACATTTCGTGCCGTTCGCCATGAAAGAGGAAGTTGTTGTAACTACAAGGTACTTTATTCAATCTGCCCCAAATGTGTTTTGCATGATGCTGGTCCAGGCCTGAGCACATTTCCATGCCAACATTTTCACAAAGTCATAGCGCCACCTACTGGCAAAAGGAAATGACAAGTTTGATACTTTGATGTATTCCGACGAGGAAGTTTCCAATATCAGTCTAAAATTTGGTAAGGTAAGCCGCAAGACATGATGATGCTTCATCGTGAATATTGTGAGTTGTCGTTAAACGCTGTTGCCGTGGCAACGCGTCATTCGCCAGGAAAAATGAAGCTTATTTTTCTGTGGCTTAGGATGCTCAACAACTTTGTCGTGCTTTGTCAGGGACTTTGTCAGATCCACTTCAAATTTGGTCAGTATAATCTAAAGACCTTTGCAATTAAAAGTTACTAAAAGTTTTACGTTTGCTGGAATGGCGTAGCCGTGGCATGGCGGCCATTTTAAGTGCTTCGCCGTTAAACAAGAAGCTGATGTAACTCCACTGGACTTGCTCAAATCTGTCCCAAACTTGCCATACTTGATAATAGTCATGGCCTGAGGATGTCTATGAGCCAATTTCCACTTAAAGTCATCGTGCCACCTACTGGCAACAGGGAGACAGCGTTATGTGACACACTGAATTGGATTTACACAATGTGGTCTATACTTGATATAGAGCAACATAATGCATGTTTGCGCGTGTTCTCTATCGCCACATAGTGGATACAGGAACTGGTGAAATATTTGCACTACATAATTTCCATTGTCACACAGTGCAAGCATTAAAAATACATCTACCTTGTGGGCTCGCTGTCTGATGGTCGCAGATATTTATGGCCGCTTCTGCCGGCATCCCGCCAGTACCCCCGACCTGCGGGAGGATGCGAGGGCCCGTACATCGCTGCTTGCAGCTTTAATTCTTCTTCTTATTATACCCAATGTTGAAAAACCGTTTAAGGGTATGTGACATGTCCCAAACCTCCCCATATTTGGCGAGCATATCAGGACTGCGGAAAATTTTGATATTTTATGGGTCCAATGCTCGAGCATACAAAATTACTTGCTAGCGCCCCCTAGAAGTTGGAAAGGCAAGACCCGACAGCCCGTATGTCCAAATTACTTAAGATTTTACAGACATGAGCAACTGAATGAGTTCTATAAAAAATAATATTGGGACCCTAAGCTCCGCCTACCAAAATCTTCCGCCATTTTGAATTTTGTAAAAAAAAAAAAAAAATCACTTCTCCTACACCCTGGGTCTGATTGGTACCAAACTTGCTGTGAATCATTATTGGATATCTATCATCAACAGTTATGAAAAGTTTGTTGATATCTTATTGCATTAAGAATATATGGACCAATGAATTTCATGAGGAATTGGCCTTCTACAGCAATATATATAACTTCAAAACCATGTGGCTTATCATCACGAAATCTGTAGCATATGTTCACATTGTGTCCTGTAACATACCCTCAAATTTTTATTCCATACAACCTCTAGGGGGCGATGCAGTAATACTCCCATTTCTTTGCATTTTGAGGCATTTTTCATTGTTTTCAGGCATTGTACTTTAACAAACTCCTCCCACAGAATTTATACAATCAACTTCAAATTTGGTCAAGATGATCTAAAGACATAAATGATTAAAAGTTACTGAAATGGTGTACTGACATTGAACGACCTTCGTTTTATGTGGCGCCCATATCAGGCACATTTCGTGCCGTTCGCCATGAAAGAGGAAGTTGTTGTAACTACAAGGTACTTTATTCAATCTGCCCCAAACTTGTTTTGCATGATGCTGGTCCAGGCCTGAACACATCTCCATGCCAACATTTTCACAAAGTCATAGCGCCACCTACTGGCACAAGGAAATGACAAGTTTTATACTTTGATGTACTTCGACTAGGAAGTTGCCCAGATCACTCTCAAATATGGTAAGGTAATTTGTAAGACAATGATGATGCTTCATCATGAATATTGTGAGTTGTCGTTAAACGCTGTTGCCGTGGCAACGCATCATTCGCCATGTAAAATGAAGCTTATTTTTCTGTGGCTTAGGATGCTCAACAAGCCTTGGAACTTTGCACAGGTGTCATAGGTGATGGTAATAAATATTTCATATGGCTTTTTGGCTTGACCCTTTCAAATTTCCTCGATAGCGCCCCCTACAAATATTCAAAAACGCAGCCCCAGCGCTACGTTTGACCTACATGTATGCAATTTGGTAGGCACGTGTATCATATGAAGACTTAAAAAAAAATGTCTTGCGACCATGCTCTAAAATTAACGGAAAGTCGGCCATTTTGATTTTTGTGTGAATTTTCCCATGCTTTCTAGTCGCTATACTTTAACGAACTCCTCCTCGGGACTTTGTCAGATCCACTTCAAATTTGGTCAGTACAATCTAAAGACTGTTGCAATTAAAAGTTACTAAAAGTTTTACGTTTGCTGGAATGGCGTAGCCGTGGCATGGCGGCCATTTTAAGTGATTCGCCGTTAAACAAGCTGATGTAACTCCACTGGACTTGCTCAAATCTGTCCCAAACTTGCCATACTTGATAATAGTCATGGCCTGAGGATGTCTATGAGCCAATTTCCACTTAAAGTCATAGTGCCACCTACTGGCAACAGGAAGACAGCATTATGTGACACACTGAATTGGATTTACGCGATGTGGTCTATACTTGATATAGAGCAACATGATGCATGTTTGCGCATGTTCTCTAGCGCCACATAGTGGATACAGGAACTGGTGAAATATTTGCACTACATAATTTCCAGTGTCACACAGTCCAAGCATTAAAAATACATCTACCTTGTGGGCTCGCTGTCTGATGGTTGCAGATGTTTATGGCCGCTTCTGCCGGCATCCCGCCAGTACCCCCGACATGCGGGAGGATGCGAGGGCCCGTACATCGCTGCTTGCAGCTTTAATTACTATTGACTTGCTGAATTGTTTTGATCAAAGATTGTGTAGGGCCGAGATCCTCCTTGTGGCACTGGCACCCCAGTGGCAAGTCTGTGGCAGGTGTCGGCAGGTGTCGGAACTGTCGAAACAGGATGTCGAAACAGGATGTTTACAGAAAACGGGTGGCTCCTTGACTCAACTAAAATCATAAAAGTGATTTATGGCAGCTGAGCTCTCGTAACAACAATGGGTGTTCTCAGGAAATGTGGCTCCGCCCACTCTGCCCGCTCAGCTCGGCAGCTGCCGAACTAGTGCCGCTCAGGTGCCGAACAGTGCCGCTCGCCTGCCACAGTTCCAACACCTGCCACAGACCTGCCACTGGGGTGCCAGTGCCACAAGGAGGATCTCGCTGTCTCTCCAAAGATTTGTGGTCGCTGTGTTTGTGTGTTACCTTTTCCAGGAGGGGAATGGTTAAATACAAGAGCGTTAGCAGGCCACTAGATCATAGATGTATCAGAGAACTGGATAACGGACCACAAGATGGGGCCTTTACAGTCCAAGGAGAATCGCTTGTCTGGCACAGACGGAAACGTTTGGGGATCTGGCGACTGCGACTCTGAACTGATGTCAACTTCTCATCAGAAACATACGTGAAGTTAACACAACAGTTCAATGAGCCGTGCTGGTGCTCGTTCCGACAGAGCTGATGTGAGTAAAGTGAGCTTTTGTGATGGACCATAACTATGCCACACTGAGCCAGTTTAAGCCATCAAATAAATAAATATGGTTGTGACATATTCTATCACATATAAGGTTTAATGACTTATGAAATTAAAATACACTGAAGAAAACTACTACTCATATCAGTGAATTCAGTCTGAACGTGGTTAGCGTTAGCACAAAGGCTAACAAGTGACTAATAAATGTCAAATCTAAAGATCTTGATGTGTGATTCGCCTTTTGTGTCAATTATTCGGTTATGTATCAACCAGGCGGACTACACCATCAGCACATTGTCTGCTTTACACGTTTGAAATCCAAAACACACCTCTTGTAAAAAAGCAAACACACATCGCTCAACACTAAGAGCCTGTGTGTGTGTTGTTCACTAAACACTGCTGTTAAAACACCCCACTTAATCATCAATCACCTGTACCCAGAATGCCCCTGTGAAATCCCGTCACATATTATATAGGATTCAGAGCTTGAATGCTGAAGTAGGATTTAGGGTTTGCTCTTTGGTCTCCTACTGTTATGAGTATATTAATACTGAGTATTAAACCCATTGCATTTGTTTCCTCAGTCTATATTTAGAGCTCGCTACAAATGACAATGATAACAGTTTGTTGCACTTTGCACATCCGTGTGCAGTTGACATGTGGAAAAAGCTACTGTATGTATTTGCGGTTTGTGTGTAAAGTTGTGATGCAAGAGGTGCAAGCATATTTTGTATTTTGTGTACATATTTTATATTTGTGCATAAACAAAGAGGGGCCTAGTTACAAAAATTGTGTTATAGCAATTGCAAATAAACGGTCAAAAGCCATCATCATTATGGCCACATATACATATACATATATATATGTATATATATATATAAGAAAGAAACATTTTCTGAACGTTTTCCCCTATCTTAGTATTGCTTATCATAATGTAAGCCTGGAATCTAGTTTATGAATTCTTAAATTTGACTTAAAAAAATGTCTTTATATTAAAAAGAGTGAATGAAATGATCAGAGTGAGATAAGGTACCTGCACATGTAACAATATCAGTTTATACTACTTCAGCCTGGAGAACCTGCAGACAGTGTAAGGAGCCAGGGAAGGCCTCATCAGCTCATGTGAGTGAGCGCCGCCATCTAGTGGAAAACAAGTGCAGTACAAACCACAGATCCCATTTATTCCACTGAATAAGACGACTGGTGTCTTCAACACTACTGACAGATCAGAAATGGATCATGCTGAAGGATGAAACACAATTCTCAACACAATGAAATATATTTCACACGTTTCATATATTCACATCTTGGACTGTAATGACCGAACACCTGTCTGTAGATTATCTCTGCAGTCACATTAACACGTCTGTAAGGTCACGACCTGAGGAACTGATGGTCATCACAGCACGGCACACGTTGCACAGAGGGAACACCGAGGAAACGACAGTATTGCTGCAGGAATTAAACGTGTACAATCGGGTCGGAGATCCACCTCTTTGCCTACAACAGCAGTCTTCAACAAACAACCATATTGCCATTCAATACGGTCTCTTTTCATTCATGAAATGCATTAAATCATAGATATCATACCCCACAAATGTGCACTGTTACAGCACAGAAGAATGTTTCTCGGTGCAGTCACCACAATGCACTAGAAGGGATCGATGGTAACTCAGTGTTAATTGCTTTAGTGCAAATATTGTTACAGTACAGCGTAACCGAACGTTTCCCACTTCCTCGTGAGGTTTCCTCTTTTTTGCTAGATGATGAATATTGCAGTCATGTCATGTCAAGTGAATTAATAAACGTGGACTCTTATCGCCGAACATTAAAATGCATATGTGCCATAAAACAGCTCGTCTGTGACGCATGAGCTACAAAATGGTTTCTTCTCCATGTAGGCACTGCAACCGTACAACGCAGACGTGTCGACGTGTGCTCCAACATACGCCGGTAGAAAGAAAGAGCCAGCTCCTCCAGTGTGCATGTGTGTGTGCTTACATGTGTGTGGGGGGGGGGGGCTCAGTGTCCGTACAGCCCCAGCAGGGGGCGGTGCCGTCTGTTACTTGTACATCTCAAAGGCAGGGGACTTCCACTCTGACTCCATCTCTGTTCTTTTCTCATGCTTATATGTTTTATATTGCACTACAGTCCGATTCAGGCGGGTCGCACGGAGGAGCGGGATCGCCGATCTGCTGCATCCCGTCACAGATACTCTTCCTCCTTCACGTACAGGATCTCGTGGGCCGAGCTGGGAACCTGAGCGAGAGAGAGAGAAAAGATATTTCATGTCAGTACTTCATGATACGTAACGGGTGTATTTTCCCTTTAACTCACGAGATGCAGGTAGCATGTTTTATACTTAATGTGAATTTAATTCATACTTTGTTGTCATCTTATTCTGAAAATCGGATGTTCCTCTGAAGAAACCGGATGTTGTCTCACGTTAAATCTTTCCGCTAACTTTCAAAGTCCTTCGCTCGCTCCCGATCTGTGCCGTTTGAATGCGTTTACCGTGAATTTCAGCGTATAGGTCACTAACATCTAAGTGTCTGCTGAGTTGACCACGGAGACCTGAGTGTCTGCTAACTTTACCGCAGCGATGTCCAGTAGTCTCCATTCCTCCACCGCTGCCAGTGAGCAACGGACTTTCAAAATAAAAACAGCCACACTTTTGACCGTTTACCTTTCGGTATTTTCTCTGTTAAAAGGTTGATGGCTAGCTAGCTGCTGTAGCTATACAAACGGTAGCTATCGTTACCTGCTGCCAGGACGGAGTCATCAGAGTAGTGTTAAAAAAAAGTATTTCAATCGGCTCAGGCACCGAAAAGAAGCACCGAAATCTGCGTTGCATTTCGGTCCGGTAGGTATCGGTCATATAGGTACCGGTTCCATATTGGCACCGGGTTTCGGTACCCAACCCTAGTCCTAAGTACAGAAGGCTTTCCCATGCGGACGTGGACTTTAATCACTACTGTGCAAACGTGTGGGCTTGACTGTAAAACATCTGCACACACAACATCTGTCACTCAGCTTGTGTTGAGTTATTGTAATTGTGCACCGTTTTTACGGTTAAGTCCAGGGCGAGTCTACCTGGTTGACTCCTCCCACTACCAGGAGGCGGTCTCTGATGACGATGGAGGAAGTGGAGCATCGGGGGAAGTTCATGGGGGCCAACCTCTCCCACTTCTTCCTCTGAGGGTGGAAGGCCTCCACCGTGTCCAGCGCCGAGGGCTCGTGACCTAGAAGAAGAAACGAGGGTATTCATCTATTCCATCGGGATTTATTGTAAACAAAGAATGCAGCACATGATTTCAGTCACGTGAACACTGATATGTAGGTTACTCTAACCTTTAAAAATTGTTCTGCGAAATTCAATCAATATTTGCAGCAAACAGAAGGTCTGCTCTTACCGAGTCCTCCTGCTACAATCATCCGGCCGCGTAGGAAAGCGGCGGCAAAGTCGGCCCTCTTTGTTTTCATCGCCACCGTCTCCTCCGACTTCAACCAGGCGCCTGCAGAGGACGACACGACAGCTGACATGAGCAGGATGTGTGTGTGTGTGTGTGTGTGTGTGTGTGTGTGTGTGTGTGTGTGAGCTTGTGTGTGCTTGTGTGTGCGCAGGCTTACGAAGCGGCTGAGGGTTATTGGGTCAGTGGCACTGTGGTCTCTGTTCTGGCTGGACAGGATGCCGCTGAGCTCTGTTTTCTGAGCGTGACCCGCGCAAACAGGTCACCCTTAAGCCAGCTGCAGCCATGTACAACACACTAACACACACACACACACACACACACACACACACACACACCAACACCTGGCAAGGACAAACAAAGGTTACAGCTAACACTGACTACAAACAGACGGAGAGGGGACAGGAGGGTTGGAGTTAGGGTCACAATGTTACTCCAGCCATCTACCAGCTACAGTTCATCTGACCCCAGGTTTACTTACTGCTCATAGGCAGACTGTTAGCGTAGAAGTGTTTTTGTTGTTGCACCAAATTAGTAATAGTGTATTATAAATCCCATCCAAAACTTAATACGTGGATTTTATTTGAACTTTTATTTTGAAAGGTACATTTTAAACATCCAGTATGATATATCAACACGTTCTCGCCCCCCAAACTCGTCGACTGTGAGGCTCTACGGCCCCTCAGGTGTCAAGGTCACTGACTTTTCAAAATAAACTTGTGTGTGTTCAAAGGAAACAACTTGGGTTTGGGTTCAAATTTGTAAAAAAAATGTTTACATAGTTAAGGAGGCTACGTTACGCATGCAATGTCATACATTACAATAATAACTAAAAGTAACTAAAATAAGTCACCATTGATTATTTTCTTTCTTTGTCTCCTGGGTGAAGAGCTCCATTCTATATATCCACTCCCACCTCCTCCCCATCGCTCTTCATACGATGTCCCCTGACTTCCTCCTTCCCTCCCGTAGAGCATTCATAGTTTCAGACTCTTCGGGAGTGATAACAGGCTGGATACCTCCCACTGTTCCTACGCTTTCTTAAGTTGTGTTCATGTCTTTCTATAGGAGTAAATATGTCGTATTGTAGAATTTATAGTTTGCAAAAGGGAAATGTGAATGATGTTTAGCACTTCTGCCAGCTTTATTTCCTCTTTTCCTTTGGTCCATTCCTGGGAAGGTTGGCATCTTTTTGTTGTTTTTTTTTGCTATACAGTATGTGATGTTCAGTGTTAGGTGAATGTATTGATATTTTTACATTTTGGAGCTTTGGTTTGATTTATTTTAACGCATAAATCAGTCTGTCGAGACATGTGGGTAGTGTGGTCCATGTCCACTATATCAGCGGTCCCCAACTTTTTTGCGCCATGTTTCATGTAAGACAATATTTTCACGGACCGGCCTTCAAGGTGTGGCGGATAAACACGATGAAATAAAATGATATGACCAGCATGAAAACAAATAAAACTCACCATAACACTGAATCAGTGCAAAGAAGCTCTCCAAAGACATTCGTTTTTTACTCATTTTCGCGAGCTTGTGGGCTTAACTTTTGAGGTAACGTGACCGAGACAAGCCTCTTGACATGTGTCAAGAGGCACAGGTGGATGTAATAGGGAGATAATCCGGTAATCTTTCAGACTCTGATAATCAATAAAATGGAAATAATATAACCGAACCGGTGGGAATGTCAAAGTTCTTCAGGCATCAGATTGCTTTTTTTTGCCCCAATATGTGACAGAAAGGTACAGTAACCTGTGCTGTAGTGCGGGTGGCTCTGTTCGTGGCCATGGGTTGTGGTCCGAGCTGTGTGCTTTACTTTGAGTGGTTCATCTTTTGTAGTCTTAACAATTCAAAAACGACTCAACATCATCACACTGATATCCTGACCAATCAGTAGTGAGGCATTCATGATCCCTCAACAGCTTCCCACCCGTAACGCTGCTGCTGCCAATACGGAACGGCTACGGCTGGGAATTGAACCCGGGTGCACGCAGGTGAGGAGGTGTGCAGGAGCTTTTTCTTATCCACCACCGAAAACAGCTATTGGCACCTTTAATCCCAAAGTATTGGAAACGGCATTAAAAAATAATCAGTCAAGCTGCAGGTGGGGAAGACATTGCAATTTAATGTTATCTCCCTAATTACCTGACACTTAAAACTGACAATGAAGACAGTTCTCGAAAGACATTACAGAGCAGATGTGACATTTTCCTTCACACTCGAGGCTGAAGCACTCCGCATGGTGGAAGGGAAATGAAGACATAGCCTTTCTCTTTTCCCAGCAGATTCTGCAGAAGTTTTCTTTTTCACTTTCAGGTTTTCTTGCTGTTTATCTGAAGGAAGCCCAGACTGGAGAGAATCGTGACAGAGGAAGAAAGATAACTTCATTAGGGAGCGAGGGAGGGCGAGGGAATTAGAAAAAAGATAGAGACAATGTCTCTTCCGTTTCTTTTTCGAGATCTATTTCTTTCTCTTATCTTTTCTTCTTACTTATTTTTTCCCAATTTTCTTTCTTCTATCTGCCCTCTCTTCTTCATTCTCTCTCTCATTGCCTCCTTATTCTCTTCCTCTTTTTCCTTCTCACTTTGTTATTTCTCCTTCTCTTTCTCATTTATTCTCGATCTTTCTCTTAAACAAGAGGCAGAGACAACAAGGTGGAGGGAAACAAATAGATGTGGAGAGAATGAAAGGGAGATAAGTAGCCAGATGGTGAACCTTCCTGCGTGGTGCTGCAGTGTGTAATGAAGAGCTGTGAACGGAATAGAGATCACAGCTGGCTGTCCACTCTGCTCTGTTCTCTCCCCGCAGGAAAATCCTGCTGGTAGATATTTTGTGCCGGTATGTCGTATAAATCTGAGATGTTCAATAAAATCCCAGCAGTTACTTTGTGGTGAAGAATGAGGCCGTACTGATCGGAAAAAAAAACAACCTAAAAAACGTATGTATAGGCTACATTACATTACATTTACAGTCATTTAGCAGACGCTTTTATCCAAAGCGACTTACAATAAGTGTATTCAACGTAGGTATTCAAGAGAACTACTAGTCACCAGAAGTCATAAGTGCATCTCCTTTATAAACAAGCATCTAAGAGCATAAACCAGAGCAAACGTACAGTGCAGAAACAAACGAATGCAATAAGTGCAACAAACTAATACGAATACAATAAGTGCAACAAACTAATACGAATACAATAAGTACAACAAACTAATACGAATACAATAAGTGCAACAAACTAGTATGAATACAATAAGTGCTAAGTGGAAGGCTCAGGGTAGTACTTCTTAAAGAGGTGAGTCTAAGGTAGTTAGAACTATGTAAGTACATATCTATGATGGCACGTAACTAACATTAGCACGTAACGATGTAAGTATGAACGATGATAGTACGAACGATGATAGTACGAACGATGATAGTACGTATCTATGATAGTACGTAACTAACGTTAGTACGTAACTAACAGTGCGTTACTAACATTGGTATGTAACTAACTTTACCACGTCACTAACAGTACGTGACGATGTAAGTACGAACGATGATATACGTACCTATGATAGTACGTAACTAACATTAGTACGTAACTAATTTTAGTGCGTAACTAACTTTAGCACGTGACTAATGTTAGTACATAACAATATTAGTACGTAACAACGTTAAGTACATAACTGAATACTTGCTGTGTTCAACCTCTTGAACCCTAGCCCTATTTTTAGGCCTCTGCTCGAAAATGTCATACCCATACATAAAGTGGCTTATTTCTCTAACTACAAGGTCTATTTGAATAATTTCAATGGAATAATAACACTAACACTTGTGAGATTTGTTCATATGTGTACATATCAGTGTATATGTTTCTGGTTAATACAGCTCATATTGAAAATGTTCAGGTTCGCCTGAAAAAAAAAGCACTTTTATTGATGCTATTGATTTGAAATGATGCAGACGAAGGCCTAAACTCTCTCAAATCATAGCACAACATGTCAGCAGTCCTTTAATCAATTCTGATTTTGGAAGCAGCACTTTCAGCATTTTTATTGTAATTTGATATACTATATAACTATATATTTCACTTCTTTTATCACTAATAGTGTTCAATCTATCTAAACCAGCAGTTTGGCATCATTTTGAGAGCCTGGGCCCTATATAAACCTGTAAAACAGAGCTCATCCTCGTCTGACTTCCAGTTTCACAGACTTCATTGAACCTTACAGAGCCTTCTGATTGGCGGATTTTCGCCTACGAAACAGCGTTGAATGCGGAAGAGTCCAAGGAGTGTAATGACATGTTCTTTGAGTTGATTGACAGAATTTTAAGCCAATAACAAAATCGAAAACCGTGGCGCGCCCCCAAGGGTCAAACCCATTGGCCAAAGTGAAAAAGACAACCTAACCTTCATACAAGCTCATAGAGACTCAGATTTTTCACACAACGAAGGAGAGAGACCGGGAGCACATGTCTGAAAGGATTAATTTTTGATTTTTGGCGATTTTCTTCCAGAAAACCATCTCAAGGTGCGAAGCGTTTACAATGTTTTGCTGTTTGGCTGTGTGTTGATCTGTGGCTTATGGAGTGCAGCTTGTTAATGGTTTGAAGGAGAGGAATTTGGAAGATATGGTTGGATTCAGTGTGGAGTCCTCATGCTCTCTGATATGTGGTGTGTCTGTGAAAGTGCCGTAGTTTTTGGTTGGGATCAGTAACGGAGAACATAGCTCGCCGTGTCCTGGCGAAAAATATGTGAAATTGTGGTACAACTTGTAGTATATAGTATTACTCTGTCTAAATATGTATGTTTTTGAGTGAGTAAAATAGCTTACATGGTCCATTTTATCAGAATTTCTTCGTTATGTAGGTTTTTCATTCGTTCTCAGAAGTGATTTGTACTACATGTGTGTACTTTGTCGCCCCCCCCCCCAGCCCCCTCCTAAGAGGGCACTCGGAGACGGGAGGTTTTAAGAATAAAGAGTGGTGCATTAAAACATACATAAGGTGTCAAATGTACGGTTTTGGCACTCGAGTAGAAACATTTGAAACGATACCCATCTGGTCAAGAATTGTAATTTAGCTTTTTAAACTGATGATTTACTAAATTGTGTTGCACAAAACTTAAGTGATACACATTTTTTAAATGTTAATTCAAATCTTCCAGGTGTACATCATTTGTAAATCATGTCAGATAAGAAATATTGACTATATACTCCATTTGGCATAATTTTAAGTCTAAACTAAAAGCGAGTCATATCTAAATTAGCAAACAAGCTTCGTTAGTTAGCTTAGTTAGGTTTGGTGAGCTACGCAACTGTTCCACGTGGTAGGTAGGATTATTCAATATCAAATGTTTAGAACTGGTAACTTGAACTGATACAAAACAATCATATTCATTTCTACATACTGGATACACACTGTGATGGTGTCTATTTCTTTACATTTATCAATCAATGAGAAAAAGATCTATAAAATGGATGCAGAAGGAAAGCTGCATCACTAGTAATTCTTCTTTTTAAACAGTGCTGACAGTGCTACTGGCTGGATCTTCCTCCATAAAATAAACTTGTGTCAACACATCACACTGCAGACTTATGGTTCAGTCCTCTGAGACCGAGATGCGACTGCAAGCTTTATTCCTATTTGCTTTGGAGGGATTACACAAGTCTTTGCGCCAAGATTTTCTTTGTTGGATGCAGGAAAAACCAGCAGCATGCATTATTCTACCCTGGAGGGAGACGGCAGAGGACAATAAAGAGATGGAGAGAGAGAAAACACAGAGGGAGAATAAAGACAGAGAGGGAGAGTGACAATAGAATGAGGGAGATGAGGCGATTCTCTGAAGGCTGAGGCTTTGTAGTCTGTGTGGTGGTAATTTGGTCCACAGCTCTCCTCTGTAATTGTCCGCCGTGATTAAAACTCGAAGAGGACGGTGATTGCTTCTCTGTCTTTGATGGATTCTGTCTGCCTTGTCTGGTGTGAAATCTCAAGACGCTGCTGACCGCACAGATGATCCTTTCGGACAGAATCTCACCATTGTGTTGTGGCATTTTTTAATAATTACCCATTGGCCCACGGTCATGGCCAAAACAAGAGCACATTTGCTTCATTTCTGCTTGATTCCATCTGCTTTGAAGTCTTTCGGGTAGTTTTTAAGCAGGACATGAATCAAATATAGACAACGTGGGAATATATTTGCTGCTAGTTGGCCCCAGGAGGACGGCATCATTTGAGGTTTTTGTTACTGTTGGCCGAGTTCCACATGCTTCAGAGGAGCTTCTGATGTTTCTGTATTATTTACTGGATGCAGCAAAAGCAGTAGAATTCACAATTCTAATATTATTAGCAACAGAATAGCAACAGGTTGGGTTACCCAAATCACCAAAAGAAAATAATGTCTTCCAGATCACGATTGAGCTCTCGTGCTTTCCCTCTATTCACATACAGCATGTTGCTCCTTGCTTTGTCTTCATTTTACAAGTCAAACTACAGAAAAAACAAGAAACGAAATGTGTCTCCCTCATCCCAACATTGATAGCGCTGTAGCTTTGGGCGATATGTTGACATTTTCCAACCCCCCACTGTCAGCCCAACATCCAGGGAACTGCCGATGTATTCACTCATGTGTTTCGGTGCGGAGCCACAACCCCCCCCCCCCCCCCCCCCCCCCCCCGATGTGTTTGAGCATCGGGAGACACACTTCATTCAAACTCGACAGAAACTAAATAAAACTCACCAAAACGGTCTTGGTTAGTCTTTCCACTATTTCGAACAACCACCAACTCTGGTTTGGTGGAAATAAAACCTTAATTCACAGATTCAGAATTGAATATATTCTGGCTCTACACTGTTTTGCCTCGCTGTCTCTCTCTCTGCCCGCTGAGCAGCAGCTCTCGAGTTTTTCGGAGGCAGACCATTAAATTAGTAGAATACCAATACCAATCTCCCAGCCCTTTAGTAGTGGTTGTGAGCATTTGTATTTAAAGCTGAGTGACGTTCAGCGCTCCAAACTCTAGAACTAATAGTTCGGCATTACCCCCAGAGTGAGGCTCATGCATGAAGACGTTAAGATTCTCCTCTAGTAGCCACTGACACTCTGGCATAGTTGAATAAAATATGGAGGAAAGAAATCTACGATAGTCCCTCATATATGTGTATAAATGAATGTGTGTAAATCAAAGACAATAACGTCGCTGCCGTATTTCTGCCTAGGTTACGTCCTTGTAACATTAGGCTTGTACTGGCCGATCTGAACTCCATTCATCGGTGAACGTCTTTCTGTGTGAGTAGAGTGAGGCTAAAATATGCTTCGAATTTGGTGTAAATACAGCATCACAACTTTGTTTCTACTCATAGAGAGGCTCCGTGTTGTGAACCTCCACAGATGGCGCGCGAGCTGCAAGCAAGCACAAAGGCGTTTATGCTCAAGGCGCTGTTGGATTCAATATCCTCTGAAAATGCCAGCGGGTGCACAAACAAAATGTATTGTTAGGAATCAAGAAGACAAACGAGTGTTTACTGGCAAAACGCCAAAAAGCCACCATCACAATGCTGAGGAGGAATCTACTGCAAAGCCATACCTCATGTTCATGGGTTACTTTATTGCCTTCATACAAGCCCTGGAAAGAGGGAAGGCAAGTATTAAATGCATTAAAAAGAAACAAAAGTTTAGTTAAGTATTTGATTTGGCTGCAAAGAAATATTTACTCAAACGTAGCTTTATAAGACCTCCTGTTTCTAAAGCCTTTAAAAAATGAATTTGCCTTCTTCGTTAAATCCTGACATGTTAATAGTGCTTTTATCAGTGCAATATTTGTGACAAGTCATGTCTGAAGAGCTCCGATCCGGCAGCGAGGCGCCTAGTTACAAAAAGTCAGAGGCGCACGACCAGCCGCTACGACTGGCGGAGCCTCCGCTCTCTCGACACGCGAGTATAACTCACACATAACGGTTCTGAGTTTGGAGAACAGTTCCAGGGTTCCTGGAAAAGTTTTTTGGTGCTGCACTTCATTTGTCCAGGTTTCAGATTCCCGTCTCTGAGCTTACTACCTCTGCCGGAATCTAAAAGAAGTGAATAGAATTTGTTTGTGTTTCTCACGGCATTGAAACCTTTGTATTGTGGTGGAGGCAGACGGATACCTCAAAACGTTGGCATATGAATCCTCAACTGACATGATTGTATTTGTGTATATATACAGTATATTTCCTTTATTTTTCCTGAGGCCATTGTTTTCATTCTTTGTGTGAATTATCTTCCAGAGCTCCGTTGTTTGTGTTTTCTGTCGTACTTGTTGCAGCTTGCCCACAATGCCAAATCATCATCTAACAGCCGTGTGTGTCTTAATACTGCCGATATGGAATGGAACAGTAATAGAATATCACTGTGTGACAGCAGATTGCATGGCCCTGTGTGTGTTTGTGTGTGTGTGTGTGTGGAGAGATATTGCTGCAGATGGATAATAAAGCAATCTGTTTCTGGATCTTGTAATTTAAAGCGCTCCTCGCCCCCCCAGCCCTCCCTCCACAGCTCATCTCCCATCTCATCTCCACCTAAATTAGATTGGAGGAACGGTCCACGGCTGCCCCCAATGTGTGTATGTGTGTGAGTGTGCACGTGTGTGCGGATATGCATCAGCTTGTGTTGTGTCTATTGGACGGCCTTTTTTTCTCGCTCTTTCTCCCTCTATCTCTCACACACAAGGCAAACTTTCCCTCCTCATTAGCATACGTTAACATTATCCCTCCCACGTTCTGCTTTATTTGGCCTCCGTTGGACCAATCCCGATGTGTGACCGTGAATCCAGCCGTCTAAAATGACTTATTGATTCTCGCCCTCCCCTTCCTCCTTCCGGTCCCTCCTCAATTTGTTCACCTGTTACTCTGGGGGTGTCTCTGCTGGATGGAGTGATAAGTCATTTCACCGAGTGGAACGTTTCTCGTCGCACCGAGGGTTGGTGTTAATGGATGCTTTGTCTGACAGTAAAGTCAAAATGAAGATGGAGGCTGTCAGCGAAGGACATAATTGCAGTTTTTTTGATTGACCTATGATTATTTGTTTTTATGAGTGTGAGATTGATTGGTGTTGCGTCTCACATCTGTGCGTTGAGTATGGAGCTGAAGTCAGGAGGTATTTAGCTTAGCTTAGCTTAGCATAAAGACAGGAAACAGGGACAAACATCTTGCCTCGCTAGCTAGCTGAAAATCTGACTGCGGACTCCATCAATAAAAAGCAGTTCAGTAGGATCAGAGATATCATCTTTCTTGTTGAAACCTGGCTCCTACAAGACCCACAATGCAACTCGACAAAAGTGTACTATGCTAGTAGCAGCTAATCCGCTATCCTCAAGCAGGTGATGTCAGGCAGACTTTGTAAAACGTTTTTCACATATGCCGTAGTACACTTTGATGTGTACACCCCACCACAGTAAGCGACAATTTGTGGTTTTATGGATGCAACTTTTTCTTCAGAATTTCTTCAAGCCAGGCGCAGTGCGTAGTTTCCCAAAGTCTTATCACCACAGAGAGGTTGTCAGGTTCGGCACTTTTGTGCTTCTACAGAGACCAAAACCAAAACCTGCTCTAACCAACTTTATGTGCTGCTTTGCCAGTTGAAAAACATCACAAATTGTCATTTTGACATTTCTGTATATGCACACTTTTTACAAGCAGGAAACTTTGAGCAAATCAGACCGTTAAAGAGTTGCTGATGGGGATATTTTCTCCCAGCCTCCACTCTATATGCTAAGCTAACCAAGATGATTTTTTTTGTTGTACACAAGCATAATGGCAATAAAGTTCAATTTGGACTGAAATCCATCTTTTTTCCCCATCTGAAAGAAAGCAAATATGAATACCTCTCAAGTGTAGAACTATTCTTTTAAAACCTCTAGTTTATACAAACTACACCTTTCCAACAAGTCAACTAAACCGATCTTTTTGAGTTTGGGATACAGAGCTGCATATAAAGCAGTATTCAAAAGCCCTCAACCCCTCTTGATATTTTGTCCTCATTCCAACTTTTCACTGCAGTCACATCCTGCTCAAGTGAAGTAAGTCAAGAAGCCGTGTGTTGCATCTGCAGTTCCAGCTGCATTGTTTGATGCTTATTTCTGTGCAATTAATTCTGACATATTTGGAATCCGCGTGTGCCGGAAATTCAGAGGATTCGAACAACGGTTTGTCGCGTAGCGTGTGTTGTGTGTTTTAATTCATGAAGTATGGCTCAACAGGGGAGGAGTTTCAGGGTTTATTATCGTTTATAACCAAAATATGTAACTCAAATGACAATAAATGAAAGTCCAAATATGAAAACGTGTTTGGTACCTTGGCTGGTGTCAAAAATGTTGACGTTCTTGGTGAACTTGGAGCTCTGGTGTCCTCCTCCCTGCCGCAGTCCTCCGAGCAGACACAGCCTCCCGGTCGCGTCCCATATCACGCCCCCGTACGATCGTTTACAAGGCATGGTGGGTAGCGTAGTCCAAGAGCGCGTCTCTGCGTCATACACCTCAAAGACCTTCACGGGTCGCTTACACTGCCGACCAGCTGAAAGATTGTATAAAAAAGAAAACAAATTAGAATTCTATAGATGCTTTGAGGGTGCATGTTGAAATTTGTGGAAAACATTTCTGTTGTTTGACACATACAGTGAAGCTATTGGGAGTAAAAAACACCCCCTCGCTGGTGAGCTTGTACCTGCTACGTAGAGCTTGTTGCCCAGCAGATGTGTGTTGGCGTCATAGCGAGGGGTCGGCATGGGAGGAAGTAGAGCCCACACATCCTTTCGAAGGTCATACTGCTGCAGGATGCTACGAGGGAGCAGGTCGGCACCCATTCCCCCTACAGCCAGAGCCCGGCCATCTACACACACACACACACACACACACACAAACACAGGCAGAGCGACAATGTATCGGATTAGCAGGCCACAATTTTCATCTAATACATTGATTTTATCATTGACTGTATACAAAGATGGACAAAGCGTCTCTGCCTCCTCCCACAGTACACCTTGTGCTTATGACGTCACTTGAACAGGGGGTGGAGACAAGATATCAATGTCCCGCCCATAAACATGCCTGAGCCAACCACAAGCCGAGCAAAGTCACAGCATGTTAGCGTGAGAGCCACCCTAGGTGGGACGTTAGCACCACGTTAGCTGTTTGGCTAGAAAGACACAACTACTACCCATATATCTTTATAAATACATTCATGATCAAATTGACACATGTACTATAACCATACACTGTATATAGAAAGTGGACGTAGTCGTCAAGACGTCAGCCATTTGTTTGTGGACTGCGATTTGAAGCCTTGAGTTCGCCATTTTGGCCATCCTCACGCCATTTAGTTTTTTTTTGCAACCAATTAACAAAAATGGTACTGTTGTTTACGGCTATGGTAGCAACCTGTCAATCACAAGGTAGCCTATTTGACTCTACATGGACCATCATTTACTAAATGAACATCATGCTGGATTGAAGAAGACTTGAAACTAGAGATTGAGACCATAAACTCATGTTTACAATGTTTACTGAGGTAATAAATCAAGAGAGAAGTAGAGTCATTTTCTCATAGACTTCTATACAATCTGACTTCTTTTTGCAACCAGGAGGAGTCGCCCCCTGCTGGCCATTAGAAATAATTCAAGTTTGAGGCTCTTCAGCATTGGCTTCACTTTTCAGAACCACTGGTTGCTGCCTGACTTTTACAGACTTGTGACATTTATTTATTATCCCTGAGCCTCCGGCTACGTGACCACTTCTCTCAGAGCAGCTGTCAATCATGAAGTGCTTTTTATACATCAAATAATTACTTAAAACTTGAACACACATCAGCGTGATAACAACTACCTAAAAGGACAGAAACCATCTTTGGGAACAACTTATTTGACGTTTACTTTGATCTTTTTGTTTGGCCCATGTCCCATCCGCTCACATGGAGGGGGCGGAGCCAGACACCAGGGGGCGATCGAGATGTTTTGGCTTCACTGTCACGCCGTCCGTCTCTGTATACAGTCTGGCTGCTAAAATGAGTCAAACAATAACAACCTGCTCAACAATAACCAGCTTGCCAAAGACCAATCGCAGCAGATGGAGACACCTCGTTGGGACTTTATTTTATGAAGTGCTAAAAATCTGCAAAGCTGCAGAGTTGGCTGAGAAGTTTGTGATGGTGCAATAGACTGTGGCAGACACTGAGAGGACAGGGAGGACAGCAGCAGAATAATAAAACACGAGAGTCCACGTCTGGCACCTCGACATGCCACCTCTACAGCAAGAATGGAAGTGGGTGAGAGTGTCGACACGAGCGAAAATGCAGCATTGACGAGTGAAGAGGAAAAGAGCTGCAAAATGGGAGCAAAGTTTCTCAAACATTTCATTTCGGGGAATAGAAAAGCTCATTACCTGGAGCTCATTATCTAATATCTGGAAAATAACGATTTCACAAATGTCAATATCCAATCGGTGACCGACTATGCGTTCAAAAATGCCATATTTGTTTTAATTTGGCCCCATCGATCATTTTGGCAGACGATTTGTCTCGTTTTCGGCGTCTGGGGAGGAAACTGCGAGCAGAGGTGCCGAGGATTGGAAGATTGGTCCGGAAGATGGAGGAGGCCGCAAATAAGTGTGTGTGTACACGACATTTATCTGTGTTCCAGCAGACACTGACGGATGCACCGCTGGACTGAGCTCGAACTCATCAAAGGCTCTCTGTTTGTGTCTACAGACTAGTGGAACTGAACCCGAAAATCTGAGGATAAATGCGGACGTCACGGCCCAAAAACTTGCTCCATTGACATCAAATGGGAAAATGTACTTCTTGATTACGATTACAGTCAACTAAAGGTTGTTTGAGGTGCTGTACATGCAGGGTGTTTAAACTTCCTGTTTGAGTTTTAACTACGTAAAAGTTAAATAACACATACGTACAACGAGGACACAACTCGTAAACCCTGGAGTCACTCGTTGTCCTGCTCGTCATGATCTCGTTCCGTACCTTTCACGGTGATGGATAAACCCATCAAGGCCTCCCGCAGGGCGCTTCTCTTCCTCCACCTGCCTTCCTCCGTGTTGTACATCTCCACCACCTTCAGGGGGCTCTGGTCCTCCCCCACCCCTCCCACCACCAGGATTTGCTTTCCCAACACCGCCACGGCCGCCCCGGCGCGTGGGGTGGGCATGGGGGGCAGGCTCATCCAGCGGTCGCCCTGCAAACACGGAGACGAGCGGCTGCTTTCAGGCAAAAGCAGTTTTCAATGTGTTACAGGTTGAACTTCTCCTGGGTTTTATTCTTTATTTTTATTTTTGATGCACCACCTTCAGTGCTGGGATTTGTCTCATATACGGAGCTAGTTTAGCTACAATTTAAATCAATTTATTTGTGTCTTCAGGGGGGATTTAACTTGAGTTTAAATAAATCATGATAAATTTGAACAGTGGAAATTGAAATGCAAAAACTGTACAGACAGTACTTTGCTGTTGATTTGCCAGGAAAATTATATTTATTATTTCTATATTCCATCTTAATTTCCCATTGTCTTTTAGTAATTCAGATTTTTTTTTGGTGCCGTCTTTATTACTATGAAAACATACATTTTTAATAATAATAGTAATATTTTACAAAATAATTGACTTAATTAATAGCACTTTGTCAGTCATGTACTGTCTATTCCTAGCCAGGAAAGAAAGCAACGTCAGATACAGTGTCCATGGTGCGTTTGTTTGGTACCTCAGGGGAGTAGAGCTCCAGGGCCGGGCAGGGCCTCCCGGCAGCGTCGCAGCCCCCCAGCATGTACATCTGCCCCCCGACCTCAGACAGAGTGTGGTAGACACGGCCGCAGGGCAGTCGCGCCAGGCTCTGCCAGTGGAACTCGTGGGCTGAAGTTACCGCCATGGCCTTGGCGCCCGTGGGGAGACTCAGGGAGGGGTGAAGGGGGAGGCCAGAGTCGAGGAAGGGCGGATTGATCGGCGGGAGCCGAGAGGATGGAGGTGTAGGAGAGCTAGGAGACTGGAGTCGGGCCCCCTCCCCCCCCGGGATGAGGAGGAGGTTCTTTTATTGGGAAGGTGAAGCGGAGGTGAGCAGTAGGAGGGTCGGATCAGTTAAAGGCCGAGCTGAGCTCTCTTCTCCTGGGGAGGGTGACTCGCCTCACGCAGGGCCCTGGAGGAGATACGGCAGAGTGGCAGATAAGGCAAAGTGGATTAAGCGGTGCAATACGCAGAGCATGAGACAGTGAACACATTTTTTAAGAGCTCCAGCACAGACCAGTATGTGCAGAGTGGACACATACTGTAGCCTACAGGATGCTAACAGTCAACAAAGATGAGGAGGATTTAATGTGTGTTTAGTACATTTACTTAAGTACTAAAGTCTAGTTTTGAGGTACATTTCTAGCCTACACGAGTTTGTAATATCATATTGTACAATTACCTTAAACTTCTCAGGGCTCAGCAATAAGGATTGCCTGGGGCGAGTCAAATGCCACATTGGGCTAGTAAATCAAGCGACTCCAGCAAGTTGTGAAAAAGAATAAAACACATTGATTTTTCTGGAGCTGACGATGTAAGTGGCTGAGGAGTGAGCCACCTCGCTTCCTTCTCACGTCGATTGACAGCTGCATGCACTCAGTAGCGGATCAGGCACTTGCGAGAAAACGCCGGCGAAAAAAGTTCATGAGCTGAGGAGCAAGCGAGCATTTCACTTATCCTGGAAACATCCTGGAATCCTGGGTGGCGTTAGAGGATGTGGGCCAAACTGCAGATATATTCAAGTAAAGATTAACCATTAACATTTACTTGGTCTCTGTTGTTGTTTGTTAACCGGCTAATAGATAAAACCATTTGTATAGGGCCTAGTAAAATAAGAAAAAAACGTTAACGGTGAACTCTGTACTTAATGACGAGGAACACAGAGGGGTGACGATCGAAACCAAAGACCAAAGAAATCAGCTAAATATTCAGCCCTTATTTTGAAAATCTTTGAAATAACACCAATCTATCCAACTTTTACTGTCGTTTCCGACGTTGTCTCCCGGTAAACACATCGCCTCTCATGGGATTTCAGAATGAGACTTCTCCTCGAGCGAGACTCGGTTTGGACACAATGACAAACAATTTGAATCAAGCGGAAGGTGAAGAAAAAGGTTTTCTCTGTCGAGTGCTTCCCATAATGTTGTCAGACACTTAGAATGACAATCTGAGCCTGTCAGTGACAAAAACAAGCAGATTTAATGGACGTTCATTGACGGTGACGAGTCGCCCTGAGCGATTACGTCGCAGGCTGTTCGTGCTCAATACTGAACCAATATTATTGTCCCCATTAAGTCACTTAGACACAAAACACATGAGAAAATAGTGAGCAGGTAAGTTACCCTTTAAGCATGTGTCTCATTCAAATGTTCAGCCTTGGAGCTACTACGTCTTCTTTTTTAAAGAATAATGCTTATTGCTGGTGAACATTCTGTAATGTGGGGGCGACCGTGGCTAAGTGGAGAGCAGGGTCGTCCTTCAATCAGAGGATCGATGGTTCGATCCCCGCCTCCGCTATGTCGACGTGTCCTTGAGCAAGACACTTGCTCCCGTAGCATCACTGACTAGGAGTTCCACCTTTCCCTTTAACACTACATCCTCCTCTTCCCCACTCCGCTCAGACGAGCTGCGGTCCAGCGGAACCGAGCTGACGCGGCGTCTCTCCTCTTCTAACTTTCCTTCCTTGTCGTTGTGATGTCGGGCGCCCGCTGTTGTTGTTTTTCCCCGTGTCATCCCTCAGGAGCTTTCTGTTTCCTGTGCGTAACCCACTTCTCCCGCCTACGTACGCTTATCCGGCAAGCGGACGGGGGGGGGAGGAAGTCTGTCATCGACGTGGGAGGAAGCATCCAGAATAAACCCACAATGCACTGCAAACCCAATTGTGACTGCTTCACCCTCGAACGCTTTGTGTTGAGGTCACGAGGAGGGGATTTAAGTGAAAACATAAGTGCTGTTACAGGACCGAGCTTTGAACACACCCTCTCAGCAGTTTATCCTTCGAGGCTTTCAACACATGCCCCCCCCTCCAAACCTCTCCCAGCTTTTCCTCCTCCGTCTCCCTCCACTTTTGCCGCCACACTTTATCTACCTGTCACACCTTTGATCGCCTCACAGACGGAGGAATAAAGGACGGAGGGTGAATATAAAGAGACGACCGCCCTTCAAAATAAAATCCCCCCCCCCCCCCCCTTTCATTGCAGGTTGCCATAGCAACAGTTAGGCTTTTCCCAAGAGGCGCAGCTTTTTGTTTTTTTTCATCTCTTGTGCACATGATTGCTTATCGCTTGGTTTAGCTGTTAATAACAGGCTCATGAAAAAAAGATGAAAAACAAACGGAGACGGGCTGACCGAGGCGGCCGCGCGCCCGCTAACGAGGCCGGCTCTCAGGGTGCATTAATTGCAATCTGTAACCGATTTTTTTTTTGTTTTTATTTTTTTAATTAACTGCTTGAGCAGCTTGAGATCAACAGCGAGCCCGCCAGCGTCATCCGGAGTCATTTACAATCAGCGTGCCTCCGACTTGAAACTTTTAATTAGGTGGCGCGGTGGCTCCCCCCCGGCGGCCTCCCGCGCAGGGACCGCCTCTACACGTACAGCCACGCAAAAGCTTCACTCGTTAAGCAAAGCCTAATGAAGTGCGTGTTAATTGGGTGCCATTATCATTGATTAGCGTCTTATCAGCCTTCCATCCCAGTTTTAAAGACAATAGGCAGCGTTTGTGGCTTCAAAGGTTGCATTGTGGGAGTCGGTCGCTCTGCTCCTGGACTTCGGACGCATCTATATGCAAAGAAGCATAGCTAACCTGAAGCCAAAGCACAAATCCAGCCGGTAATAACGTTTGATAGGACACATTGGAATATTTGAGATGACTAAACCGGATCCGGCCTCACAGTTAATCCCTTATTAATCCCACCTGGAGGGAAGAGACCCGGCGTTGCTCTTCCTCAGGAGAATAATCACACAATACTCAGGATGTTGTGTTCAGATGTATCGTGAAATAACATTTTACAAATAAATGTTCTTTAGTTCATATTTAATTGAATGAGCTCTAATTGATAATTAGAAGGTAAAACTTCTGAGAAGTGTTCCATTTCAAAAGCAACAAACTGGCCTGACTGGATTGAGCCAATCACAAGCAGTCTAGTTCTGTGATGCATTCGCTGGTTTTTACACATCACAATCCGTTCACAGGTGTTGGGGAGTATTACTGCATAGGGATGCCCCCTGAAACCCGGTTCTAAACGGGAACCGGTTCTAAAGTAGTAAAACCAAATGATTGATAAGATCCGGAGTTTACAGTTCTGCTATCGGTTCTCCAGAAGTTACAGAGTGAGATCTGGGTGGAAAAAAGTAACATCTCAAACCTCTTTTCTCTGTCTCTGTGTCTTTGCACAAGGGGCGGAGTCGTGCTTTACTCTGAAAGACACACACACACACACACACACACACACACCGACTACACACATATTATAAAGATTTCTAAACTTTTTGTATTGCTGCTCAAGAAAAACTATTTGTTTCCATACAAGAAAAATAAAGCAATGTCGATTCTTTTCTTATTTAAATATCTATTTTCTCTCACAATAGAATCAAAAAGAAACCGATCAAAGTATCGATAATAGCACTAGTATTGATAAAATCCTACTGACACATCAGTATTACTGCATATGTGATACTCAAATGAGCCTTGCAGTTGTGTGCCTTAGTTTACGACCGTGTCTGTCCTAAATGACATCACTTCATCATTTCATCCTATTAAGACATTTGTGTGAAATGGTCATGATTAGTAATTCTTCAGTTTTGGCCTGAAAAAGGCTTTTTTGAGAGGTCGGAGTGACCTTTGACCTCTAAAATCGAAACGGTTCATCCTTGAGTCCAAGTGGATGTTTGTGCCCGGCTCAGAACACGTGTGCATCAACTTGTGAAGTAGCCTGAGAGGACACATATCCATCAAGACGGCAGCTTGTTGTTATTTTTCCGCTCTGTGTCGTAAAATCACACCACCCGTTGGCGAACGTACACACATCTAGGTCGTTACCACAGCAACCAATGCAGATAGTTTTGCATGAAAACCCGAAATCTGACATGATCACGCACAGCGGCAAGATGGAAAGGCTGTTTTACACAGGAATCAGAGCAACGGTGTAAACACAGCGCGATGTCGATGACCTCGAGCTGTGAGGAAGCACAGTCCCTGGTAAACAAGTCGCGGTAATAAAAAGGAACTGTTGATGTCGGCAAATATACAACACAGCCTGTGTGGAGGCTGTTTGAAAGACAAGGGGCTCTTAACACCAGGATAAAAACAGGATATCTCCCCCGCTTTCATTTTGCAATCTGTCCGTTATGAGACCTCAACTTTATGAAACACTGGAGTTCCCCTTTAAATGTGGACTACTTAAGATACAAAATATTTAACGTAGAGAAAGAGGAAAAACTCAAAACAGAGCACAAAAGAGACATTTGGAGATCTACAGCCAACAAAATAATGAAAAAAAAACTGCTGTTTGCACTTTTGTTTGCGATAAGAGTTGGATGCTAGAGCCGGGTCCATTTCCAGTTTCATCGGTCCGGTGTATGAGCTAAACCTGCTTTGGTTTTATGCAACCGCGACATGTTATGGCAAATTAAAAAGAAGCCTTCATCAGCAACCTGCTGATACAAGTGAAGGGGGGTTAGCCTTGAAGTTAGCGACAACTTCGGCCCAGGCTAACTTAAGGTGGGCTGACTTTTAAGATGGACTAGCTAATCTCATTTAAGTGACAATTTAGTGCGACACCTAGTCGTTAAAATACGGTACACCGGTTTTGTTTCAGCATGTTTTAACGAAACAATCTGTAAAAAACTGTACTCATGGACATCATGAGTACAGGGCTAAAAATAGGCCTAGGGTTCAAGAGGTAACCTGCTGTTTTTTTCTCTCGAGTCCCCTTTAATCCTCCTTTCAAGTCTGCCTCACAGGTTGGGCTGTGATTTGGGAAAAGGGCTCCGAGCTATTCTTAGTGCGGCGACCTATTTTCATTATTTAGAGGTGCGCTTCGTTACGCAAACTGACCCCCTCTGCACTCCTCTGTGGGCGCAGACAGTTCACCGAGGGAACATTTATTGACTTGTGTTTAATTAGTCTGCAGTATTACAGTATATACAAATAACGCATTCGTGCTGCAGTCTGGAGCTGACTTCAGTGCGCCGCCCAAGTTGAATTGTGTTGAGTGTGTGGGTGTGTGCACTTATCTGGATGTGTGTGTGTGTGTGCTGAAGAAGATACCTGAGCTTTATCAGACGGTTTCCACACTGGCCTGGTTTTAACAATGATGACGTTACCCCCCCCCCCCCCCCCCAGCTCCTACAGCAGTCCCACCTCCCTGCGTCCGATACCATCAGTGCTATTACTGTCTTGGTTCAAGCGATTCTGATCTGGTTAGGTTCAGCGCAGGCCAGCTACTGCTATAGATACAGATCCATTGAACTTTAGGATGGAGACAAAAAAGTCTTCGCTATGAGAAACGATAAGACGCATTATTAAAGAGAAGACACAGCAGTTCTTGTTCATCACTGCAGGCTTCTGGGTAAATTATCAGAGACATTTTAATATGAATAAATGTGTTTTGTTCGTTTCGTCTTTTCACTGCAGCAGCTGAGGTTTAAGAGATGCATGTACAAGACGCCTATACAGACACTGCTCAACTCACTCTGACCAGTAACCTTTCCGATAGAACGAATGTATCATTAGTATTTTTAAATATCACTGAGAAATAGAAATGTTTTACTTTGATCCCTGACGTAGCCTGTGGGGGAACAGAAAACATCCATTTCATTACTTGTCACTGTTCCCACAACTCTGTTCTCTCTTTCTGCTCCCTCTCACGGGGTCAAACATCACGGGGAGCGCCTCTTCTTTCTGTAAACATTTGTTTATGTCTGAATGAAGCCGTGAGGAACAAACAGTAACAGACGCTTGTCTTTGAATTACATAAAGCCATCACTTTTGGCAGCTTGATAAAGCCAGCAACGATGCCGGCCTGTTCTCCTAAAGGAAATGGTCCCAAGCAACAAAACTGCATTGTCCATTATGCTCGAGGGAAATGTGTTTTTTCCCGGATTACGTTTGTTTTTGACATAAACAAATACGTCTCTTATCACAGTCCTAAACTCGGGACTTTCACCCAGGAGGCCGCTGTTCGTGTCCTGTGTGAAACCAAAGGCAAAAATGCCATGTTCTACTTGCTCTAATTTAAAGATCCAGTGTGTAGGATTTCGGGGGATCTATTGGCAGAAATGGATGATAATGGTCATAACTATGTTTTCATTAAGGTATAAACACCTGAAGCTAAGAATTGTTTTCTTCGTTAGCTTAGTCCTTCATCTCTACATAGGGAATGGGTCCTCTTCACGGAGTCCGCCATGTTTCTACAGCAGCCTAGAACGGACAAACCAAACACTGGCTCGAGAAGGGACCTTGTGTTTTTACGGTACCTGAAGGCCCCCATAGGTTCTCTACACGCTTGGAAATGAAGGGGTGTTCAGTTGGTTGCAATCCGCAACCTCGCAACTAGATGCCACTAAATCTTACACACTGGTCCTTTAAGTCTGAAACTTAAACAAACTTAGAAAATGTATTTATTTGAAGCTAAACACATGATGTTTTACTGAACCAAACCAAGTAGTTTTGATGGTTGAACATGACCAAGTCATTTGTGCTGCATTTTAGTTTAATTTTGTTTCCATTTACAACGTTAACCACGTGTTTAAATATACAACAGTAATCCGGGAGGAAATACATTTCCCTCTAAACTTAATAGAAAATGTAGTTTAGTTGTATGGAAACATCATTTAGCAGTTGACAAGGTTGCAACTGCAGCACTGCCGCCACTCCCTAAAAGCCTCTACGCTTTAAGTGTTATTCCAAAGATTTGGGTTAATAATGTGTTTGATGTTTCCGGCTTCTTTGGAATCAACAGACAGACAGATTGGCAGTGAGAGCTACCATGGATGAACAGACATTGAAGTGGTGAAAGTCAAGAAGCTAAACTTTATCTGAAGAAAATGCAAATACTGCCTCCACAGTTTCAGTGATAGGTGAAGCCTGGTAAGTGAGCAGAAACGCTACAGCAAAGAGAGTTGAGAGCTAGAGATGGAGCCAAAGTAGAGGAGTACTTGTAGAAGACTGGAGGAGAGGATTCACAGGACAGCAGACCTCATTTTCTCTGCTCTGCTTCAGACCAACGCAGTGCTGTACCTGACACTTACACGGCCTCTTGGCTGTAATACCTCGAGGCTCGAGAGCTCCTCTTCACTACGCATTCCAGCGTGGACACGTCCAGCATCTCCACAGCTCGGCTCCTCTCGGCCGACAGACATCGTGCCGCCGGTCGGCTCCAGGATTAGATTGAGCTCCGCGTTACCTGGCTGCCCTGCTCCGACCAATTTAGTGGCCCAGACAGAATTAGGAGAATGTTCTGCCTCGACGGAGCGCAACACATAACTAAAGTCTGAGGGTTTGCGGGGCCTCGAAAGAGTCGCTCAACCGAAAAAGACAGTCCGCCGAGTGCGAGCTGTGGAGACGGCATCCCTCAGCCTCCTGGGAGCAAACGGAGCCACCGGCTGCCCTCTCTGTTAATCTTATCTCCACCGTGGACACATACAGTAAACACAGCGTGCGCTATCTGTAATAAATCGCCACCAGCCAACAGAGACTCTGTGGTAAGGAGGGACAATGCAGCATGATAATGTTGCAGGAAAATGACCCACTGCTGTCATTGGAGCTTCTTTTAGCTCTGCTGTCGGCCAGCTCGCCATGAATGCTGCCATTTACATATTTTACACCAGATTGAAATGGCTAAACGCTCCAGCCCAGCTGTTCCCGCGTCTGTATTGGTGCTGATGAAGTGAATTAGTGGGCTAAATCTGGCAGCGCGGGGTCCGGGGTCCAGTAATGAGAGAGCCGAGTCTAAATAAGTTGTGGCTGATTTGTTGGCTGAGGCCGTCGTGGAGCAGTTGGCGTTTCTCTTATCTGCATTTAAAAGGCAAACAAAACTCTGTGTGTTGGCTGCGGCCGTCCGTGTCTCTGTGTGTCTCTGTTCGGCTGACAGATGCTGTAAAAGTGGGCACACTTGTCACCGTAGCAACTCAAGTGTGCTGTCGAGCTGAAGAGGAAAGAATAGAGTGCTGAAGGCACGGTGTCTTTTTTAAGGACAACCTGGAAGTTGCCATTGTGCTGGTTCCCTCAACAAAAGGCCAATGGGATTTCTCATTTGGATTGCAGCAGAAAATAAGCTGAATGGCAAACAAACATTTATGATACTTGTACTGTCTGTTCAGCAAGATAATCCTCCCCAATGAACACCCCTCTTATGATACAAACAAACTACACCACGGTCACATGACTTCATGTCGTCACCACTGAGGTGAAGGCCGAATGATGTTCTGGGGATGATGTTTAGTCGTCTCATTTAGACACCTGCAGGGTTGCCACTCTTCTCTGGAGATCCCTTTCCAGGATCCGTATGAAGGACATGGATCACGCCAAGTCAAGTCTGATTCAGAAGACGTGCGGTCTACACTTTATCTACGACATCATATCTTACAAGCTTAGAAATTATAACAAACCAGTCATATAGTAATGTAATAACAAAAACTACCATAGTTACCTGCCAGCAGTGGCTAATATTATACATTGAAGGATATTGTAAATTACATTGGTCAGCGTTTCGGCCACTTAAATATATTTCCCGCCCCAATGTCATTGGCTTTAGGTCATCGCCGGTCAGAACAATTCTCACATGACAGGATTTGGACAGGTCGAGATATTTACCCTGCTACATATCTTTGGAAATTCACACGTGGCGATCGGAGTGCAGATTTTATCTCTGATCTGAGGCTTTGTCCAAAAACCTTCGGCGAGTAAAAAATGGGCTAAAACTGTGTCGTGTAAACCCAGCATACGGCTGAAGATACTTTTTATGGTACTACTGGCTGAGGGCCTTGTGATGGTCAGAGTTTATAACCACCATCTGAAACACAACATACACTAGTGGCACACACTATAGTGGCTGCACTTGTGCATGCTGCTGCTGCTGCACCAGGAGCCACGGAGATAAAGACGGAAATAGAGAGAGGAAAAAGCAAACAATAGAGCGGAAAACAAAACGGGGCTTGTATGCATGGAGGAAGATGCTCGGTTACGTAAGGGCAATGTATATTCAGTTTCCACTGTACTGTGTTGTGTCCCTGAAGCACAGAACCCCCCCCCCCCCCCCCCCCCACACACACACACACACACACACACACACACACACACACGCACTCGTATATTCAGGGCATAGTGGTTCTGACTGCTGTGTAGGAGTCAAATTAAGAGTGAGCTGATCCAGCGTGGCAGCGCCGCGAAGGCTCGAGTGGAGAAAAGAGCAAAGGAGGAGAAAGGGTGAGGAAAAGGGAGAGACGGGAGGACGGGCAGAGGAGTGGGCTAAGTTAATGGATGGAGGATATTACATGGAGGGGGAATAATGAGAGGGAGGGACAACTTAATGAGGGACAGGGTGGGGGTGATAAAGGCTGCGTACTCAGTTAACGGGGCTATATGGAGCACCAGCTCTATTACAGTGGGGAGTCGGGGACATCATAATCCCTGTGGCCTTATAAGTAATTACTGTGTGATAGAGAAAGGGAACGGTGAGGCCTATCTGCTGTCAGCAGAATTGGAATGAACTCCCTAACGGTTATTTCACTGCACCGGGCTTTTATGTGCGCGCATGTGTGTGTGTGTGTGTGTGTGTGTGTGTGTGTGTGTGTGTGTGTGTGTGTGTGTGTGTGCGTGTGTGTGTGTGCGTTACCCTGTTAAGATTTGAACGGTTGACTTTCTCTGACTTTTTTTTCTTTCTCTGCATCACTTCTATAAGAGAGTTAGGTCGGGGGGGGGGGGGCGTAGGAGGTGGGTTTTATGGGTAAAGGCATCTGTAGAAAAAGCACAGAGTGTGTTTACCTCCTCTAAGTGTGGATCATAAGACGGCAGGAGGCCCGGACAGTGTGTTCTGCAGGCGAGCTTTTATCTACCTGCTCTGCGGATACACAGTAACCAGGCTGCTGCAGTGTACACACAGTGTAAGCAAAAAGAGGACAAAACACCAGCATCATGTGTTCCTGTAGTTCGCTGTGTTCCTGTAGCTAACGCTTCAGCATGCCATGTGTCGGGTAAAAGCAGGGAAATTCATTAAGTTTCTGTTTTTAGTTATTAGCTGATCTTGCCAGGATTATTTTCAGACCTGCTGAGCAAACCGGAATTCATAAGTGAATTGTTTAAGCTGCACACAGTCTCCGACCGTTCCCTCTAGCTCTCTGCTACTGTATAAACAGGAAAAGTAGTCCCTGCTTCAAAAAATATAGTACATTATATTTGTATACAAATTGTATACATTGAAAACGGCCTCACTTGTTCAGGTTAATGTACTAAATGTCCTCATACATCATTGAAGAATATTGACTCTTTCCGTATCTTTTCGGTTCTCGGGGTCACGATGTGATTTGAGGTGCTATTTTCAGATCTTCTCCACCATAAAGGCGGTGTGGTGAATTATGGTATGGAAGCAGAGTAAAGACTGTGTTAGATTTTTGGAGTTCTTGTATTTGAAAAGTAATGTATTGATGCTAAACTTGCACAATTAAACACTTGTTACGTAAACGTTTTTTGTATCTCTCAATTCTCAGTAGCATCAAATACAAGTTCCAAGTTATACAGAAAATAAAAAGACTGCCTGTTACATAAAAGAAAAAATACAATTGTCTATTTCTAAGAAACTTGCCAATTTCAAAAGTAACCTGTACACAAAATAACACGGTAAAACTGCTCTCACTATGTTCACGACAGCGTGTCCCAGCCGTCCGCCAGCGATGAGCCGCTTAGAGCTGAACCTCTGTCGCGTCGCCATGGACGAGGAACGGCTGATTGGTGAAGTTGAAATGCATACCTCCTCATTTCAGTACAGAAACCTAAATAAGGTGGCAGCTGGCTGGAGGGAGATCACCAGATCAACCTGAAAGGTTCCTACTTGCTTTTAGCTTCACTGTGTGTCATTACTAGTACACATAACAACATTTAACATGACAAACGTCAGACGACAGCAGCCCGCCATTTAAGTGGATTAGAATGTCTTTGTTTTTTACAATTCTAATATATATTTGAATTTAGAATATTCAATGGCGGCCCCAGTGTGTAGCATTGCTGTCCATCAGTAGCAAGATCGTGGATCACCCTCTATAGCATCATATCACAATCTTAGAAGATAAGAATAATGATCCTTTCATAAATGATCACACAGCTTAACCATCACAGTGTGAAATAAAGTTTTACCGACGATTGTTATTGACCGATAATCAGAAAACATATGCGGTCTGGAGATCGGCATTAATGCTTTCTAGTCACCGATCTCTGATAACGTTACATCGCCAACAACAAATCTTGGAAGGAGGAGGAGCTAGTTTGGTTTACACTACGATGCGTTCAGGCTCTGTTCAATGTAAATACCTGTTGGGCGAAGGCATATTATAACGGTCTCATGATGTGTTCAAATGTAATCTGGTAAAATGTAGTTATTGGAGAGCAACTTGAATAAATACAGTTGTTTGAAGGGGAAGTCTTGACAGCAATGTAGAATTGATAAGGAGCTTATAATACACTATTAAAACAAACTTTTATTTCCTAATCATCTGGATTGTGTTATTTGTATTTATATTAATGACTATAAAAAGGAAAAAAGGATAACATTTAGAATGTTTCACAGTTTACACTGACTTCAGAGTGTTTGATGTGATTTATGGGACGGTCGTGAAAAATAATAATCTGTAGCCTCGTATACCAGCCGACAAAACAAAACAGCCAATATGGATCATCAACAATAATCATTGGTAAGTTATATTTGTTAAATTTTTCTTTTGTGCTGATGACTGATAACCGTGAAAAGATTCCAACCGTACGTTTTATAACCCTGTAATCCTATAATCCTTGGAGTACTACTTCATTTACCAATACCACTGAGCTCATAGCATCATGTATGCTTATAGTGTAACACAAGCTGTGTCCGACTTCCACGCCTCATACCAATAATAAGTGCACACTTTTCACCAATGTAAGCAGCTGACTTTGCTCAGCAAGTATAGAATAAACCAACGCAAGTTACTGCTGTGTACCCAGAAGAAGGGATATAAAGTCTGCGGCGGCAGCCGTCAATCAAACGGTGACTCTGGAGCACTGCTGCCAATTGAAAATTTGGAAAATGTCACTCAGCTTGTCAGAGAGAGATGGCCCGTCATCCCAGCAGCACTGGCTGACAGACATAATACGTTATATCACTTTTTAACTTCCTCCTAACTTTGACAGGGAAGGAGCTCCATCCTGTCTGTCTCGTGAGAAAAAGGAGCAGGCGGAGGCCGCCATCCAACCGCATCCATTTAACGTGACGGACGCACGCTGTGCATGGCAATCCACTGGTATGGTATTTATGTAGAAGGAAGTAATCAATTCTCGTTGAAACAAGAAAAAGGAAGGAAAATGAGGAGGGGGGGAGGGAGGGGGAGACGCTCTTCAGCTGAAGGAAAATCAATGACACCACTGTACCTTCAGGTCGGAGTCCCGGGCGGGAAACCCTCGGTGATTTGTCAGCGCTGCGATTCAGTCACCTGTGAAGATGGTGACACTATAAACTCCACACCACAGAACGTTATATCACACACTTAACTCACTATCACACACACACTGCGATACAATATTCCATTTGAACAAAAAACGCAAAGTTTGCTTTATGCAGAGTGAGCCAGGCTGTTTTAAATGCTGCATTGTTTGTCAGCAACCGGTCACACGGTAACTTAGGAGACCAGTCGGCTGTGTGTCCTCCGATTAATTAGGCGAGCAGTAGTCCTAATGTTGTCTTCATGAAAACTCAGCTCCTTGTGTTCTTCACCGCTGCTCTGGAGGAAGGCAATAACAGGAGTCGCGCGTCAAAAAAGACACGTGTCAACTTGTTTTAAATAAGTGCGGCGGATCTAATTCATGCCGATGTGAAGAGTGGTCGATGCGGATTTCAACAAAGTAACCGATAAATATTCAAAGAATCTTTGAAGTGTTACATTTGCGAACGTAATTCAGTGTAATGGGTGGTAGAATGAGCGTTTAATTGGGTTGTTTTGTTGATACATTTTCTTCAAGTATCCCCCCCCCCCATGGAGTTTCTGAAGGGGACCACTTGATTACAAAGGTCTTCCTTCAATTGTTATGCAGTTAAGTTGAGTTTCCAACTTTGGGGCAAAGTGTGACGGCAGAGAAGAGTGACAGTCTCCCTCGGGGAGAGAGGAGGACAAAGAAATGTCACTCTTCCTTCTGTACGATCCGGTGCTGCAGACAGACTGAAGACAGACAAGAGTGGTGCATATTGAGTAAGTGACCTTTCAGATAAGGCCTGGGTGGTCTTTATATTCATTGTCATGAGGCCCTCAACAATAGATCCATCATCATCAATCATCATTTCATGGGCTGGGGAAGGAGTCGAAAAACCTTTTGAGCGATGAAAAATGATGTAAACAATCCAATGATATTCAAACGGGGACTTCAACTCGAGTTGTCACATTACGGGGGATATGCGAAGCTAAAGATAATGCAATCGAATGCAACAAAAATCATCGCTGACTGAACGTTATAATATCCAGTGTTTGACTGTGAAAATGCTGAGATTTGTGGTGCAGTTGAATTTAATGGTCTACTGAGAGGTGTTTCTAATATTTTGTCCACCCCTGAACTAAGGATCTGAATTGTGTGTTATTTGTATATGGATGACTATAACAATGAAAAAAAGGATAACTTTTAGGATGTTTGATGGTTTACGCTGACTTCAGAGTGGTTGAAATGATGTTTGAAAGGGACGTGACAAAATAATAAGTCTGGAGCCTTTTTACACCAGCTAACGAAGCAAAACGACAAAAAACGATCGTCCAAGATGACAAATGATGTAATAATATTCAAACGGGGAATTCAACTCAAGTTGTCAATGTATGAGGTATAGGCAAAAAATACTATTAAAAACGCTGACATTTGTGGTGCGGTTGAATTAAAATGCTCTACTGAGAGGTGTTTCTAATATTTTGTCCACCCTTTAACTAAGAATAGACTAAATACTAGAGACAGCTCTCTAGTACAGTAACAACAGAACAATAACAGAACCTTCTGGAATGCAGGATTGTTTGCCGTTTAGACTGTAACCTACTAGTTATAGCTAGGTGTACCTAATAAACTCACAACTGTGCATATTACATGATGCATCCGCAGTGGCCTTCTAGCACTTTACTTTGTCATTGCCTCTGTTATCCCCACCTGTGTGTTGCACGTGCTGCATGTTGCTTATTTCTAATGGAGGCTTGTAAGCCTAATTAGCGTCACACACAAACAGTTACAGGAGCAACATTTGAATTACACCCCCCACTGAAGTGCCTCATGGAGGCTCAACGTTAGTGTGATGTTAGCTAATGTCGGCTATAAAAGAATAATTTACCATTACAACCTAAAATGTCACCTTCTTCTAGAACAGTTGTTTGAATTAGCCTGCAGTAACCTTATTGCACCGCTAGCTTAACTGTGCGTTCGTCTCAACGGGTAGCCGAAGTTCACAGTCGAAGGAAACGGCAACTTTCTCGAAACTTCCGGGCCACAGTGGAGCCAAATGTAACGAGTAACGAAATACTGCGAGCATAAGTACTAGCATTTAGTTTTCGACTGAGCCTAGGAGTCGCGTTAAAGCGCGCGAGTGGCTCGCTTCTCGGGAACACCGAATACATTCCCATGAATTCCCCCCCCCCCCCCTCCTCGAGCTACTCACCTTTCCCCCGTTTTACATCACCCCTCTCTCGGTGCGCGGCGCTTCTCCTTTCCCCTCCGCTCCTCTCTCTGAGAAGCGACACAGAGCGAGGGATGGGGTCGGATTCCAGGCGGAGAAAGATGGGAGGCGAGGCGAGGCGCGCCACTAACAGCTCCCGCTGCACCGGGAGCGCACAGCGGAGGAGCGGGCTGCAACACGACAGAGCTCCGCTTTCCGAGCCTGATATATCGCCATTATCTGGGTCAGGGATGAAGTATTCATCTCGAGCTTTCATCGCACAAGTAAAAAAATCATCCCTGCGATGGTACAATCCGGAGAGAGAGAGCGGGCGAGAGAGCCTGAGTGCTGCAATAACCTATATTTGGTTAAGGGGAGCACCACTGACACTTATTTCATGCATCAAATGAAACAGTGGGCGTTTACTGGTCTCCCAGTTGATTTGATGTTACAGTATACATATATTATAGATGAAACTGCTATAAATAATGAGTTGGGAATTTTTTGGATGAAGCTTTATCCTGGTGACAAAGCAGCAAGCTCGCTATTTTCATATCATGTTTGGATTTAAACTGTAGCTCAACACGCTGCTTTCCAGTCTGCACATTCATTTCCTGCCCACACTGATACATAGACAGGATTGATATTGTCATTATAATTTTAGCATTACTGTGTATATATTGTACCTACCACCACGATTGGGCCTTATTGACCTTATGCAACCCTAATGTAAGGAAGACTGCCAAAGTCCACGCGCAATGAGCGCGTGGACTTTGGCGGTCCTTGTGGACAGAATCAGAAACTGTTTAGTGCCAATGTATGTTGCACATACAAGGAATTTGTCATGGCGGGTGGTGCATAACATTAAACAATAGCATGAAACAATCAACACAGTGCAAGAAATAGAAATATATCAAAATTTACAATAGAATATAAAAGAATATAAAATAAAGTGCACAACAAACAGATAACAGTACTACAAACAAGTATGATGAAGTGTAATGTAAAGTGTCAAGTGTGTTTGGGATGTGCAGGGGAATGACCGGTAAGAAATAGTCCTGGGGATGTCAGAGTCAGGGGGGGGGGGTCCCGGGCTTTGTTGATGAGCCCGACTGAAGACAGGAAGAAACTGTTCATGTGGCGTGAGGTCTTGGTCCTGATGGACCGCAGCTTCCTGCCAAGATGGAAGGGGCTCGAACAGTTTGTGTCCTGAGTGAGACAATCTTTCTTGCTCGCTTCAGCTAAAGCGGTAGTGTTTTCTGAGCGCCGGTCTCCCTTTAGGAAACCTCTCATTTCACTGCAGCATGAGGTCTTGACAGCCTTCCCCCTGTCAGTCCTAGTTCTCCCCCGTGCCTCCCTTGCCCTCCTGCGTTCCCAGCAATAAGGCATGGGTCTCCAGCATTGTGGTGCCAAAATGTATATATATATATATATATAAAAAGTAATATATAGATGTTGCATGATACACAGTCTGGCTAGGAGCCTGCCCTCTGCCTTTGTGCAGGCAGTAATGGCCACTACCATCATTCACTTCCTCACTGGCAGTCCAGCTTTTGTGTTCCTGTCATTGCCTCTAGAAAATCAAGCCCCACTTATTTTCTCAGCACATCAGGTCATTTTATTATTTATTTTGTGCGCCTCCACATCCACTGAACCCCCTTGCTAGCCAGGCAGAGGGGACTGTGGCCCAGATATCCTGCTCTGAAGATGAGTACCAACTTGCTGTCAGCACTGCTGCTCTGCCCTCCTGGGACCTAGCCTGATTACAGCGCCATCATTCTCTCTCTCTCTCTTTAAGCTCCGGACACACACACACACACACACACACGTGCGCTGCTCTCCGTGCACGTGTTTTTTTTTTACAGCTCATCGCATATGCCTTTTCAACTGCGTTATTATTATTTTTCCGCGCACGTCGAAATCTGCGCGGTCTCCTGTCGACTGCGTTTTGGAGGCTCTGTGAAGTCTCGACTTGAGACGACGGCAGAGATATTGTTTGCCGATGACAGCTGGCCGGTCGCATAATTGGCTTGTCGACGTGTCACTCTCTATCTGTGATCTCTCCATTGGAGCAGAACACTGGTCCAACGCCACATCTATAATTCAGCTGAAACTCAAACTGTCGACAGCCAGCAGTTTTCACTTGGCAAAACTTAACAGCTCATAGCACTTGCCACAGGTATGAGGGGCTAACCAGGTTAACAGCAGCGCTAATTGGGTCAAGGGGGTGTTTTTTTTCTAGTCTGTGCAAACCAATTGTTAAACCTCACTCAGAGGAGATGCTCTGTTGGTCAACTTCAATGATGATGAGAACCAAACTGATCCATCTGTCCCACAGCATATCACTGCTGTCACTTCATCAAACACTATCGCTGTGACAGTTTGCTTCAGAAGAACTGTCTACGTCAGCATTTCCAACACTTCTTCACTCAGTCAAATACGGCAGCATGGTCAGCGGCCTTAACTCCTGAACCCTCAGCGTCTTGAGTCGCATCACCTTCATGGTGGAGTGTGAGAGGCAGCAAGGGCTCGAGATGGGATGAACTTTGTGGCGACATATCACGCTGCCTTGACAAGCCCAAATCATGTTATGTATTTGATTGTTGGTTTTTATTTTTCATGTTGTTACTGCCTGATGTGAACGTCTTCCAGGCTCTTGTCTAATGCTGTGTTTTTTGCGTGCCGCAATTCAATACAAAGTCAATGCGTAGACGCGCAAAGGAAGCGATGCGAATAGGCAAAAATTTGCGTTCACGTGACGCCGTGTCGCGGAACATTTTCTACATTCAGATTCAACTCCTGTTCAGCATGTGTTGACTTTGTTGAATCAGAAATGGTGGTAAAATACTGTCGGTGGGCACCCAGAGCTTTACCTCATATTAACACATATAAATGTATGTGTATGAACCATAATGTTGCCATATTTATGCCGAGCTGACTCTATTTTGAGTGTTGTGGAGGAGCAGGTGCAATGTCAGCAAAGCCCAGCACTAATCAATCCAAACAAGCATTTTAAAAGTTGTTTGCTTGGCGGCTTTTGGCCTCCTAACAAAGCATGAATTCACACTTTTTACAAATCTGCATTATTAGTTCTTTCGGCATCCTTTTTTTTTCTCATTAAAAACACACCGTACAAATGTGAGTTCCATGCGTTGAACGTTACAAACATTTACTCGTTAACTACTCAAACTACTTGTATTAACATTTAATATTACACACAGACGTTAACAACTTAAAGGTTACATAGTATCTAGGATCAAATATACCCTTGTCTAGTCTAGATGGGAGAAACGTTATATCTTTATATCCAGCATACATATGCCTATATTTATTATTTTTTACCCCAGCTATAACCCCATCATTTATTATATTTTTAAATGTAAAATACTGACCTACCAATAATCTTGTGCAATAATTCAACTTTGCTTTACTCTGGCATTAATGCATGTATTTATTATTTACAATTAAACTAATATTCTTATTCATTTATGCTCTATATGCCGTTTTTCAGCATTACAATTTACACTGTTTACACAATTGTTTTCATTTATTTATTTATATTTTATTCTTCTCTATTTATATATATTTAAAAGAAATGCCACAAACGCTGCTTCGGAGTTTCATTTTGTTTGTCCATAGGCTTAGGTTGCAGCTTCCAGAGATGCTTATAGGAAACCATGGCAACACAAATTTTGACAGATTCTGTTTTCATCTGGACGGAGGGAAGTTCGTCCTGAAGCTCACCGCTTTATTTATACCCTACACCTTAAAGAAGGATGCTTCATTCAGCAGTGAGTGTGACAACAAACGGTGGGAGTGTGTGGGTTCAGACTGGAATTTGGGCCTTCGTTACTGGATCAAACACCTATCATACAGCGTTATTATTATGATTCATTTCAGCGAACTGTCCCGGTTCCCCTGAGCAGATTGAAGGGCATTCAGATCACCTGCTGTGCAGGATGTGAGGACCGGCTCCTAATTAAGAATTGAGAGCAGCTCGGGGCATTCGGTCAATCAAGGTGAGACGACGCCTTTTCTTTGGGGCGTAAGAGAGGCGGAGAACCGCACTGAACACATCCTGATCCTGATTGTGAAACCTTGAGTAAATATAAGCACCTTTCCACTCAGTTACCTGCATCAGGGCAGACCTCATACATACAACTATGCAAATATTTGGTTTATTTCTTATTGAAACCCCCTTTTATGCACATTTCCTTATTGGAGAGGCATTTGCTTATATTTGAATAGACATTTTTGTTATTGAGAAGGCGTGAGTGTGATCGCACCAGTGTGCTCTTGTGGAATACCTGGAACATAATGAGTGTTGTTGCTGTTATAGCAGCAGCAGATTAATGCCCCTGATTTTTGGAATAAGATGTAAATCAGGGGTGGCCAACCAGTCAGAGACCAAGAGCCACATTTTTTACTGTGTTACCGCAAAGAGCCACATCATACACATGGGCACACATGAACATCACCCTATCCCTTCCTCACACACACACATACCTTTGCTCAGCCAGATTTATTGTAAATGTCACACACCAATATGATAATGACAGAAATTGACTCCTAAGACCACAGGCCAGTCATTTTCAACAATGAACATTGTGTGCACTGTCTCACACAGACAAACTCTCAGTTCAACCAAGTCCACAAACAAAAATATAATAATTTACAATAGTGTTTTTCTTTTACTATGCATGTTACTTAGTGGGACTTCTGGCATTCCTTGCCTTGAACAATCCTCTTCAAATCTGGCTTGTATTCCGTTGTTGCCACTCGAAGCAATTCTTTCACATGGGTGTCAGTCAGAACAGATCGATGCTTTGATTTCACGTGTTTCAGGGTAGAAAACACAGACTCGCAGACGTATGTTGACCCAAACATTGACAGTATCTTAAGCGCAGCCCGTTTGACATTGGGGTATTTTTTCATTGGCACACTTTTCCAGAACTCAATGGTCCCGTCCCTTAAAGCAGGTTTGAGTTGGTCCTCCTCACAAAGATCGATCATCTCCAACTCAGCCGCATCCTCATCTGTGACTAGCGGGGCTTTCAAACAGTCCGTCTCGGCGTTAAATGGGTCGACGAGGAACGTAATCTGTGGCCGCACATGCGCGTTTGACGAAAATACCGTATTTAACTCAAGCGAAGCGAACACGAACATTAAAAAAACACAAATACAAACTTCGATATGAACGTAAGAGCCGCATGAAACCGGGCAAAGAGCCGCATGCGGCTCGGGAGCCGCGGGTTGGCCACCCCTGATGTAAATTATATATTTGGAGATATAATATCCAGGAGTCCACACTTTTGGCCGCGTAGTGAAACTTGCAGAACAGAGTGAAGGTCCAGCAGCATAAAGTACATCAAATAAGAAAGACAAAGAAAATGTGTTTGGTTGCAGATCTAATATGAAGTTGTAAAATGATGAAAGACGTTGCAGTCATATTTCATGCCTCAGATGGGACTTCTGTGAGAACCAGGATGAGGCAGGAGGGCGGCAACCAGCTTCCACTGTCTGCATTTTAAACACCTCTAATAGTATGTTCACTTCAGACATTTAATACAGACGCATTCACTATATAGACGCATGATGTAATGTGTCTGTGCGCGCAACATTAAAGCGCTAATAGAAGTTCAACTGCGCCTAGCACGACAACCAGTAAAATACAAGCATGCCACGCGCGAGCGCTAGACAATACGTATTCTGCAAAGTGAAGGGTCCGAGGCAGGGGGGGAGGAAGTCTCTCCCCCGTGCACGGAGCAGAGTGAGCCCCAGGCAGAGCTTCACTTCTGGGCCCGTCTCGCTAACCGCCTGCCTTCATCCCACTTTGATCACGGAGGCGAGTTGAGGAAATTCAGAGGAGCTCGACTTCAATCATCCAGCGGAGCTCCGTCTGTGAAGAGACTCGGCGTAGTGTGGCGCCGTGTGCTGGGAGACCTTTGTATGGTAATTTGTTATGGAGGTGGTGGGGGGGCTTTTCAAAGGAGCTCTTTGAAGTTTGCCGGTAGTGCACATGGATGCATGGCGAGATTAGAATACGCAGGAGTAATTGTTCTGTCCCAAGTAGAGATGAAGCGGTGAATAAAATTCCTCAAGTTGTGACCTTCAAGTTTCGAGTCAAACCGCTTTTGTTCCAATCTTGACGCGAGAAAGTAATTTGTCAATCGAGACTGCTCTGCCGTTCCCTGTGAGTGACGGGAGACAGGCTGGGGTCTGACGTACACAGCATCCATGCCTCTCCGTTAGCGTCATACGTAGAGGTTTCACCTCTTCTTACAAGGCTCTACGAGTTCTGAGCACATTGTGAAGCCCTGAAAAATTGTTCTAACTATAGAATGACACAACAAACTGTATGTTGAGAAGGTTTACACTTTAGCTTCTGGTGAGTGTTATGATGGGATAACGTGAATCATTGGGTCCAAACAGGTTTCTTTGCTTCTTGAGACATTAAATAAAGACGATCCCCGAGAAAAACTACAGCATTGGATGTTGTTCAAATGTAGTCAAAGCTTGTATGTACGAAATCCAGAGCATTGCTGTAGTAGCAGTCCAGACCGACTGCGTGGTCGCCAAAAACGAGCGCCCACCTTTCGGTTTCCCAGTTCAGCACTGATGCCGCTGTTTGCGCTGTTAGCACTGTTAGCACCGTCAGCTGCTAGCCGCTGGCTCAGCCGTTGTCATATCGAGAGCCGATGGAGGAGGATTTCAAATTTAGCACCTGAACAGCCTTTATAAACATTCACTTGACTTGGACCTAATATGGACGTTTGAATTTGTGATCTCACAGGTGTTTAAAGGGTGGTTAAAATCCATCAGTGTGGATTTTAAATCCAGTATTTCCAAAGCATACAGCTCATACAGAGAAAAAGAGAGTAGTGGGGCCTGGATGTGATTGATTCTTCCAATGATGGCTTCTCAGATGGTTCTGTTTAATAAACCATCTGGCGCATCAGGTTACCGTGCTACAAATCAACAAACAAACCAAAAACCCAACCTTTGAAGAGGTAATAACGCTTGCATTTCTGCCCTACGTCCTACGCTCAGATGTAACCGAGCAATGTAAGGAGAGCCAAGGACACAAGTCAAGCTGTGGCCGAACCACGCCAATGCTATTGTTGCATATGTACTCTTAGAATGCTGGAAAAAAACTGTGCTCCCTGTTGAGTCGTCCAACCACGCCCGAAGGCAAAAAAAACAACCAATAGCTGTTCCTAATGGCAACACTCGAAGGTAGGGGGAAACGCCTGCGGCCATGGAGAGGATCCAAACAGATAATTGTTGAAGTGGGTATAAGGGTGTGTGTGGCGATGCCTTTGTTCAATGTTAAACTTTAAAACTCGATTACTTTCTCACCTCTGCAAACAGCTGCGTCAAGTATGGAATGAAAGTAGTTTTGTCGGTTTAAGAAAGTTTAGGAATCTAATTACCACGTCTCCATGCCTCACGATGTGAACTCGCTCACTTTATACTGCAGGTTTACGGCTAAGATAGCCCGGAGCTGTAAACATGATGACCTTTCCCTGGTCGGTGTTCAATGTGTGCATGTCTTTGCAAAACATAAAACCGTGTTTTCAGACTGTTGGTTCGTAAAAGTTGAGTTTCCAGCGCCCGTGGGAAGAGGTTGGCAGTGCTTCAAATATGTCCAAACGTTGCATTTTGCCAGAGAAAAAGAAAAGAATGAAAGCGAAGCAAAACTCTTCTTCATGAGAAATCACTGCACTCGATGTAGCACACGTGAGGCTCTAAGGACAACTTCTCTCTCTCACTGGATACCACTGTCCATTTGTGCTAGAGACCAAGCCTCATGTCACCGATCGCCGAACAGGTGTAACCCATGCAGCTGATCTCAGCAGGCTTGTTCGTGAGTGTCAATCAGTGGCAAACCTCGTCAAGCTGGCGTACGTTCACAGCTTGTATGAAATAATCATGGCTACCTTAAAACGACAAACACGCCTCGTGAAGCAGCCTAATCAGCCCCGGAGGCACCCGGTGAGTACCCTCCACACTGACACAGCTTGAAGTAGTGGAGCATGTGATGTTGTGTGCTGAAAAAACATTTCGTCCACTTCGAATTTTTGATATCCGGTATGACGGTATGATCTTTTGTCTGCTCTCAAGAGGTGATGAGTAAGGACTGAAGAGCAAAATAGAAAGCTAATGGCTAAACATCAGTGTTTTCAATATGCATGTATTTCCTATTAGAGTAAATATCTTAGAGGGCCAGTGTTTAGGTTGTGGGGTATATATTTGTTGATATAATATACATAACTACTTTTTCATATGTAGTATAATCACCTGAAAATACTTGCAGCGGGTCGTCTCCACGAAGTCCGCCATGTTGCACCGCCATGTTTCTACAGTATAGCCCAGAACGGACAAACCAAACACTGGCTCTAGAGAGGGCCTTTGACGTTTTTATGATACACGAAAGCCACACCATAAGTTCTCCACACGTTTAGAAACGGATGGGTGAGTTAAGGGTTGTTCTGTTGGTTTCATTTTGCTTCTTCACCCTCTAGACGCCACTAAATCCCACAAACTGTCCATTTCAAAACTAGACTCGACTAGTTTTTAGTCCCCCAAATAATACAATATTATTATTGAATTAGACCATAATGTAAATGCATGTACAATTAAAACGGGGAACTGCGTTAGTTTTGGTTGTTGGGTAGTCAAACCTTCATATTTGGGTGGGATTCAGCTGTGGACATTTGGACCCATGACCTCCATACTGCTAAAATCCTGCTGTTTATGCCATTGTTCATTTTTGTACTCTCAGATTAATTAGAATGCACCAGTTTCAGGAAGACCTGCTGCCCTGTTCCCCAAAACAACGCCACGTTAACGCACAGGCACACCTGACTAAATTAAAGCGATTCGATTTTCCCTGTGGAGCTTTTGGACCTAGAAGGGTGGGTCATGAATGCTAGACCTTAGAAGTAAACGTATCCAGTCTCCAGAAGTTGGCTCTGATCTGGTTGAGCTGGTGTTGTCCACCTCTGTCTCTGTGATTAAGTCTGATTCAATGAATCGTTACCAAAACAGTTTTTTTACAAAATGACCTGACCTGACAATTTTGATCAGATTCCACAAACCATCTTATAAAAGTGTGCGTCTGTTTTTCTTTCCCGTGCTGGATATTTCATTTTGAAAAGCGCTGATGTGTACATCAGGGACATTCCCTTCCGCTGCTCCTGTGATTGTGGGTGTTGCTGTAATCCTCAGGATGCTGAGCAGAATTCATCATGGGATTTCACGCCTCCTTCTCTCGTCTCCTCACTTCCTCACCTCCTCCCCTCGTCTCATCTCTTTTCATCACGTCTCCCCTGACCTGTGCCAACAGACAGGGTTGGGAGGGTTACTTTATAATTACTAATCACCTGTTATGAAATGTAATCAGTTACCTAATCCAAGTATCACAATATTGAATATAGAGACGTCGGACAGCGGTGTGAGACTCCTGTCTTGATGTGTAACCCTTCTAGCGATTTCTACCAAATATGTCAGTGTTCTAATCACGTCTTACAGAAACCTTTTTTTCTTTCGGTTCCCTAATTATGTATCACCATTTCATGTAATCCCTTCCTGCCCGCTAACACTGTCTGATAACAGACGGAGGCGAAAAACATTACCTCATCGTTACTGACCTGAGGGAACACTGATGTGCTCCCATGAGCTTCAGCTTGTTGGGGACCGGGCTAATCAGCAAGTAAACAAGTGGGAAGGTGGGCAGAGTGCAGCGCAATCAATAATGGTATACTGCTGTTGATTGGTGTGGAGGTAGCATGTACACACGCACACACACACACACACACATGCAGGGTCACAGAGGTCAATCTGAACAAGACAATGAGGAGGTGGGATCAGTGGTTGCTTGACATGAACAAACGAACAGGAATCTCTCAAAGTAGGTCTGCACTCCCTCTGACCTCAATTCCTCATGTCCTCTGCCAACACACACACACACACAGGCACGTTTGTTACTGTACCTCTTTTTCACACGCGCACACACACACACACACACACACATGCACACGCAGGCACAGACTTATTAGCACTTTCTCTCCATTAGGGAGTACAGCTGCTGCTGCTGCCGTCGTGCATCTCGGCTACTTTAGTTGATCAGTTAATGGCACTTATTTTTCCAGAAAGAGCCTCCACCTGGCTTCCACGCCACTCCATCAGCCTCTGATTAAAGGCGGAGGGTAAACAGCAGCGCTCCCGTGACGTGCGGTACTCTCCTGTGTGTAAAATAGCGCCTCGCGATGGGACGGAAGGAGGATTTTTGAATTCTTAAAAGAAAGCATCTGCTGGTTTGCGACCGAACAGCTCTCCAGCGAAGAGAGGGGCTTCGGCACCGTCTCGTCTCGGAAGCATTTTACAGAAGCTCAAGTGCGTAAACTCGGCACTTGTCGCAGTGCATTGTGGGTTGAATGGCTCAGACGGGCAACTTCCACCTCTTCCAAATAACTCTTCGGGTGCGTGTTCGCAGATTGGTCAGCGTCGCATCGAGGGCTGCTCCTGCTCTTTTTTTTCCCAAGGTCACCTCGCAGCAATTCAGAGCACCCTTATCACTTTGCGTTGGCCCTCTGTTGTTCCCATAGCAACCCCAGCCGAGCTGAAGGATGAGAGGCGGCGGGAGACGCCTTCCCACATAGTTGGAAAAGCACACAGGCACACGCATTAAAACAATGAACGCGCTACATCTGGGGAAAGCGCTCTCTGCATGGCTTAAAATAAAAACCAGGCATCAGAGGCGAGGTGTCGGAGTGAGATTGTCGTACACAAATAGGCCATTATGGCGAGAAGTGGAACACAAGGAGTCTCCTATGAGTGTTTTCTCTTTCTCTCTCTCGCTCTCTCTCCTCCCGACTCGTCTCTTTTCTGTCTCTCTCTCATGCGGCTTGGGCCGCTCGCGCCTCGACGCTCGTTATCAGAACAAACAGAGATGAGGGTGGAAGAATGGGGTACACACCGTGTACCAGAGGGGAGGATGAAAGAGGCCAAGACAAGAATCAAACAGCCGGCATGAGGGAAACCGCAGGGGAATTGTTTCTGTCGGCTCGCACTGCTACTACCATAGGGAGAGCTTTGCCATTTTCGCGCATTCAAAGGCGCGCCATAACCACGACGCAACGCACCAACACACCGCATTGTCGGATCCAGGAAGAAAGAAAAGAATTCCAGTCCATGTCAGATGTGTATTTCCCTCGAGGGTGTAAGAAGAAAAAGAGAGAGAGAGAGAGATCCTCCAAGGGCTGCAATAGGCTTGTAATGAATAAGACATTGCATCAGAATTGGAAAGACAGTGAAATCTCCTTCCTGTCTGCTAGCCGTGACACGAGGGATGTGTCATTACCAACTCTGTCTTTTCATGTCCTTGGAAGTGTGAATCCACAGTGTAACGAGTGGTGAAACGTTCCAATAAATCTAGCGGGCACAGTGCTGAGAGAGCCGGCGCTGGAAAATCCAGATACGGATGGAGGAGGTGTGTAGACGGAAGCGATCCGGTACAAATGTCTGCACACACACCCGCTGACGTTTTGACGCGTGTGACTACAAAGATTGACGATCATGACAAAATGTTTTGCTCGGTATCATTTCCACCTCGTATTCTTCACGTCCCATATTCGGCATTGGGGTTCATGCCAGTGATGTGCATGCACCAGGCCGTTTGAATCCTGCTTACAATAATCTCATAGATCAAATTTAGCAGAGAGTCTACAGGTAGCAGCTCTGTGAGGCGGCGCTTTGAGCTGAATGCTAACATCTGCATGCTAACAAGCGCGCCATGACAATGCGAAAATGTTGATAGCAAGTTTTACGTTTACCATGTTCACGCATGCTCACATTTACTAATTAGAACTAAATGCAAAGTGCAGCTGATAGGGTGGGTATTAGCGTTGCAGGTATGTTTGGCATAAAGCATTGGACAAAGTGAAATTCTGACCTGATCATTCTGAGGGGAACATTATTGAGTGATTTTTCACGACTATAAACGGAAACCAGAACGCTTCTGACGCCAACATCTTGTCCCTTTGCCTACGGATAGCTATACAAGCTATATAATGTGCATGTACAGTAAATATGCTCAGTGTGTCCATATCTTGCAAATGAAAGGCTGAAAAGAAGTGCACACAAACTGAAAAATGTGTCCCTGTCAGTAACTTTCTGATTGAATCGACATCCTTGAGTCCAAACAACGCTAAGTTGCTGACCCTCAACTTCATGGATGAAGAAAGATGTTCCAGTCAGACGCCTACCCACGGCTGGAAACTGGCCCCCACCGAGCTGCGACGCAGCCACCCGTCAAGCTCCCTTATCTCCCTGGGGAACCACCCTCAGTCCTGGTGTGTGGCTATCTACCCAATAACACTGTCTGCCCAAAAAATCCCAAGTGGCTGACACAGCCTGAAGAGACCAGAGACAGCCTGGGCTGGAATCAGACCTCTGATAAGAGCCAAAGAGGCTCAGGCTTTGACAGATGTTCACACACACACACACACACACACACACACACACACACACAGGTAGATTGATAAAGGAGGTTGATCAAGACAGAGGGTATGTTTGCTTTGCTGTTGCATTTAATCGACCCGAGTCATCGAGGATTTAAATCAGCCCGACAGCCTCAGTGTCAAAGTGAGGCTCCTTGCGTCTGAGGCAGCTGCAGTACTGCGAGCTGCCATTGGGTGTCCCTGCTCCACCAGTAACATCCACTCGATGTCTGTGGACTCTGTTGATGAAGTTCCTCTCCTCTCTGATACCAGTATGCCTGGTGAATGGACAGGAAGTCTAAATGAAATCCGGCAGCTCTCCTTTCCATTTATTTTCTTATCCTGTACATGCTTTGGTACCTCTATCAGTATGAGGACCAGAAATCCTTTTTCGGGCAACAAGCCACAAAATAGGTTGCAATCCAACTGACTCTGAGTACTTTGCTCACCACGGCACACCTGTAGAGTGAAGACATACTGTAGGAAACTACTGCTCCTATAATCTTTTTATATTAACAGACACTCTGGGATTCTGCAATTCCCTTCAGCTCTAAAGAGCTTTTTACTGTCTTTCAGCTCACTGTTTTGGGGTTTGACAGCCTGGGGCTTCTCTACTTTGGTTCAGTCTCACTGCTCTCATCAACAGTGTTGTTTTTTAAATATACAGCAGGCAGTTTTTTTATTAAAAGGATTGGCAGATGAATTTGGCAACTAGGCGATGCTGTGGAGCAGTTAGAAGCTAAAGAGCCACATATTGCCCTCAGTTGGTTGCAGAGCTAAAAATGAGAGTGAATATTGGACGACCATATATCAGGCTGACACAAAAACGACTCCCAATGTTACGGCATGTCTGTTGATTGTTTCCATAATTAATAGCACAGGTTGCACTTGTTTATCTGCATGTCTATGCATTGTGTTTAAAGCTGGTCATCTGATCCAAACATTTGTAATAAATCCAGAGCGTCCAAAATTGATAAAGGTCCAAATGTATTTAAAAAAAAATAAAAACGCACAGACATAATAATTTCCAAAATTCACAATATGTTTATATCTCACAAAACATTTTGCTTCCATCCTATGTTTGTTGGTGTTTAGACTTTCAAAAGCATTTTCACTGTCCTCAAAATTCAGTTGGCGCTCCCTCTTGCTGCTTGCAAAGGGGTCACACACCTGTATCAACGGGGCGGTGCTGCAGCAATCTAACAGCACCATAAATAACAGTTAGAACAAATTACTTTTTTTCCTCATCTCGTCTCGTCTTCATCTTGTGATGACGTCATAAAACATGAAAACAGACGGGTGTACGGTAAGTAAAAGATTGCCTTCATAATAAAAAAAGAAGTGACTGTTGGTGAGAGACGAGCTGCAGACCACAGTCACTTGGTCCTTTACCAACAAACCGTCGCCATGGCACGGTTTTTGTCTTTGCCACTGAGTCATTATTCACAAGACTGCAGGAGGTCGCTAGGCAGGAAAAACATGTTGTTTTCAGCATTTAAACATATTTCCAAGCCTGTTGTTTTCCTGCCAAAACACAGGGGATATTTGTGTTTCAGAAGAGTAATCGGGTCTAGCGTCAGTAGTCCAACCTTCAAAAACAGCAGACGTGGTCAAATCAATTACTTTCGGAGTTCCATTCAAGGCAAAGAGTGAATAAAAATACTCCAAACGCGTTGTGCCAACACATTGGAGCTAAACGATTGCACTGTGGGTCCATAACTCCAATATTTACTTCATTATCCTCGATGTGTTCCTCATTTAGAAATCTCAGGCTGCCCAACGCTGATTTGCAGGAAGAGTCATGCTGCTTTATTGTGCACGCTGTATGCTCCAGTCTCCCACTTAATAAATAAATAAATCCAATATTATAAATACAACTTGTGGCATAACCATTTACATTTCAGTCAAAAATACATGGGGTATTAAATGAACCGCTGTCTGTGGGACAGTAGTAGAGAGCTCACCCATGCTGCTAGGATACAGTTTTTTTAACTTTATTTTGTTATTGGCAGATTTCATCATCCCTCGTCATAACCAAGTATTTTTGCTGCCAAAACCTAAACAGCCTTTAACTGTAGAATTACTTCAGATATGTTTTGAACTGCTTTTGTGACATTAATGTTGCTCCCAACTGGACTTGTACCGATGCACCCTTACATAGAGTCTGAATTAGACGCGTCAGGCTTCCAACAAACTCACATGTAAACTCATCTGTGTCACTATTAGACGGCCAAACCAGCACAGGACCTTCAACCCGGAGACTGTTGGTGTCTCACAGTGTTGTTGAGTTGTATGAAGTGACGTTAGTGATGGTATAGTGACGTGCTTTACATACTTATGGCCGATTCAAGAGACTTTTATTCACACAGCCCAACGTCACAAATCACAATCTTGTCTCAGTGGGCTTTACAATCTGTACAACATGCGACATCCTCTCATTGGACCCTCGTGTCTGATAAGGAACCCCCCCCCCCCCACACCCCCAAAAAGACTTTAACAGGGGTAAAAAAGGTAAGAAATGGGTATAAGTGCAGTATGTGTCAATTGTACAGAATGAGCAACTTATTACAATTACAACATAGTCAATCCATTTGACAGAACTGATACATATGAGTGATACCAGTAGTAATAGCATAAATAATAATAGAACAATTATTACATGTAATATTAACAACAGCAGTGGATATAATGGAGTGTAAATGATAATAAAGGCAGTAATGGTAAAAGAAATGTTGCAAATAATAATGATGATAATAATAAGAATAGTGTTACGTCTACATTTTCCTTGACTTACATATTTAAAACCCAACCGTAATGTTCCTCCTAACTTTTGGTTTGAATTCACAACGTCAACCTTTTGTTTCCTGCGGCCGTAGCGGAGCGTCGTAGTTTGAGGCGCTGGGCTTCCCCCGTGAGGCCGAGGGGTCCGACCACGTGTCAGTATGGGCCGCGTTGGGATGAGAACGCGTTGCCCCTCTCGTGCCAATGTTTTTATATAAAGCACCGGTTTAAAATATATGGAGGCTGAAATTTATGCGTAGTCGAGGGCGTACAGGTGGATGCCATCTCGGGTCATTTGCCGTCTCGCTGTCTTCTCTGCTGCATCACCCAGAGCATTGGAAAGTCCAAAAGTCAAAATGTATTTAAAAAAGACATATGTAATCATTTCCAAAGTTTGTTCTCCCGCCTGCAGCACACAAAGGAAGGCAGCAACTGTTTTAACAGGGCAATATAGCAGCAATCTAACAGCAATATACTACACATATAAAACCACAGTAACACAAATGATATGCTCTTCCATTTGTTTTTAGGGTCATCACATGATCATATATGATGACAGACGTTGAAGGCCTTATTCGAACACCTCCTTTACAACTTTAAATGGTTTTCACTACGGGCCCGGTGAAAAAACACAAATGTGTGGAGACAGTGTGTGAGGAGAAGACAGACAGGCAGACCCACAGAGAGACGGAGACTGACGGAGACAGAAGGAATAGATTTCCCCGCTGCTCTTGTAACTCCCTTTCAGCTCTGACGTCGGCTCTGTCGACGTGAGCAGCAACTTTCTCTGCTTCTGAAACGTCAAAGTGGGTTCTGTGGCTGCTGCCAAGCTGTGTCTCTACTACCAGAGGAATAGGGAGAGTCAGTGTGATTGTAGTGTGAAGACTACCATCTCTCTCTCTCTCTCTCTCTCTCTCTCTCTCTCTCTCTCTCTCTTGCTGTCTGTCTTTTTTCATATTTGAGTTTGCAGAGATTCGGGATGCGGAGGAGAGAATTTCCCTCCTCATTAAAAACCCGGTAAGAGGAGCAGAGGCTGCTAGTCGCACACAGAAACACACAGATACACAAACGTCAGCACGCAGCAGCTACACCGAGGGTTCAGTCAAGCTAACGGAACCTGACGGAGCAATCACCGTCACATACATGCGCCTCTCTCTTTTTTTCCTCTCATCTCTGTTTCATCCTTCTCCCATCTTCGTCCTCACCTTTTTTACCCTCTTCCGCCCCCCCCACCCCCGCTGTTGCATTCCTGTTTCCCCTCCTCCGCTGCTTCATAATCCGTGGATTATTCTTTCTTTTCATATTCAATAGGGAATACAAAATTGAAAAATAATATCTAAAAAACTAGTCTTTATTTCGTTATTGGTGTTTGAATACGACACACACACACAAAACAGCTTGTTTTCATACTTCTGATTTTCTGTTCAAGTTCAAATTGGGAAATGAAAAACGGTCCACGGGCTCCATTTGATTTAGATTTTTAATGTCTAATTGATGTCTTGCACTTGATAAAAATGCAGAAAATACACTTGGGCGATGGCAGTGCCTGAATTAATGTAATAATTATGAGCTTAAACATCAACATCAGTGTATTTTTTTAGTAGTATTTTATTAAATAAAATAGACGAGGCTCAGTTTGCAGCACAGTCTAACTCGCTGTCTGGAATGGGAACGCTTCAGAACTTGCCTGAGAATACTTTTTCACATCATTTCAGTATTAAAGTAACTCTAAGTGATCGTTGTCAATGCAGCCAATGGGATACAGCAAGAAATGAACTGTTAATAGTTGATTCGGCTAAGTTTAAAAGTGTATCTGTTCACACAAGTGAAGACTTTAAACGTGACATTTTCCACAATAGGCTACATATTGACATTACATCAGTGGTCCCCAAACTACGGCCCGCGGGCCGGATGCGGCCCGCCTCCACATTTGGTCCGGCCCCCTGAACAATACCAGAGACGCATTATGATTTTTTTTCAGTCTGCACAATTAATCGAATTTTAATTGCGATCACGATTTTGGCTGCCACGATTAAATGAGCATGATCGTCTGCGATATTAACGTTTAAAATACGTGCTCTGCTACAAACGCTTCCTGAATCAGCCAACCACCAGGGGGCGAACGAGATGAGAGCTGTCATGCGCGCACCCTGTAGAAGTAGAAGAGTAGAAGAAGTAGAAGAGTAGAGAGACCGGAGCTTGAAGGACGAGTACTTGTGCTTAATTTATTTACACGCCGGCATGTCATGTCTGTCACTACATGGTCGCGCGTTTTCAATTCCCCTGCTCTCTGTGTCGCGCACGGCGGTGTTCCGCCCCGATCCGCGCGCACGATGCAACAGTCGCTCACCTGCGAGTAGCACGCACCTCTGAAATAAACACTCTTTAGGACTCTTTATTGACCACGACAACATCTCTCTGGTGCGATGTGAAGAAGAACCTGGGCTACTACTGAAGAGATGAAAGATGGAAGGTTCGCCACAGGAATGCGTTCTCATTGAGGGTGGGACATGGTTTGTTATGTCCGTTACTATGAGGTCCGTGACTATGTGCATTCCTTTGTGAGCAAGATGTGTGACATCTGATTATTATAAAATGAGCGAATGATACACGGATTCATCATCTGACGTGTTCCACACTTTTCCTATTTAGTTTTTTTCTTCATTACCAGTTCAGCCTCTTCTATTTGTTTTTTACTTCCAGCAAAATGAACACAAACTACAGCTATTTAAAAAAAAAACAAGACTGTTCATTTTCTCTTGAAGTGACTGGAAAATGGAGAATAAAACCATTAAGCCAAAGTATAAAGGTAGACTTTAGCAATCACATATTCATTAGGTCGTACTCAGAGCGGAGTTTGGAAGGATGGAGGAAGGCGGGTAGTCTGAGCGGTGAACATTTGCAAATTTAAATTCAACAGAAAATTAATTGTTGTCAGGAACAAACAAAATGAAACTGGTGGATTTAAATTATTCACAAAATGTCAGCAAACGAGTTCAACATCTCAAGGGTGTTCTTGCGTTCTCCGATTTTAATGATTTTTTGAAGCTCATCCTTGAATAGAGGGCCACAATAATCAGTGGCATGTTTAACGCTTACAGTGTCATAACTGTGAGTTTGTTTATTCTGAAAGTTATTTGCTATTATGAATGCACTGAAAGACTGTGGATCAAATGTTGAGTATAGCTGTAACATTGCATACAGTTTTATTTGAGGAGTCAGCTTTTCCCATGTAATAAAATGTTTAGAGTTCATCGGGTTAGGAACGTTTACATTCCTCACTTTGTCAAACCCTGGCAGAGCATGGTATTACATCAGGGCAGGTAGCCCAAAGCTTTCCCAATAACGTCAATCCTTTCAAGCTAACACGCTAACACCATAGCTAAATCAGCTCTTTTTAATTTTTAAGATTTTTTTTTCATTATTTTTTGTTTGCCTTTAGAATCAGAATCAGAATCAGAACCGTTTATTGCCATGGTATGTTGAACATACAAGGAATTTGACATGACGGGAAGGTGCTTAACATTTAACAATCAACAACAATCAGTGCAAGTAGAAACATATTAAAATTTACAGGGGGATATACAATAAAGTAAGATATAAAATAAAGTGAAACATAGAATAAGGATGAAATATAAAATAAAGTGAAATATAAAATAAAGTGCACAAACGAACCGATAACAGGACTATAAACAACGAACAGATAACAGGACTATAAACGAGTAAGATGTGTAGTGTAAAAGTGTCGAGTGAAATAGAAGGGATCGAAGGGATGCAGGGGAGTGACCGGTAGGAATTTTTCCTGGGGATGACAGTCAGTGGGGGTCCCGGGCTCTGTTAATGAGCCCGACTGCGGAAGGGAAGAAGCTGTTCATGTGTCGGGAGGTCTTGGTCCTGATGGACCTCAGCCTCCTGCCAGATGGGAGTGGCACAAACAGTTTTTGTCCAGGGTGAGAGGGGTCGGCTACAATCTTCAAGGGTCCTTGAAGCGAACAAGTCCTGGAGGGACTACAGATTGTAGCCAATCACCTTCTCAGCAGAGTGGATGATGCGCTGCAGCCTGCCCTTGTCCTTGGCTGTGGCTGCAGCGTACCAGACCGTGATGGAGGAGCAGAGGATGGACTCAATGATGGCTGTGTAGAAGTGCACCATCAATGTCTTTGGCAGGTTGAATTTCTTCAGCTGCCTCAGGAAGTACATCCTCTGCTGAGCCCTCTTGGTGATGGAGCTGATGTTCAGCTCCCACTTGAGGTCCTGGGATATGATGGAGCCCAGGAAGCGGAAGGACTCCACCGCGTCGACGGGGGAGTCACACAGGGTGATAGGGGCTGGTGGGGCTGCGTTCTTCCGGAAATCCACAACCATCTCCACTGTCTTTAGAGCGTTGAGCTCCAAGTTGTTCAGACCGCACCAGGTCACCAGATGATCAGTCTCCCACCTGTAGGCGGACTCATCCCCACCAGAGATGAGTCCAATGAGGGTGGTGTCATCCGCGAACTTCAGGAGCTTGACGGACTGGTGACTGGAGGTACAGCTGTTGGTAAACAGGGAGAAGAGCAGAGGGGAAAGAACGCAGCCTTGGGGGGAACCGGTGCTGATGGTCCGGGAGGCTGAGACGTGTTTTCCCAGCTTGACGTGCTGCTTCCTGTCAGACAGGAAGTCTGTGATCCACTTGCAGGTGGAGTCGGGCACGTGCAGCTGGGAGAGCTTGTCATGCAGCAAAGACGGGATGATGGTATTGAAGGCAGAGCTGAAGTCCACAAACAGGATCCTGGCGTAGGTTCCTGGGGAGTCCAGATGCTCGAGGATGAAGTGAAGGACCAAGTTGACTGCGTCATCTACAGACCTGTTGGCTCTGTAGGCAAACTGCAGGGGGTCTAGGAGTGGGTCGTGAGGGTTTTAAGGTGGGACAGGACAAGGCGCTCAAAGGACTTCATGACGACAGAGGTCAGGGCGACGGGCCTGTAGTCATTGAGTCCTGTGGTCCTTGGTTTTTTGGGGAGAGACAGCTGATCAGCACAATGCTTCAGGGTGGAGGGTGAGACAGAGTCCAGGCCGGCTGCTTTGCGGGGATTCTGTTTTTTAAAAAGCCTGTTGACGTCTCTCTCCAGAATAGAGAGAGTCGTCACTGGGGGTGGGGGGGACACTTGGATGGGTGATACAGAGGCATGGGCCCCTGCCGGGCTGGGGGAGGGGGACCTGGTGGTCTGGGGCTGGTTGACGGGGCTGTGGGGGATGGAGTCAGGGCTGCCCCATTGTCCATCAAAGCGACAGTAGTACTCGTTCAACTCGTCTGCCAGGCGGAGGTCATTCATGGAGTGTGAGGCCTTTGGCTTGTAATTGGTGATCTGTCTGAGGCCTCTCCAGACAGAAGCAGAGTCGTTTGCTGAGAGCTGGTGTTGAAGTTTCTCAGAGTACAGTCGTTTAGCGTCTCTCACGCCTTGCTAAAACTGTACTCCTCACTCTTAAATGCCTGATCCTTGTGCAGCCTTAGCTGTCTGAGTTCCGCTGTGAACCAGGGTTTGTCGTTGTTATAACTCACCCTGGTGCTTGATGGAACACAGCTGTCCTCACAGAAGCTGATGTATGAAGTCACAGCCTCTGTGTAGTCATCCAGACTGTTGGTAGCAGTCCTGAACACATCCCAGTCTGTACGGTCCAAGCACGCCCGAAGATCCTCCAGAGCCTCACTGGTCCATTTCTTGAATTTCCTCACCACAGGTTTACAGAGCTTGAGTTTCTGCCTGTATGCAGGAATCAGATGGACCATGACGTGGTCAGAGAGTCCCAGTGCAGCATGAGGGACGGCGTGATGGGCCCCGCTGATTGTGGTGTAACAGTGGTCCAGAATGTTCTCCTCTCTGGTTGGGCATTTAATAAGATGTCTATATTTAGGGAGTTCATGGCTGAGATTTCCTTTGTTAAAGTCACCAAGGACAATAAGAGAGTCCGGGTTAGTACGCTCCACACAACGTATCTGTTCGGCGAGTGTCCGCTGTGCCTCCTGCACGTTGCCCAGCGGCGGCATGTAAACACCGACCAGAATGAATGAAGCGAACTCACGGGGGGAGTAGAAGGGTTTGCAGTTTATGATAAAAGTTTCCAGATCAGGAGAACAGTGCTGCAGAACCACTGTCACATTGTTGCACCAGCCACTGTTGGTATAGAAACAGATTCCTCCACCCTCCGATTTGCCGGAGAGCTCCGTGTTGCGGTCCGCTCTGAACAGCTGGAAGCCAGCCAGCTGGAACGCGGAGTCCGGTATCGATCCACAGAGCCAGGTCTCAGTGAAGCACAAAACGGAAGATGAAGAAAAGTCTCTGTCTCTCCCCACCAGTAGCTGAAGTGCGTCCAGTTTGTTGCACAGTGAGCGGACGTTTAAGAGGAATATGCCCGGCAGCGGTGTGCGAAATCCACGTGAGCGGAGACGCACCAGCGCTCCGGCCCGTTTCCCTCTCCTAGGCGTTTCACTGCATGGGCTAAGGTGAGAGCACCTTTGACTAGAACAGGGGTGGCCAACCCGCGGCTCGCGAGCCGCATGCGGCTCTTTGCCCGGTTTCATGCGGCTCTTACGTTCATATCGAAGTTTGTATTTGTGTTTTTTTAATGTTCGTGTTCGCTTCGCTTGAGTTAAATACGGTATTTTCGTCAAACGCGCATGTGCGGCCACAGATTACGTTCCTCGTCGACCCATTTAACGCCGAGACGGACTGTTTGAAAGCCCCGCTAGTCACAGATGAGGATGCGGCTGAGTTGGAGATGATCGATCTTTGTGAGGAGGACCAACTCAAACCTGCTTTAAGGGACGGGACCATTGAGTTCTGGAAAAGTGTGCCAATGAAAAAATACCCCAATGTCAAACGGGCTGCGCTTAAGATACTGTCAATGTTTGGGTCAACATACGTCTGCGAGTCTGTGTTTTCTACCCTGAAACACGTGAAATCAAAGCATCGATCTGTTCTGACTGACACCCATGTGAAAGAATTGCTTCGAGTGGCAACAACGGAATACAAGCCAGATTTGAAGAGGATTGTTCAAGGCAAGGAATGCCAGAAGTCCCACTAAGTAACATGCATAGTAAAAGAAAAACACTATTGTAAATTATTATATTTTTGTTTGTGGACTTAGTTGAACTGAGAGTTTGTCTGTGTGAGACAGTGCACACAATGTTCATTGTTGAAAATGACTGGCCTGTGGTCTTAGGAGTCAATTTCTGTCATTATCATATTGGTGTGTGACATTTACAATAAATCTGGCTGAGCAAAGGTATGTGTGTGTGTGAGGAAGGGATAGGGTGATGTTCATGTGTGCCCATGTGTATGATGTGGCTCTTTGCGGTAACACAGTAAAAAATGTGGCTCTTGGTCTCTGACTGGTTGGCCACCCCTGGACTAGAATGTCCAGTAATTCCACAGAAGTCAGCAGAAAAGTTGGAACTAAGTCTGCTGGAGTTGTACCCCTGATGTTCATGAGCCTCATCTCTGGTGAAAGAGCTCCGAGTATCGCAGCATAAAACTGAATTAATGACAAAAACAACACAAAACCAAGCGCACCAACACATAGAGGCAGCCGCCCGTGGCGCCATCTTGATGATCTCAAGATGCCTAAAATAGAAAAAACGAAGGTGGGGACGACATGCAGCAAAGGGCCTTTGGTCGGATTTGAATCCGGGACTCAGGCTACATGGGGCGCGCGCTCTACCAGGTGAGCTCCTATAAGACGTCTTGAGTTTATGTTTGTATAAAATGACACATTATGATCTAATGTAATAACCTCAGCGTGCTCTAATCTTATTGAATGTGCAGGGTGAAAATATCATGATGTATTGCATTTATTCAATGGTAAAATGTGATGAGTATCCAATGTGCACACGGAGCTGAAACAGTCATTTTTGGGCATTGCGAACTATTCATGTTAATCTGTGTGAACTCAACTTCTAGCTATCTGTTGTGAAGCACCAGTCAGAATGTCCTCTTTTCAACCCAATAAAGTTTTAGGAGCTTTAATCCAATGTGTGTATTCCCTCCATTTCTTCTGCACGTGTCCTAAATACAGTACAGGATGGGACTCGCACCCAGCGGCCTCTCTGCATCTACATTTATTTATTGGTCATCAATAAGGCAGCAAATTCAAAAGGGGCCACAAACAAACCGCTTGGTCTGTGTTCCCTTTTTTGTTGTTGTTGTTGATGCCAGCCAATAACTTATGCATGTAAAGTAACCAGCACATAGTTCGCACGTGTTCTCAGTTGCTTCCCCAGTAGTTGCTGAGCAGAATCGATTTTGAAAAAAGAACCACAGCGGCATGCCAAGTGGAAGTGGATGTTCCGCTGACACAGCGCGTTATTATCACTCAACGCGGTGTTTGCTTAAGTGCCGCACCCCAGCAGACACGGGACGATGTCTCTGAAGTGAGCGACAGTCACTTAAGATATATATAGGCCTATATACGGTACAGTATTGACTGTCCTCCTACGGGTCAACAAGGAAGTTGTATCACAGCGATTTCTTTTTATTTTTTTATATTTGTAAAGTTGCTGCAACAGTCTCACAGGCCATCTTTGATGTTTCCCCTCCCCCTCCCTCTCTAGCTCTGGTGCTGGGTGGGTGGAGGTAATGCGATGCAGAGGAGCGACTGGAGCGAGACGGAGCTCCGGGAGTTATAAAGAACCCAGGTTCACACCAGGGTGGCTTACACCGCCGCTCTACTCACACACACACACACACACACACACACACACACACACACACACACACACACACACACACACACACACACACACGAACAAGAGCACCTGCGTGTTCACGCGCACACGCATGCATATTCACTGGGGTCTGCGCGCGCGCACGTACAGCACCAGCTCTCAGAGCGGCTTACGAGTGGTGCACCTCAATACCAGCCGCGGCATAGCCCATCTGTGAAAAGGTAAATTGAATTTTTACAGGCACAAAGCCGACTCCCCTGTGGTCTTTAGAAGAAGAAGAAGAAGAAGAAGAAAAGCCCCACTTTGTGAGTCTAAAGCTTTTCTAAAGCTTTCGTCTCTTCATTGCTTTTTTTCCCTCCCCCTTTTCCTTTTCTTCTCTCTCTCTCTCTCTCTCTCTCTCTCTCTCAGTTGGGGGAAATGGTGTGAGAAAGGTGTGAGAAACGCTGATCGATACGCTCATTAAAGATTGTGTCTTTGGGAGGCCTGCAAAGGGTCTGCACACAAAGAGTACCAAAAAAAGGAAAACGGCACTCTGGAGGAAAAAGCCCCGCTTTCTTAGCCTCAACAACGTCCATAACGGAACAGCAACAAAACAATCTCTTTCTTCTTCTCCCCCCCCCCCCCCCCCCCACCCCCCTCAACTTTTCTCTCCACGCGGCATCTCTGATGCGGTCGAAGCGCTTTCATTCTGCTTGCGCAGATGATTTTATTTTCCTCCAATCTGTCCGTGGGTTATCTATTATTAGAAGCTCCCGCACACATAGAGCCCGCGAGTGTTTTCGGTGTCGAGTTAACGAAAAACAGCTATGCAGCGAGTCACTCAGCCCACGCAATTAACCCCCCACACACAACGAGCTACTGAGAAAAAAACAGTTCGGTATGTTAAATTCTAATTAAGTACAGCACCACCGCCTCCACTGCTCTACAGTCTGTGTGTGTGTGTGTAAGGCAGGTGGGATAGACACTGACAGGTGGAATCAAATTGCCGGTGCGAGGTATCCGTCTGTGCAGGATCCACCATATGCATTTCGAAATCTCTGCGAGCTTTCCAATGCCAAACTGCGCAGAGAGAGATTGACACTGTTCCATCTGCCAGTGAGGAGTCTGCATTTGAGCGTGCGTGGGCATGAACAGGGGTGGAGAGATGTGTTACGATGTCTCGCTCAATTTTTGAAGAGCTCTGTTTTGGTTGGAGCGAAAAGGACGGAAATAGAACTGGACTCAAAAGTGGTCTAAAGAGAAAAAAGGAAGAAGTTTAGGAAAAGTAGTAAAGAGCTTGTTCAAAATAGACTCAGGGAGGAAGTTGGTCAGAAGAAACAGAGCGTACTGTGGTCCGCATCGTTGGTCAAAGAGGAACACAACTGCTTTCCATCACTTTTCGTGTGCACAGCTGAGAGTTTCGTCCGGGCAAGTGTGAACACACCAATCGCGCTCGGGTGCGGACCAAAACAACCGGACCAGGACCTTGGTGGTCAAACAAACTCTTGTACGGTTCGTTTGTGGTGACTGTTCAATCTCGATCCGACTGAATTGGAGACGAAGCGCTGCGCCTTTATTGGATCAAGCCAGCTGCACAGCGTGTGCACTACTCAAGGGCGTCAAAGCCAAAAGGTCTGACAGCCGCATATAAATCCACCCGGATCTTCTGCATCCGCCAGGCCCACAGAGCAAGCGCACTAGCGTTCGCTTTAACCCCGCCTCCCAACTGCTCGCCCAAAAAATGTTTGACTTCCGAGATTAAGGTTACCCAGATCTTCTGACAATCTTCCGCAACTTGTTTCAACTTTTAGGACCTAATGATTTGGAAAGGAGTTATTCAAGAGTTCGTAATTGGAAGTTGACTTTAGAAAAAAGTAACTCGCTGAGTAACTCAAGTCTCTTTCCCATTGTAAGTCTATGGGGAAAAAATAGTTTTAGGCCCCATCACGTGACGGACCCGGAAGTTGTAATTCCACTGGCCCACTACTACAAAACTTGACCTGACTCTCTTCCTGGGGTCTTGATCATATATAACAAGGCACAAAGTAAGAGTGTGGACCTGCCACTAATGCTAAATGTCTTTATTAACCATAATCTAATCTTACCTTAACCTTAACCATAGTTTAATTGGCATAACCTCAGTCTTTCCCTAGCCTTAACCAGACTGTTCTTGCCATGGGCAGGTATTGCGTAGATAGCAAACATTTAGAAACGTTGGTCATTTGTTGCAGAATCGTAGCAGTCTGGTGATCCGGTTACATCAACACAGATCATTTTTGGCATTAGAGGACAGTCAAACACGGACAAACACGGTTCAAAAAGTCATGAAGTTTAAAACATGAAGTGCATTTAGTGTGTTTTTTGGACTCTCTGCTCCCATGTAAAGTCTGTGCTCTTGTGGTGAGCCTGCAGATATTAGACGCTATTCAAAATTCAGCAAACAGCAGCGATTCACATAAAAAACGTGGCTCACCGGGGGTAACAATTGCAAATCACCGCTTCCACCCGTAGGCGTAAACGTTTTTTGCGTCGTGTTTTCTCGAACCCTGCGAGTGTTTACGCATCAGGAAGGAGGAGGGCTCCCACTTTCTGCCTCCGGGGTTCCCGGAGTTCCCGGGTTCTTTATTTAAAACACTGCGGGGTCAGGGAGAGGCCAGAGCTTTTTAGCGTGAAATGTCACGCCAATTAAGAATTAGAGGAAATGAAGCAGGCAGATATCAAACTTTTGTTCATTAGGCAAGATGGGATTCCTCTCTCCGGCTCAATGCCGCGCCGCTCTCCCCGATCACTCTTCCTTTTCCTCGCTGCTATTTCATTACTTACACCCCCTTTTTTTTCTTGCTCTTTTTGGCGCAGTTTATCAGTTTAATCAGCTTGCATTGGGAGAGGAGCAGGAGGACACACACACACACACACACACACACACACACACGATCTGCATCATTCTCACATCCTGGTAGTAATGCATCTTTATTAGGCCTCCCAACGTCAGCCCAGGAGACACGTCTTCGCTATCACTGTCAATTAGCAGGGGGAGCCGCTCGCAGGGGGAGGGGGGGGGGGGGGGGGGGGGGGGGTGAAGGGGGACACGGCTCGTTTCTCTTTATTAATTTCTCCAAATAACCACGCGGCACTCGGATGTATAGAAAGAGGCTCTCTCTTTATTAAAACACACACTCAGTGGCAAACCGTACAAGGGGAACGTCATCATGTGCAAAGCTTCAGGTTTCATTTACTGAGTGAGAATAAAATAAAATAAACAGAAAGGTTTTATTCAACTCGAGCGACAGATATTACTTATTATTATTATCATTTCATCATGGCTTTCTGGCATTATGGCTTTTTTTTCTTTTCTTTTTTTCTCAATCAGCAGATACAGACATTATTTATTCATAGATGCATTTTTAAAAAGGCACACAAGATACAGCATCGCCGATCTCCACCGAGTCGGCACAATCAAATATACATGAATACAATATTAGTGTGAGATAGGAGGGGGGGTGGGGGGTGATGTTGTGGATGGATTCAACTTTATTCATATGGAGAACACGGAGAGGAAACAGGGGGGAATAAGGAGTGGGGGACATTTACTCCACCGCGCTTTTTATTTCTCCACAGAGATTTCTATTCAATGTCTGAAGCCTCTTGTGTGCGTCGCTTTCCGTTGCCTGAGTGAACCTCTGGTGCTGGTGTTGAGCGTGTGCGTATGTGCCTATGTGCGTATGTGTGTGTGTGTGTGTGGTCCTGGCAGTATATCCTTGCTTTAAGGCAAGTGTCTATTTAATGAGGCTTTGCTGCAAAAGAAGCTCCCTAGGACTCTTGACGTGCTCTGCATTTCAAACATTCTCCTGCAGCACGCGGACCACTAGCACATCCTCCACACATACACACACACACACACACACACACACACACAGTACCTTGCAGGGTTTGTGTGTGAGTGTGTGTGTGCCCTGCCGTGCCAAAGCATTGATTGGTTGGTTTTTCTGGAACGGAGCAAGAGCTTGTCAATGAGAGACAACCTTTCTGATGCAGTGTATGTCTCCCCCCCCCCCCCCCGCTCTCACACACTTTCTGCCTCTCGCCCTTTCTCCTTCCTTCTCCGTCTCCCACTGCTCTGACCTCATGTTTATGTATCTCACCGCTCGTCGATGCTATTCCGCCGAATGGTCCTCCTCCGTTCTCCTCTCTCTCTCTGCGTTTCCTGCTTCGCATTGTTCCCCCCGGGGCCCAGAGATATGAATAATACAAAACATCCGAAGACGCCGACGGACGGGCCCGCTGCGCGTGTGTGTGTCGTCAGGCGACTGCGTGCGCGGGAGGCACGACGCCACAAGCGACAAACGCAAATTCCGTCAAACAAGGTCAAAGTGCGGACTCATCTAACATGCAGATTTTGGAAAGCGCCAGACTGGTTTTCTGCTATGTGCTCAGTGGCTTTGTGTGTGTGTGTGTGTGTGTGTGTGTGTGTGGGGGGGGGGGGGGGGGGGGCTTTTTCTGTTGGTTCAGATGATATTAGCGGCTTCAGTAAACGTTATGAATGGGGCTCAAACGACACAAAGCGTGCCCGCAGTTTGAGAGAGAGCTTCCAAAACAAAGACTCCTCGCTGCCCACTTTTTCGCGTTCGAGGAGCTCTGATGAACCAACGCTTCTGAGAATCGACTCAAGCTGGCAATCAGGACAAGTGTTGTCTTCCTGCGTGTGTTCCTGCCACGCTTCTTTGTCTCAAGGAGAACAAAGTGTTGGGCTCATTAGCGACCTCGCAGCATTGCTCCTAATGAATGCTATCAGCCTCTAATGAAAAGTATTGTTCTTGAGCACAACTAAATCAAAAGGTGTTTAAAGCGTGCGCCCGTGGCCCGCACGCACATGCACACACACGCGCGCACTTCATCAGCGAGCGTTTTGGCGAAGAGGTCTCTGATGGCGACTCAAACACCATGGCCACACACCCCCACCCCCCCGCCAAATCAATCTCTCATTTAGACCACAGCCACTGCTCGATACCCGCTCCGCTATCGACCAGTGGGAGTAGGAGTGTGCGTGTGGGGAGAGAGGGTGAGAGAGAACGGGAGGTGGAGCAGGATGAAGAGAAAGGGCTGAGGGAAAAAAGTGGAAGAGGAATTGATTTTGGTGATGGTGTTTTTGGCATCAGATACGACCTGTTTACAGCCCCCAGGCCAATTAGAAAAGTTTTTATCTGATCAAAACACAGCTCAATATACATTTTTATTCCCCCCCCCTCTTTTTGAGACGTTATGATATAGTTGAAGGTGGAGATGGCCTAAAGCAGCTGCAGAAGTTGTTGAAGAGTTGAGTGGATGATTCTTTTAGAGGAGATGAGAAAAATATGGTGTCCATCTCGATTTGTGCATCTCCTCTAACCTTCAGCCCACTAAAACCGAAGCCTCCGGGAGATCTTCAGCGTTCGAACACATACATTGGTAATAGAGTGGGAATTCTGCTGGCAGAGTTGCTGCTGACTCTGCTGCTCGTTTAAAAAAAATAAAAAATAAAAGAAGAAGAAAAGTGTTCTCATTACTCGTATTAAATTCTGACACTTGAGAATATGAAGAAAAACTGGAAACCCAAAACCGTGCCAGTGAATCAGGTTACATTCCACTAAGTGTCCCGGTAAATGTTCCTGGGGAGTATTTACAGACAGCAATAAGTAGTGCAAATAAAGTCACAGTGTTTTTTAATTATACCTGATTTTAAGGGGCACTTAAAACAGTTTGTAGATGCTGTGGCTCTCTTTCTAAAGTCTGGAAAAAACAACCTTGATGATGTTATAATTTTGGGTGGTTCGGGAGGGTAAGTTGTATTATTGGACTTTTAGGATGCAATGTCATTTTCTAGCTATCAGCAAAGGAGAAAACATTGTTTTTTTTTTACTCTTTGCCTAAATGAAATTCTGCTGTCAAAATGTTTGATGGCAGCAAACATGTTCGACGAAATTGAATTAAAAAAGCAAAACCCTGAACAGCACCACATGAGAACTTTGCCCCCAGAGGATGATGCCTGAACCTCTTCATCACCTCCACCTAACAGAATGTCTCATCGCAGAGGTCCTAAATTTCAATCAGTTACATCTCGCTGGCGTGCGGGGGGGCTGTCAACATCTTCAATTTGCCAGGTGCAGCTTTAACAGCGATTTATAAATAAATTTCACTCAACTTAATTTCATCACTCCTCAGGCATCGACCTCAACTCTCGAGGGTGTCAGAATTGCTTTTCCATCACAAAATAGAGTATTTGTGGTTGGCAGGAGGACATGAACGGAGATAGGATTGGCCTGGGTTGGGGGTTGGAGGAGGGAGGGTTGAGGGCTGGTAATGAACATGGCGCAGATCCGAGGTTGGCACAGCAGGCTGCAATCTAATCAGCGCTGCACCTTATTTTCATCTAGACGTTGGGGGAGAATTAGATATTTAACGGCGGCGGGCTTTATCTTCAGATCACGCGGCTTAGGTCTGCACCGCGGACACCTTGTTAAGTGACTAGATGGGTCCAATCAGCCGGCGTAGGTGGGTTGACAGCGTGAGTTCGGACATGTGTGTGTGTGTGTGTGTGTGTGAGATTGGATGCGTATCGGCGCTTTTTGTGTCTGCGCGTGGCTCGTATTGGCCGTTTGATGTCTGTGGACTGGCACAAATTGGCAATCAGGTGAGGTTGGCATGGACGAGGGCCTCTCCTCGCCGGGATCCTGACTCCAATTGGCCCCCCCTTCTCCGCTCACCCATCCCTCTCGTCCTCCCGCACCAAAGTCGTTTTAACTTGACCCTGACAGGTGCTTCTGACAAAACCCATTACAGTCTCAATTACACTATATCTCTCTCTCTCTCTCTCTCCTCTTCCTCCGCTCGTTTGTATTTCCTCTCTCTGCATCCCTTTTCCCCATTCCCTCCTCTGATGCTCCAGGACTGGTAGGGAGCTCTCGGCGCTTCTCTCCTGACTCTATCGGCAGTCTGTCGGCATGCCTGCATCTCAGTCCTCTTAATTAGTCTTGGTGGGACCTTCTCTTTCCTCTTCATTAGGAAAAACCAGAACAGATGTGGGTTAGGCACGGAGAATGTAAATGGAGGGACAACCGTCTGATGCACGGCAGGGAAAAAGAGTTGTGTAGTGCTGCAGCAACAGTAATGTAAGGGTTGAGGGTTCCATTCCCTGAAGAAAGGTACTAGCATTGTCATGAACCTATTTGACTGTCACCCCAAATTCAAAATGTAGGCAGTGACACTTGGTGGCAGTTGCAGCGGTAGCGTTTGGGTGTCTGAGTGAGACTGAACTACTCAAAAGCCATTCGGTGTTGAAGTTTCGCATTAGAAAAGCTGTATGTAAACGGCAGATTTCCATATAACTTTACAATGTTTTGACGCATATTTGAGGTGTTTTTTTTGCCTCAACGAGTCAACGGGATATGAAAAAAAGCCTTTGCCGATTAAATTCTGACAAAGCAAACATTTAAGTCAAATGACTAATCCGGTTTCTTTCGTTGACGGATGTATATTTATATTGTCTTCTTCTCTGGACATGAAACAGGGCCAATAATAGCATACATGAAAGAACAACTAAAACTGGCCCAATTGAAACAAATTCCTTCAGAACTCTCTATTTTCCTATCGTAGATGGTTAGATGGTGCTAGTAAATGGTTTTGTTTCTTGTTCGCAACCACTACTTCTTCTTCTACTTTGTTCACTGACAGATTACGGCCATGCGTGGTCTATAGCGCCAACTTCTGATCAAACTATGCTCTGTCTAGCATTAGCCCCCCTCATCCGTATCCAACCAGTTGACTTAAATGCGCCTAAATCACATATCTTTTTTTTTTGGCGACATTTCATACGTTTTCTTAAAATTCGCTTGACAAGTGATTGGAAACACGGCTTGTGATGAGGTTATATTTCCTTGAGCGGGGCACTTTCATCGACAGGGTTATGTAGTTCAATCTCTTATGTAATACCTACACACTACCCACTTGATTCAAGGCATAGTTTGACATTTTGGGAAATACGTTTATTGGCTGTCTTGCCAAGAGTTCCATCTTTATGCTAAGCTAGTTGTTTCCTATTTCCCCCATACTACAGGTATCCTCTCAACTAATGAGGACAGGAAGGTAAATAAGCGTTTTTCTGAAAAACTATTCCTTTAAACGGGGAACGGACCCTCTGACTCAGTTCAGGCTCTGCTATTAGAGTTTGCTCCCTGCTGGGATCTTCCATAGTATGTATGCACTCATTATACTGAAAGGAGCCTTTGATGGAACATCAAACATCAATATTATCTTGGTGTTGATAATTCTCTTTCTCTCACATTGTACATTCACTTCTCCCTCGCTTTCTTCGCCGCTGCTTCCCGTTTGTCTGTGCAGCTGTTTTACCATCCTGTGTGTGTGTATGGGGGGGGGGGGGGAGCAGAGGGCGGCGAGGTGTTGAAGGAGACGAGCGCAAGTGATGAATCTCCGCCGCTGCCTGCAACACTCCGCTTCGTCGGCTTTCCCCCTCGTTTTCTGACCCAAATCCAATGCGACAGGACTCATTTTCGCCGCATCCACCCACCGACTCGCACACGCACACACACACACACACACACACACACACACACACACACACACACACACACACACACACACACACACCTCCTCCCACCTTCCTGTCGTGGGAGTCATGCACCACTCTTTCTATTTTTAGCTGTTTGTCCTTGAGTTACAATCCCTGAAAATTGCCATGATCCATAAAGGACTGGATTGTGGTGCTTGAGGGGGAAAACGCACACCTTACACCAACAATATCCTGCCTCCAGCTCCCCCTCCTCCCCTTCGCCACCTCGGTGTGTGTGTGTGTGTGTGTGTGTGTGTGTGTGTGTGTGTGTGTGTGTGCGAGCAAGAAATCGTTACCAATTTCAATTCTTTCGCCATTACTGGAGCGAATATTTCTCTCATTAAAGAAGTGAAATGGAGGGAGCGTTAAACGAGTGTAACGCCGACAGATCAGGCTGTTCTTTTCTCTGCCCCCCCTCCCACCCCCGCCGCATCACCACACACACACTCACCCCCGCCTCAGAAAGTTATCCACTGTAGCCAATTAGCATGACTGCTCTGTCTAGCATTAGCCCCCCTCGTCCATATCCAGCCCTCGCTCTCATTACCGTCTTTTCTCTCTCTTCCTCCCCTATCCTCCTCCAGCCCCTCGTCTCATTCTCTCTCTTTCTCATTAGGGCCGCGTCGTAACACAGTGAATCATAATAGATGCTCCGCACTGTGAAATGGCTTAAGCTTTGTCTCGTCTCGCGGCTTGCAGCGGGAGAATGAGTAAACAGACGATCCAATCCGGTGCAGAAGCACAGACACACACAGACGGACGCAATCAGGGCCGTCCATTAATCTGCCGTAAAGCATTTTTTTTGGGGCCGCCTGAAGAAATCCCCGATATTCAGGGAGGGAGAGAGTGTGTGTGTGTGTGTGGGGGGGGGGCTAATCTGCTGGTGATGCCATGCAAGGCCGCGTACGATACACTGACGACAAACAGATCAAGTCCCGCGAAGGAGAGAGTTTTTTGGGAGGGATGTAAATGACGGAGAGGAAGAGATAGCAGGAGGTAAAGGGCGAATGTGATGGAAGGTAGACGGAGAGGAGAGAGAGAGAGAGGATGGATGAGCAGAGGCAGGCGGGGGGTTGTATCGGAGTGTGACGCCGGGTGGAGACGGCGGCGCCGAGGCGTATTCTAAACCCTGAATGTAAATACGCGTGAGGGGATTATCACAGAGTGCCAGGCGGCGCTTTTGGGGCTTTGTTTCCCTGTGACACCGTGACGTCGGCTTTGTTTCCCTGACAGCAGACGTGTGTGTGTGTGTGCGTGCGCATATCGTCATTGCGTGTGTTGCGCGTGACATCCAGGCATCTGTTTCCTGCCGGAAAAGGTTAATTACATCTCTGCCGCCCGACCGGACGTGCCGCGCATAATCACATGCGCCTAATGAGACCTGTGTGTATGTGTGTGTGTGTGTGTGTGTTTGTGTGTTTGTGTCTCGATGTGCGATCGTCAAAAAGGCAGTTCTATGGCAGCTGAATAGATCTCTTGGCCACTTGTTTCAGGTTTTGAAAGTCTATTGTTGCAGGCGAGGAGATACACAAGCACGCACACGCGCGCGACAGATGGAAGCGCACCGCGGTGGCATTTACGGACAGACACTCCACTCCCACCAAGGAGGACATTAACGGATGGGCCCGCATCGGTGTGTGTGTGTGTGTGTGTGTTTTGTAATTACTTGTCTGCCTATTGATGAGACGGAGACGCTACAGCATCAGAGGAGGGACGTCGCGCAAAGCCCTGTTGCTCATCCTGACCCCTTGACTCCTATCTTCACACTCCAGCTAAGCCGCTGATTGGACAGCTGCTCCACTTTCGATCGGGCCCAGCTCAGGCATGAAAGCCGAAATGGGGCTCCCAACCCTCCGCGGGTGACTTTGGGAGTTACTGTACACTTTTTTTCCACTTGGCTGAAGTTTCTGCTAAGTTGGTTTAACACAAGCAGCTAGGTGAGGAGGAGAATTCAGCCTCCGCGGAGCGGCAATTACGGAGGAGAGGGGAGGGACGCGGCCTCGCTGAGGGAGTGTGACCGAGGGGGAATAATGGATTTCTAGGGCCCGTCGTCTCTTCACACCTGATACAGTACAACAGCTCTGGCGAGAAATGGATCAAACAGATAAGAAATGCTTTTTGGAATCACATCAGCAGAAGCAAAGTTCCCAGTCCGCTGCCAAGGGAACATTAGAGTGCAGCAAGGATGGGTAAGGGGAATGAGCTCAGAGGTTACAGGCTTTTTTTTTTCTTGAGGAATATGGCTCGAGATGGCATTGCCGTCGTCGAGTTTACTCAGCTCGAAAAGTAGAAAAATACGTCAAACCTGAAGTCTTAGTCACAGCAACGTTTTTCTGTTTTCAAATTAAAATGATTTTTCAGATAAAAGCCTGTGCCCACTGAAGCCCCCCAACCATCCCTGTTAAAGTATCCTCATGCATACTCTCTGTGCCGAGCAGCGGTAACCAAGTGGCGTACATTCCAGTCTGTTAAAGGATAAAACCCTGATGAAGGGGAGGACGGCGCTGCCGTCACACCTCCGTCTCCTGATCCCTCAATCGCTCCACCTCCTCACCCTCCTCCTCCACTTGCTCCTTTTTCTTCTTCTCCCGTCTGCGGCAGAAGCCGTTCAGACCGCAGAAGCAGGCGCAGGTGAAGGGCATGGCCGCCGCCCGCACCGCGTCCACGTAGACCTGCGGAAGGGAGAGGGAGGAGAAGAGAAGAGGGGAGGCGTTAGGGGCGGTACCTCCATCATCTGGCACACCGCTCGTGAGCTCACAAGTCTTTTTGAACACAAACGGATATCTGGAATTAAAGCAGGATGAGGATATTGAAGCTAAGTTTTCTTATAGAACTTTTAACTGAACTCTATAATCCGGCTCCTTTTGAATCACTTAAGCCTGAAGGACGAGCCTAAAGTGAAAAATATGATCAAGTGGGCATGCAGTTGCCATGTCATGCTGTTCAGTGGATGCTTCCAGCAAAAGACTGCCCCCCAGCACAGTGCAGGCATCAATGTTTACCACTGATCTCGTTATTGTACAGCACTAATTGTACAAAGCGGTATTAACACACGCGAGGACTCCGCAAGTTATGAAATCTGTTCTCCGAGGAAGGCCTCTGGCTGGAGAATGTTAGCAATGATGTATTAATAAAACATGAAGCTGTACAAACAGTGTCTCTCTGGGATTGACACTTATCATTTTATTTTATTGAGCTAGTTTCTTGCTAGCCAGCAGCTACTGGTTAGCTGTCTAAGCATCTAGCAATGATGAGCTAAATATAGTAAAACAAAAAAGAGTCACAATGGTGGCTCTGATCCCAGAAAATGTCAGGGATGAAAACTTCAATTGTGTGCATCTTTGTATACGTTTTTTGTAACTGACCGAGTTCCCAATGCTACTTCGTGAAATACTTTTTACTATAAATTACCATATCAGAGTTTTATTTTAATGACCGTTACGGATATCATTTATGTTATTGCCATCAGTTTTAATCATAGATCGTAGTCTATGTAAGACGTGGACGTAGTCACCATGACGTCACCCATTGGTTTGTGGACTACAGTTTTGAAGCTTTTGGCAGTTGCCATCTTGGTTTTTGGCTGATGCCATATTTTTTTGTTTTTTTGCAACCAGAAGTGACTCTAGAAGGTGGAGCTAAATACAACCGAACACTGAATAATTTGTAGGCGTCCAAAATGTTCCAATTAACTTTCGTCAATTGAAAAAAATACTGTGAAAGGGTTAAAGTTCTAAGACGAAAATTCTGACAACTCCCAGACCGGGCAATGCCGTGGTTGAGACCTCTCAATATCATGATAGCCCAAAAGCATACCCTGCTTAATAGTCTTTTCGACTATAAAAGGGCTGCTAATTTATAAAATGAACATCATGTTGGGTTGAATGATGACTTGAAACTAGAGATTGAGACCATGACCTCACGTTTACAATGTTTACTGAGGGAATAAATCAAGTGAGAAGTAGTCATTTCCCCATAGACTTCTATACAATCAAACATATTTTTGCTGCCTGGTTTTAATTAGTTTAACTTTCTGAAAAGTCACACTTATTCCATCACTTTGGTTTGGGGGGATGGCTCTAAATGTTCCGATATCCATGAGCCTCAGCCACCATTGCTACGGAGAAGAAGTTGTTCAAAGGCATGAATCAGAGGTCGACCAAATTCCGGCATTGAATTGTTGCAAAAGGGAATCCAGTATCGCTTGGAAAATTCCGCACTTCATGATTTAAGATGTGGCATACGTTTGGAGCATGTTTCATGTTTCATGTTGCATGATTATGAACGTACCGAGGGTACGTTCATAATCATGCATGGTTCATAAACTTGCAGCCATGCATGTTTATGAACGTCACCTCGGTGACCCCTCATGACTACATGGTCAGGAACATACCCTCACACTCGCAACCACATAGCTTAATCTTAATTAATTAAGATTTACCATCATTCATATCAACTGCATGCCTACAGCTGGAAAACTGTTGTAATCCACCAAATGTATAGCAGACAGCTGTCGATAATAAGGCTGTGTGTGTGTGTGTGTGTGTGTGTGTGTGTGTGTGTGTGTGTGTGAGTGTGTCATTGACTTTTTTGCAGCGCTCTCAGCAAAAAAAAGAACTGCAGAGAAAGTTACTGCGGTCCAGTCGATAGGGCGGTCAACACACACTGCACACTCACACATACTCTGCGGTAAGGACTGGCCTGGTGGTCTATTGAGCACTGTCACTCATGGGGGGGGGGGGGGGGGGGCACTGCCATTACTCTTCTTCTCACATTTTTCTTCCCATTGCGCTTCAACGACTCTCTCTTTCTCCTTCTCTCACTCACACACACACACACACACACACACAGCCAGAAGTCTTAAGGCTCACCAAACTCCCAACGTTAACACTTTTTTCCACCGTGGCGTGCTCGCAGCCAATCGCGAATGAGCACCGAGATTAGGAGACACGAGGTGAAACTGAGAGCTTCATTAAATACCAACCTGAGTCAGCAGCACCAGCAGGTCTGACTGAGAAGTGTGTACCATGTGTGTTTGTAAAGCAAGTGGGAGAGTGGGTGACAAAAAGCACAGACCAAACATAAAGTGTGTGTGTGTGTGTGTGTGTGGCTTTAGGGATTGATGTGAGCTTCAACCTGTCTCATATGGGGGCAATTAACTGAGCAAGACTCCAGGCTGCCTGCAAGCGGAGAGAAAAACGCCTCGGGCCATGCCTGTGTGTGTGTGTGTGTGTGTGTACATATATATATATATATATATATATATATATATATATATATATATATATATATATATATATATATAAAACCTCCATGCGCTCTTCTCTAATCCCTCCTCTGTCATTTCGGATATCCATCTAATCCCAGTCTGCAGATCTCCCACTCTGTACCCAATGGCTTTAGACCCTATGTGACATGCCAGAGAAAATCACATAGGAATAGAAAGCCATAAAACACAGCAGCGAGCTAGTCACGCCGACCGCAGGAGCACACTTTTCCCAGGTGTGTGCGTTCCTCTCGCTCCGCATCTTTAACACCCTCAGCTTGTCTGACAGTTTAACAAGGACCCGCAGAGGACCTACAACCGTGCTGAAGACACACTCGTCTCCCGCGTGTGCTCCAATCCCTCCGATCCGTCGGTCCCTCCTCACTCTCGCCCCGCTTTTTTCCCTTTCTTCCTTCCTTTCTTTCCCTCACTCTCCATCCCAGAGAGTCAGACGCATCTTCTTATGGTGGGTGCGTAATTACTAGCGGTTCTTTCACAGGCGAGCGCAGAGATGAGATGGATACAAAACAGCCTGCAGACCCCCTCTGAATTATTAACTGGCAGAAAAAAAACGGATGAGTCAACGTTAACGGAGAGGGCGAGGGAGGCGGAGCAGCCCACGTGCGTCCTCAAATAAACACATAAATGAAAAGAAGGTCCGAGTGCAGCGTGGCACCGTGCATAGATGAGCCGTCCGTGGTGGGATCCAAACTGAGGGTTAGACCGATATTTTTGGGTTTTGGTCATGTTGGCCAAGAAAAAAAAGCGATGAATGCAATGAATTTGAATTATTTAACACTTTGATAAAAGTTTAACTTGTAAATGATTAATTTCAAGGTTGTGATGTTCCCTAGGATCCCCAACACTGATTCATTGTTTGGCTTCTTTTGTCCATCAAGCTGTAAACCCTGTAATTAATGCATTATAATGACCGATAATGGATTTTGAGAGTTTACATTTTTCTTAAATAAACACAAATAGTTCCAAACTACTTCCATTTGAAAAATAAAAATAAACAGCTAAAAGTTAAAGTTATGTAAATAAAAAAAAGTGACTTGCATTATTGTCTATTATAAATAAATATAGTATCCTTGACTCCTGAACCCAGGGGTATGAACCGTATCATATCGTGCACAATATATTTAACAACATATGCAAAAGTTTTTTACAAAAAATCAATTTCTTTGTATTTAAAAAAAATACTTCCTCCTGTAAAACAAAAGATGACGTGTGCTTACGTAAGCTAGTACCAGACGATTTTAACTAATAATATCATGACGTCTATCCATCAATCAATCTATTTGCAACTTTTAGCAACAAGAAAGGTGTGTGTGCAGCATGGATGTATAAAGAGAACTGATCCCCATAGTTGGAGGCTGCACCCGATTCCTCCCTATGAAAGCTACTCAGTGGCACAAAAAGAAAGTTGACTTCCGAGTATAAAGTTGCCTGGATCTTCTGCAACCATGTGCCCATTGGGCAAGAGCACTAGCGTTTCTTTTTTAACCCCGCCTCCCACCCCTCAGTCCCCTTTATGTACGAACATCTCCTTCACAATGTAAGTCTTTGAGGAAAAGTATTTTTTGGGCCTAACTTCCAGCCAGCTAGCTGTTTCCCCCCCGGTGTAACTCTTTGTGCTAAGCTACGCTAAACTGGCCGCTGGCTGAAGCTTCATATTTTCCATACAGAGTGGTATCAACCTATTAGTCTGATTCTCAGAAAGAAAGAAAAAAGTCCAACTACTCCGTTAAGATCATAGGCATAAACATACACCTTCGAGATTGCTCATAACCGAACGTTTTCTCTGCTTCTGGTGAACAAAGAGCGACTTTACAGTTCGGAGGGGAATCCCTCTTTTTCGAAAGACCGCTCCAGCAACAGGCGTGGGGGATGGGAAGTCAGAGGGCTTGGAAAGACATGCAGAGATTAGAGAAAATGAGATAAAGGAGCAGGGTTTAAGAGTAAAGCAGGATAGGCACTCAGAGATAGTTCGAGGATTAATGTCAAAGTCGTCCATCCTTGTTTTAGTCCCTCTTTTTCCGACCCCGTTCCCCGTGAAAACTTGCCCTGCTTCCTCGTTACGCACTTGTTTGTTTCCGTCCGTGTTTTGTGTGCCTAAGCTGATTTGTGTCTTATCGAGATCCGCTGTGGAAACAGACAATGTGGTTTATTTGTTATCGCCTTGTTTGGACGGCGAGATAAGGCGATCGGCGTTTGCGTCGAGCGAGCGGCAACTTACGTGTGCGCACAGTCGTACCGTGTGTGTGTTTGTGTGTGTGTGTGCGTGAATGTGTGCGCAGAGCAACAGATACGCTCAGTGTTATGCCTTTTGAGTTTGAGTGACAGAATCCCTAATGCTGATCCCTACGGTCAACAGCCCAGAGACGTTCCACAGAAAGCTTATTAAACTTTATCCATTATTTATGCCGTGCCAGAAGCACACACACACACACACACACACACACACACACACACACACACACACACACATACAAAGCAGAAACCCTGTACGTGAGCGGGTTTCATGCTGACGTGTGCATGACTTCTATTCATGGATTTATAAGCAGCCACTGAGAAAACCTCCGGTCCAGAACATTACCCGTTAGGGGAGCAACAAGACGCTCTTACGGGTGTGTAAAAGAGAAGTTTTACTCTGCGACGGCCTCGAATATTCCCAATCTTAAATCTTAAAGCCTCCGCTAAAATCTGCATTTTTCAATTAGGTCATTAAAGGCTAAAGAGGCAAATTACAGTTTACAAAATGTAACAGATTCGGTTTTACTTACATCTTGCATTTGCTGCGTAGCTGCAGCAATCCTGCATGTTTCCGCGGCGTGGCCACATATGAGCCATTTCCCTGCCACCTGTTTGATCGAGTCAGACACACAGGTAGTCCCCCCCCCCCTCTTTATCTCCCTGACTCCGTCTTTTCTGGCTTTGAGGCCCACTTCCACTCTCTCTTTACCACCGCGTAGACATTAAAAAACCATCCATGCACCCCAGATTCCTGCACTTCTTCCCGGTACCCCGCGCAAAGCCTTCACCTGTATCTGTAGCATTCTTGTCTCCCCCCCTTATCCCCCCATTCTACCCGCCCTCCCGACTCTCTGTCTCCCTCTCCATGTCCCTTGCTCCCTTGTCCAACACAAAATGCCCTCTGTCCTGCTCTCAGGTAAAAACTCCCCCCCACCCCAGTGTAGATAACCGAGAGGGCTGAAAAAAACCCAACAGGGAACAGTTTCTGCTGTTCCAAAACAAAGACGCCAACGGTGGGTGGGATGAGGAGGTAGGGAAAGATGGATGTAGAAAGAGAGATAAAGGAAAGAGAGGAGAGAGTCAGGGGGGAGAAGCTGATAAGGTGATAAAGGAGGTAAAGCAGGAACTGTGGACAGAGATTGAATGACGTCCTGTCAGGCTTAGGTATTTGAATTGTGTGTGTGTGTGTGTGTGTGTGTGTGTGTGTGTGTGCAGGTTTGTGTGCAGGTTCAGGTACGCTGTGGTGCGTTGGGAGTCTCAGTCTGTCCTCATGGCTAACTGTCTCCCAGTCCCAGTGAACAAAGAGCCTATTGACACAGTAACACACAGGAGCTTTCTATCTTCTCCACAGGCCAGTGCTTTGTGCTTGTCCCCTTCAACACACACACACACACACACACACACACAGTTTCAAATTCCCCAAACACACACACTCACACAAATGCACCCACACCACCACTCCACCTGCGCCTAGATATATCTGCCCTCTTGCTCGATACTCAACGTCCATATGTCCATTTTGTCAGGTGCGGTGTGAAAGATACCCATCACACTTTAATAATGAAGTGAAAAAAAAGCAACAAATGAGATAATTCTACAACTTCCCACTGCAAACCAGGTTATTTTGAATCAAGTGGCATTTACTCGACACTTTGTGGAGTGACTCACCTTATAAAATGCTATTTTAAGTAAAATGAGCTGGTGGACATGTGATTTCGTTGTGCTTGTGAGAAAAGACTCGGTGATGATTGAAAAGTCTTTTGAATAAGGGATGGCACCAGGAACAGATACTTAGGTACCAAGTCGATGCCAAACTTCTGAAAATGTGACCCTCGTTTGGGGTCAACTACTGTGATATGTTCAAATTGAATGTTGTAAAATTTAGTTTTTGGCGAGAATCACTCAGGGATTAATAATATATTCACAAAAACAGTATGCAAACAGTAATAGAGGAGAGTATGTTGGGCTTTATTGTTTTGTTTTTGACCGTGGTATTGAATTGAATTTTACACTTCATTCCTATTCATTCGTTACCAGAGTCTGTGGTGGACGTCCTCCAATGGTTTCTTTTGTCTGACAAGACTGAAAGAGATTCAATTAGCCATCATACAAAACAGAAAAAAGCTAAAAAAGTACCCGTTTTTGGGCTGGAACCCAGCAAATGATTTTTAGAAATGCCATTGGTTACTTTTCTGCCAATTGAATAAATGATTAATCCAGTTAAAGAGTAACTGGATCTTGGATGGGGAGTGGGGGGAAGCTTCCTGCAGTTACTTCTGTGAGTTGATTGGTAGAACGAAGCACTCCCAACACACCTTGCAGACGTCACAGCTGCTATAGGGCTGTCTCCCACAGCTTCAGAACTTCCCAAAACCAACACACTTATGGACTGTATAAGAAAGTGGACGTAGTCATCAGCCATCGCCATGTTGGTTTTTTTCGCAACCAATGAACAGAAGTTATCATATTTGGAATGCGGAGGAGTGACGTAGAGACGGCGTATACGGCGCTGGTAGCGGCAGAGACCTGTCAATCACAGTAAGCCCCGCCCTAAAGCATCCCCTGCTTTATGGTCTGTTTGACTCTAATTGGACCATCATTTACTAAATGAACATCATGCTGTGTTGAAGAAGACTTGAAACTAGAGACTGAGACCATAAACTCATGTTTACAATGTTTACTGAGGTAATAAATCAAGAGAGAAGTAGAGTCATTTTCTCATAGACTTCCATACAACCAGAGGAGTCGCCCCCTGCTGGTCAGTAGAGAGAATGCAAGTTTTAAGACAACATTGGCTTCACTCGGCAGAAACAGAGGTTGCTGCCTGGTTACACTGGAATAGTTGGCTCTAATTGTCCCCCGAGGCTGTGGACAAACTTTGTGTTGTCTGTTGGCATTTATCTAGAGATACGTTAATTATAACCTCCAGGTTCCCAGAGGGGAATGAGGCTTAATGAGGCCCCGGGAGCAGAGAGCGAGGGGATTAAGAGGTCTCACTAGCACTACAAACTGCCTGGCTAACCATCGAGAGCTTCTCTATGAAGTTATGAATGTGCTGAATAATAATGCTGCGAGGTATTTGCTTGTGCCTGAGAGCTGTGAGAGAGAGTGACAGACAGAGTGTGTTTGTGTGTGTGTGTGCTGCAGAACAAGACCTTTCTCGCCTCAGCTGGTTGAACAGATTACCTGAAACTGAGAGGAGGAATGAATGAAATATATATATAGCGAGTGAGAGACAAAGTACGAGAAACGACGACAGAAAGGTCACAGTGATCTCAGAGCAGAGAAGGAGAGGAGAAAGGGGGTATGGAGAGAATACCAGAACAGGTGGAGTTAGAAAGAAAGAAAATTGTCTTTGAAGAAATGCTGTAAGTTTGAAAAACACCCACAAGTCTCTTATAAGCTTCGGTTGCACTTAGAGCAGAACTAGGACTGTGGATTTGCCTCTTTATTATAAACTGGGTTTATTTTCGGCGTCATTGGGTGCACATTCCACAATGAACGCACGTATGGAAAAGAGAGTCTGACAATATCTGCGAAAGCGATTCAGAGATGGAGAGAAAATGTCCAAACTATGAGCAACATTTCCTCTCCACCTCTGAACCGCTTCACAGCTCGAGCCTCGGATCACAGTGCGTCATCTGAAAGGGCTTTACAGACCAATTAGTCTATGAATAACTAGCACTCGTACAGGTTACTATGAAGGGTGGTGTATGAAGTAAATGACTAGTACTAGCACTATCCTTGAATTAGTTTTTCCAATTACTTTATACACAATAACACCACATTTCATATAAAGTCGCTCGAGGAAAAGATTTGCTTGTCTGCCGGTACGGAGTGAAGGAATGATTACAGCGGCCGATAACTTGCTCAGAGTGCAATGTTGAAACAGTGAAAGTCTGAACCAATCCTTTTAAGCACTCTGGAAAAACAGAGGCAGACGGAGGACAAAAAAAGGGGGAGAGAGTAAAAGAAAGAGAGGGAGAGAGAGGGCACCCTGCTCCAGATATCTGCCTGTTCAGACACGGTGGCTTGGCCGTGCCGTGGTGAGCGCGGGAGAGGAGAGGAGAGGAGATGGGCAGAGGAGAAAAAAAAACAGGAACGAGGGACAGAAAGTCAGGCCAGAGAAAAGGATTAACGATCAAAGACAGCCACCGGCCATCCTGAAAGCCCCCCTACACACACAAACTCACACACACACACACATTCATCGAGAGAGGGAGAGAATGAGGGAGAGATTAGAGTTTTTCCACGGGGTTAATCATTTACCTTCCTCTTTGCCAGCAGCACCTTGGCTGTGAGAACGAGCGCCTTTTATGCATAAACCATTTGCATTAGCCGCAGTGTAAATGTTAAGAGGGCAAACACTCACCCGCGCACACACACACACACACATACACACACCCATTGACTGATCACGGTGCCGTAATGAGAAATATGTGCTTGTCTAAATTTCTCTCTAATTGGTTTCATAGCCCTTTTTACCCCCCCGGAGAGGTGCTTCGGGAACTTAAAAAAACACAACATCTACTTTTTCCCTTCCTCCTGGAGAAAAAAATCCCAAACTGGAACCTCGAGTTCTGGAACGCTTTTAATTCCCGCTCAACCCTCTGTCTCCGTCGCTCCCGATGGAGACACGAACAACGGCTGGAGATACCAATTAGGCCGTCAAACGGCAGCACAACAATCGTCGGCACGCCTCCGCTTCCCGGAGGTGGAAGGACGGAGAAGGGGACGCTCAGGCAGCGAGGAGGAGGAGGAGAAGAAGAAAAACTTTGCGAGGGCTCACATCTAATCAGGGAATCCTCCTTCTCGATCAGTCTGTGTGCAGAGAAACACACACACACACACACACACACACACACACACACACACACACACACACACACACACACACACACACACACACACATCTCTCACTGTCAGTGGCTTGACCTCCACTAGCTGATCTCGCTCCTCGGCTTCCCATCGCCCTCCCACCGGCTGACCTGATTGGCTAATGACGGCTCATTTATCTTGATGCAGCACCTGCAGTGTCTACAAGGCGCATGTGTGTGTGTGTGTGTGTGCCAGAAAAAGTGGGTTTGTGTGCACACACACACACACACATGCTGTATATCTCATCCCTGCTAGACTAGCTGTGTGTACGCCAGCGCTGCCCTTTGCTGCAACAGCTTGCACACATTGGTTCACCTCTGGGGAAATGAAGGAGAGGAGAAGGAGGAGGAGGATGGAGTAAGAGGGGAGAACGAGGTGAAAAGAAAGAGGAAGAGGAGGGAGACAACGATAAAGCAGGAAAGGGAGGGGGGGGGAGAAACAGGAGCAGGGAAAGAGAGGTAAGGAAGGAGAAGAGTAATAGGAGGCGGAAAAAAGAGCAGAAGAAGAGAAGATGAAGAAGGATGAGATGAGGATGATCAAAAGAAAGGAAATAGATAAAAGAGGAAAATAACACCAGAGGAGAGAATGGAGGAGGGAGTTCAAATGAAAGGGAAGAGGGATTGATGCATGTTTTATTCACTCACATTCTTTAATTACCGCAGCTAGAACCATTGCCGGTGTGTGATCACCGCATGCATATGTGTGTGTGTGTGTATGGGGGTCTCTGATATGTGTTTTACACGGCAGCCATTAATTATAAAGGAGGCTGAATAAGTGAGGCCAGCCAAAAGAACAAGCCCAGCAACCTGGTAGACGTCATATACTGTAATCCCAGCATCCATGGATTATATCAAATTATGCTATACACATAATCTCTATCCCTTTCTTCAGTCATTCCACGTTACAGCTGTAGCATGCACTCTTTTAGCTTTTGATTAAGATTCACACAATAAGGGTGCTGACATACAAACTAATCGTGAGTAATAAGTAATTGAAGTTTAACTCCTTCAAACTAAACCACTCAATATGCAACACGCAAGCCATATTAGCGTTTCTTAAAGATTGATATTATAGCCTTTTTCCGACAAAAAACATTTTGAAACATGAACTGGCGATAGACTTCACCAGTAGACAAGTGTGCCTTGCTGTTTTCTTTTTCCTGGCGTGTCATGTTCAACGTCCAGGGTTAGTAAACAACAGGAAGCAGCATGGAGGCAAGTGAAGATGCTCGGCTGGTTACAGCACCTCTGTTATTATTCTCTCTATCAAACCTGGTGCCGACCAATTTTGAATTCATTTCGGAGCCCTGCCTCGATGGAGACGGATGAACTCTGTGGCTGAGATGACAAAAAGATGCCGCAGTTTCGATGTGCCTCATAGCCGTGTATAAGAAGTGTACGTAGTCATGGTGAGGTCACCCATTGGTTTGTGGACTGCCGTTTCGAAGCCTCGAGTTCGGCGATTTCGTTGTCGGCATCTTGGATTGCAGACGTCGCCATGTTGCTTTTTTTTTGCAACCAACGAACGGAAGTTACCATATTTGGAATGCAGAGGAGGGACATAGAGACGCCGGATACGGCTCTGATAGCGGCAGCGACCTGTCAATCACAGTGAGCCCCGCCCTAAAGCATACTTCACTTTCTGGCCTATTTGACTCTAAATGGACCATCATTTACTAAATGAACGTCATGCTGTATTGAAGAAGACTTGAAACTAGAGCTTGAGACCATAAACTCATGTATTTACACAATATTTACAGAGTCATTTTCTCATAGACTTCTATACAATCAGACAGCTGGAGGAGTTGCCCCCTGCTGGTCAGTGTAGAGAATGCACATTTTAAGACACTTCTGCATTGGTTTACACAACCTAAATCAGCTCCTTTTGCTGGGTCACATTTTTGTAACAGTGAACCCATTAGCGGTCTTAATATGCGTGAACATTACTGTAATGATGAATAGAACTGATGTCCAGAGCTACAAAATCTAACCCAAATCTCTAATGAATCAGTTCTCAGCAGGTTTGAATAACTCCAGGTGACTGAAGCCGCTTCCTGGAAAGATCCTGGTCATGGTTTAAAGAAACCAAAGTGCAAATCTCAAGTCTCCTGGGGGCAATTTCCTGCCCAACCTCC
>NC_136529.1:3654024-3896524 GCF_910591455.1 Pholis gunnellus | reverse complement strand
TGTTTGTGCTTCTAGTCTCATCCGTCAAATGCTCGCCGGGTCAATAAGCTGGCTTCCACTTTTCAAGGACAAAACTAGGCCACGACAGACGACAGCAGAAACGCTCCAATATGTCAACAAGCCAGAGACACACACACCAGGAGACGCCAGTGAGCTTAATATGGCGTCCTACAGACGTGTGTACGGGATGCATGAATGAACATTACCATTTAGATAGCGGGTCATTTGCTAGGAAGCTCTGTGTTGATTTAGGCTGCTGTGTTTTGAAAGTCTCTCAGTTTATGGGCTGATCAGTATTCATTGCAACGGGACAATTTCAAAGAAACCATAGACTTTGAATGCAAAAAGATCCTATCTGCCCATCTCTTCATAATAGCAGCAGGGGGGGTTTTCCCACCACAAATTGAATGAAAGCAACATTTTCAGATGTAGTTTGTGACAGAGGGAAGCTGTGCAGTCTGGTCATATTTGACTTAAGCCATTTCTTCTTCACTTGCACAGATGCATGTTGTCTTGATTCCTCTGCAACATCATTTTCTCAAGTTTGATTTGGAGACAGACATTCTTTTGTGTTAAAATGGGACGGGGGGCCTCCAAAGTCCCAGACTGGGGCTATTTTGGGTGGGCTGTGAGGGACCGTGGTGATAACTGGTGTGTTGGATGAAAGGCCCCCCTCCCACTCATCAGCCAAGAGCTGGGGCCACTGCAGGGTAACTGGGGGGGCAACAACCTCGGACAATCCCTCTATGGATGCCAAAATTCTGAAACGTGACAAGGTACCAGCTACCAGGGGGTCTCAAGACAAACAGCATCTACAATCTGAAAGGACGCAGTAAACTCAGTAAACTATCAACACATCCTATTTTTTTTCTGATGTTACGTTGTGGACAACATTTGCAACAATCTTTGTTGAAATCAGCAGGAAGAGGAATAGTTAACGTTAGCCGTTAGCCGTTAGCAGGCAGTGGGCAGCGCAGCCCTGCGGTTTCATTATACTGCGTCCAAGCTCTGCTCGTTAAATATTACTAGTAGCCAAAGATAAATTATGACATTATCATGATATGTTCAAATGTAATCTTGTAAAACCAGAAACCTGAATAAACAGTTGTTTGAATGATATTTTTTACATTTTAGTGTATTTTGTTTTGTTTTGTGTTTTTTCCCCCGTGGTATCGAATTGGTTATCGAAAATCATGGAATTTCTTGAGTATTGCCTACTACATTTCTGGTGTCCTGACATTCCTATGTCGTTTAGACTTTATCAGCATACTGATTGGTTTGCATTGTCTACTGTTGAAAGTGTGATAATCACCTGCTGGGATCAGTAACTGGAAATGATACCAGCAGTAAGTCCTGTGATTTGCATTAGACCTGCTTTAAATGGAAAACAGATGGCTGAATTTTAAATCAAACATTAAAAGCCTAGCAAGTTATTATCTCATTTTTAGACTTAAGCTATTTATTTGTAGTCACTGTAGAGAGACAGTTAATAATTATATAGGAAGTATAGGAAGATTTGTATGTTGTTACTTCACCAACAAGCCAACAAGCTGCTTTCAAAACAACCACGTTGTTTTAGGTTCCTAAACTTAACCAAACAGAGCAGATCAGAGAATAATTCTGAAGACAAACAACACAAATTTCCCCGTGGGTCAGTTTGCCTTTTATTGTCCCATGAATGTCTCTCTGTCTGTCCCTTTCATCGTGTGACTGGTGGATCAGCTGTCAGGCTTCACCACACAGGAATCTCACCTTGGTCATTTTTCAGATGTCTCACTCTCCTCTTTGTACACACACACAAACAAACAGCTTGCATGTGATTCACATACTGGTACATGCAGCACATAGCAAACACACACGCACATGACAAAACACAAGCCAGGACACTCTCTGTCCCTTTTTTCTATCCTCCGCTCTATCCCTACACACCCTGTGACCCGTCGTAAACAACACAACACCCCGTGTACCAGGAGCTGGTGTGTACTGACACGAATGTGATGAAGAGGCGACATCCCCAAACAGCCTCTGTGATGTTATAGCTGTGACACCTGGTTCCGTCGTGGGAAGCTGCCATCTGTAACTGTAACTCGTGTCCTCTCTCTCTCATTCGCATCAATGGGGTTACATGCTGCTGTACGCGCTGGAGCGCACAATACATTTAGGGTGTCATTGGGCGACAAAGTCGAATTTTCGTGCCAAAACCTAAAAGTTAAGCTACCGTTCAAAAGTTTGGGGTCACTTAGAAATGTCCTTATTTCTCAAAGAAAAGCACTGTTTCTTTCAATGAAGATAACATTAAATTAATCAGAAATACACTCTATACATTGTTAATGTGGTTAATGACTATTCTAGGTGGAAACGTCTGGTTTTTAATGAAATATCTACATAGGAGTATAGAGGCCCATTTCCAGCAACTATCACTCCAGTGTTCTAATCGCCTTAGAAGACTAATTGATGATTAGAAAACCCTTGAAAACAGTTATGCTGGTGAGAGAAGCTATAAAACTGGCCTTCCTTTGAGCTAGTTGAGTATCTGGAGCATCACATTTGTGGGTTGGATTATACTCTCAACATGGCCAGAAAAAGAGAACTTTCATGTGAAACTCGCCGTCTATTCTTGTTCTTAGAAATGAAGCTATTCCATGAGAGACATTGCGAAGAAACTGAAAATTGACACGAAATTGTCTGGGTGACCCCAAACTTTTGAACGGTAGTGTATATAAAGAATGTATTGAAGAATGCTCTCAGACCACAGCAGATACAAGATGAATGAAGAATAGTTTGCAGTCTGGATTTCCCCACAAAATGTTGCAAACAATACTATCTGTGTGGTTTTCATGATGCATTTGAAATGGTTAACATGAACATCGATCATAAAATGGCTTCACTTATAGCTACAGCTCAGTGCATACAGAAATATACCAGCAGCCTTGTTTTCCAGGAAACCAACCACTTCCCTAATGGGCACCAGGTTGGGACATTGTTGGACATCATTCACCAGCACTAACTGAGTGTGACCACCAGCGGAGCCTTGAGGCATCTCGCCACCTCACCACAAACAGATCCCCCGCCGCGGACCGCTCCAGCAAAACACATCGCACTAACAACCAAAGCCTCCGAAACTGTGAAGCAACACAAACAACAGGTTTCACACACACCCATACACACTGTCTGATGCACAGCGTAACAGGAGATCACTTTTTGTTCGTCGAGCAGTTTGACAGAATAGAGGAGACATGAAAGTGTTTAAATTAAGGTCTGACAATGTAAACAGATCCCATGCTACACACGTCTTCACTTGTGTTGGAGATTCTCACACCTTAAAAGGGGATAATGAGACCATGCCTATGTGAAGGACCACCTAAAGAACTGTTGCAGATTCATTTTTGGCGAATGGGTCAATCAATTACATCGAACGTGAATAAATGTCAGTGCTGACAAACAAAAAAATCAGGCAATGTAGCGTTGAGTGTGAAGCAAAGAAATTGACATAATGGTTGAAACCTGAATACGAAAACCTACAAAAACTAGAAAACTGCAAATTCCATCAACGTACATGGATTTCTCGGCAGACAGAAATAGCCCAGATTCAAGGACTACTGGGGACTATGACTAGACATGAACCAAAAGTCAACTCCCCAAAAAAGATAGCGATAGGGTTAAGGAAAACAAAAACAAATGCTGGTGAAATAATGGAGGAAGACTTGTGGCCACACAGATTGTAAACTCCTCAGAGAGAGATGGAGGGGAACTTTGCTGAGCCGTGGATGAAACCTCTCTGTTAACACTTTTTGACCGGGACCCTTTCTTCAGAAGAAAATACTCCTAAATGAAAACTGTTGCCAGAGAGGTCTGTGGATTAACCCAGATTAACTGGGACATTGTTTCTGGAAAGGCGTGCTGTTCTCTTAATTCCTCGTTTGGAACATTTAAGATCCAACTGCTTCCATATTTTTCGGCCCAAAGTCCAACTCAGCAATAGGAAGTCAGCCACAGTCACGATGTCTTAATTGCACTGACAGCAATCTTAAAATCCATCACAAGGCAGAAACCTTATAAACAAAACACCAACATGTGTGCGTGAACAGAGGAAGGTTCACCTATCAGCAAGGGGAATATGACTGACTATGTAATAACTTACTGTTAATTAGTATTTGACATTAATACATGTTTACATAAGCAGCAAAGCAAAGAGAGGTCAATTTGTATGGAAGCATCCAGGAAGATATGAAGTTCGGTAATGAGATGTTTCCAAGCAACACTGCTGCACACGGGCCTGCTTTTATTCTGAAATATTTATAAATTAATTTTTCACACAGGGAGATTTCATGCCCTACTTCCCCTCCTTCCCTTTCCTTTGTGTTTAGGTTTGTCTGTGTGTGTGTGTGTGTGTGTGTGTGTGTGTGTGTGTGTGTTCAGGTCAAGCATGTGCACATAAACACACATATTCATGCGCACAAATCTGCATTCTTTGAGGCCTTTCATTTTTGTTTCGTCGTTTGTGTCTGTCCTGTGAGTGCGTAAGCTATGGGGTCAGATCAGTCTCAATAATTGCAAATGCACACAGAAAGACTCACAAATGCACACAGAAGGATTTACAAATATATTCGATTTACAAATGCACGCAGTGCAATTCACAAATACATTCCAATGCACAAATAAATAAATTACGATTTATATAAATGTAAAAAAAAAATCACAAATATATTTCTGCATTTGTATGTATTTGTTTGTGGATTTGTATGTATTTGTTTGTGGATTTGTATGTATTTATTTGTGGATCGCACTGCATTCATTTGTAAATCGCTTCACATTTATTTGTGGATTTATGAGACTGTTCTGCCGTCGCTGGATTCACAAATGCGTTTTTTTCAACATAGACCTATCTGTAGCCAATCAGATGTCAGCCTCATTTTCAACCAATCACATGAGCGCAGCTCCCCCCTCCCCTCCCCACGAGACTGGCAGCTTTGTTGAATCAGGAAATAAATATTGTAGCCGTCTATGTTCACCCAGAGCTCTACGATACCTCATATCAGTAGAGACCGGACCAAACTATGTGTGTGTAAACCATATGGTACAAACAACGAGGCCACGAGGCTGCCAGCGTAATGCTGCGTTCACACCAAACACGATTCGCGCCGCGTTAATCGCGTTATTCGGTCTCGCCGGCGGACTATTTGTGTTCATTCTCGTGAATCGGTGAATCGCCTGGACGCGCTGGTGAGGGGGCGCGGCTTATCGCCCTGATAGCCGTTCAACTGTCCGCCGTCAACTGTGGAAAAAATAACCTCTATTTCTGCTAAGTATGTGTTGTGGAAGTCCCAGATATCACGGGGAACTAAACGCCGTCATGTCTGGTTCATAACATAGTCCGGAGGAGCTCCGTGGATTTCATCGAACTGTATTCACTGTGTCTAGCAAGCCACACGTCGGCTGTTTACCATAGCTGTATGAACACAACATAAACTGATTTGGCTGTGATTTAACGGCAATAAACCAACAAAAAGGAACTCCGAAATAACATTTATACACATAGTTTGGTCCGGTCTCTACTGATATGAGGTATCGTAGAGCTCTGGGTGAACACAGACGGCTACAATATGTATTTCCTGATTCAACAAAGCTGCCAGTCTCGTGGGGAGGGGAGGGGGGAGCTGCGCTCATGTGATTGGTTGAAAATGAGGCTGACATCTGATTGGCTACAGATAGGTCTATGTTGAAAAAAACGCATTTGTGAATCCAGCGACGTGAGATGAGTCTCATAAATCCACAAATAAATGTGAAGCGACTTACAAATAAATGCAGTGCGATCCACAAACAAATACATACAAATCCACAAACAAATACATACAAATGCAGAAATATATTTGTGATTTTTTTTTTACATTTATATAAATCGTAATTTATTTATTTGTGCATTGGAATGTATTTGTGAATTGTTCTGTGTGCATTTGTAAATCGAATATATTTGTAAATCCTTCTGTGTGCATTTGTAAATCGAATATATTTGTGAATTGTTCTGTGCGCATTTGTGAGTCTTTCTGTTTGCATTTGCAATTATTGAGACTGATCTGACCCCATAGTAAGCGTTTGAAAATGCACACTTGCATCCACATAAATATGTGGTGTTCGGTTGGTGTGTGTGTGTGTGTGTGTCTGAGAGAGCGAGTCTTTTCCATGTTAGAAAACAAAGCACTGTCTATACATATACATTCATTTATTACAAAATCGTCTTGAAGCTCCATCAGACATGTGGCAACCATTGTAAACATGGCCCGGATTTTCTATGAGTGCGTATGTGTGTCAGTGTCTGGTTTCCATTTGGGGCTCTGTTTTGACCAAACCAAGCATGACCGGGTGTGGATGGCGTGGGACTTCCAGAGCAGCAGGGGTGAAAGGACCTTTGCAGCCCCCGTGAAATAAACAAACCCTCACTGCCAACAGGAGGCCACAGACAGGTTGATTGAATCTGCATTATCACCCTATCCTTCACTGTGAACGCTACGTTTAATTCAGTCGCTCAGATATTCATATACTGACTTTACTGTCCATGATGCAAAGACATCACACAGAACACGGTGGAAGTCCTTGTCGCCAATTTGCTGAACCAAAGGTAACACATGCATCCTCCCAATGTAGGAAAATGCTCCACAATTAGGCAGTGAGAGATTTCCACAACATTAGAGTCCCCACCAGTGAGTCCTTTGTTGTCCTTTATCAGGATGTCTCATTATCTCTTTCATAACGCAGCACTAACCAAAGAAACCGGGCAGTTTAAAGCGCTGCGTTACTGGGATTGCCTTAGAATGAGCCGTTTATAACTAGATATCTAGTCCACGATGTTTCTACAGTAGCCCAGATAGGACAAACTAAACCTGCCATAGTTCTCCTCCACGCTTGGCACACGGGTGAAGTTTGGCATTTGCATTGACTTTTGACAAATCAGGTTATTCCAGAAAAATCACATTTCAATTTGTCTTTGTGCAATTAACTTAAATATATATACATATTTTTTGAACGGTTGTTTTTGTCATGACTAATGCAGCAAAAAAGTGTCTTAATTGTTTCCCCTAAAAGTCCTATATATATGCACAGCATTACTGTTTACCGGAGGGAACTCAATAAAATAGCTTACGTAGCTTAGGCTATACAACAGTTTAACTTAGACAGAAGCTGCTTTGCATCAATAGAATCCTAGTTGGTCCTCTACCTTCACGAATCTATTCAAACTTTTTATTAAACAAGTGTAGCAACTGTCGCAAAAGTCGCATCACTGCCCGTAAGAATAGTTTTGCTGCGAAATATTTGCAGGAAAGTATCTCACTTTTTTTGTGTTGTTTATTCATCACGCCACCAGCGTATAAAGGCCTCGACACAACCTGATGTTTGAGTGGAGCTAAGGGCCAAACTGAATGAGACACTGACATTGCAACTTGAGCTTTCATTCTGCAAACTGATTGTGTGGCGTAATCCATCCCTCCTCTAATTTAAGACCTGGGGACAGGAATGGTAGGACGAGGAAGTAACCCTCAAGTATCAGTCACACAATAGTGAGAGTTTATCTTTTCCGACAACAGAATGCTGGCCGTCGCACAACCAGGTCAAGTGAAGTCATTTTTTTCATCCTGCACACTATTACTTGACAACCAAAATACATTCTGTGTGCTCTTGTAGACTTCTTGATCCCCATCTGGTTCCCTCCCTTCATTCACGAACACCTTTTTACAGTGAATATTACATATTTCCTTCTGTCTCGATTTTCTTCCCTCTCTTTTTATTTGCATCTCTGTAAACTCTCCCCCTGCGCTCCCTTCCCCCTTCCTGCTTGGCAAAACCACAGAGTGCTTTTATGACTGTAAAATATTGCACCAGGAAAAAGAGGGGCCAGCTGTACGACAGCATTCTTGTCCCAAGAGGCCTGCTAGAAAGAACTGGAACGAAGGACAATAGCATCAGCACAATGTGCCGGTCTGTTTTAGCAAGTATAGCTGCCAGGCTCCTCTCAAAGTGTAACTCTGGGTCACATGTGATTACATCTGTCCTGGATGTGAACTCTCTCTATTATCACATTAACATGGAAGACACGCTTTGTCTTACACCTTGAATGCTGTGATGGAAGTCAATTATGGTAATTATAGAGAACTTTCAGGTGACATAACACACCCTGTGCTGGCCATGATAATAGTACTCTGCAATCTGTGGTGGGATATGTCCACACTGACAACAAATATGAAAATTCCTTTTCATGACCACAGACCGTTTTGATATTCTCCAAAATGTATTTCTCAAAACAAATAGGTCTTGTATGACGGAGTGACGGAGGTAATTTTCTCCAGCACTTGACCCTAAACAAGTATTTTACCTGTAGATAGAGGGAATATGTAGAAGATCAATCTGCACAATGACAAATCTTAGAATCATAGAAATTTTGATCTTAAAAAATGGTCAAACAAAAACTGACTTCAGACTCCAGAGGGAGCCGCGCAAAATCAGACAAATTTCGTTCAAGTGATGTAACTTGAGTCAGCGTCGGTTGAGTTTGAAGACTGCAAGTTTCAAAAGAAAAGAAAAAAATCTGGGGGTGTGGAGTTAGGAAGATGTGAGCAGACCAGACCTCTGTTGCCTGCTGCCCATCTCTGCTGCAGGCTACATTAGCTGCTAAAAGCATAACACACCATCTGACCTGCAAGCAGTCAACTTGCATTGTGGGTAATGTACACACCAGGTTTTGACAAGGAGGTAGAATATCTGTGGTTCTGCTGCATTCATTTGGAGTCACTTTTTAAACTTGAGTCAGACGTTGTAGGAGTGCGATGGTAAACAGGTGGAGTAAATGCTGATGTGGGGCTTCCAGAGTTTACCCATTCGTTTCAATACTCACCCGTTTGATAAGGAGTGCCCTCAACAGCATTAAGTGTGACTTCATGCAGCAACACTGTTATGGGAATGATCCAACTGCACTGAGTATATTTCACCTCTCTAAGCCTCATCTATTTGATCAGCAAACAGACCATAAATGACATGAATGCACACATTCAGTCGACAAAAACTGCTGCTGCAGTTAACAATTTCACAAGAAATATGTTGATTTGAGTGCCGTATTATTTACATCAAGGCATTGTGATGCCACTCGGTCAGTCGATTCACCAATTTTGTCCTGACTGTAATATCTCAACAGCTATTAGATGGATTCCCATGAATTGTTTTAAAGATAATCATGGTCCCCAGAGGATGAATCCAATGTGTTGGGTGATCCCGACTCCTCTTGTAATGCCACCATAATGTTGACATTTTGTGTTTTAATTGAAATGTCTCAACAACTATTGGATGTATTCTCATGGAATTTGGTACATGCAGTATATTCATGGTGTGCAGATGATGTTTCCGATAACCTTTGGTGACATCCTGACAGGTCTTTCAGTTTTCAGTCAGCCAGTAAAATACATAACTCCAAACATAAATGTCAGTAGAACATATTTACATTCTTCTTTCAAGCCAGGGAACATCGTTTGACAGCTCATTCATATGTCTTGAGTACTTTTGACCTCGTATCCTTCTGCCTGACTTACATCAGAAGTACCAAGTAGGACCATCTCCGACCTTGCCTGACATATCTCTGCCGCCTGACATGCCATCACATGAATACAAACCCTACACCTCCCATGAGACCTCATTATGAAGGCCCTCTCTGCCATGCTGATAGGACAGAATGGGACTCTCGCTTTGTACGCTGGACTACACCACTACCTCAGGCAGGCGGAAAAAAAAAAAACGTCCCAAGAATAAAGGTCCGTTGTCTGATTCCTGCATCCACTCACTGTATCACTGTTCATCCTTCAAACGCCGACCCTGCCACAACAAGCCCCGTGCCAAATGTTCCCGGTCCACTGGGCCTGGGAACTTTGGTGCCAGCTTTCACACTCAGAAAATAGAGGTACAGTTTAGTTGACAAACCACAGCCTCATGTTAGGCCCTCGTGAGCACAGATGTGAACCAATGATCTACCAACAAACAAGTTTCTGACAGTTAATGGCAGAAATTTGTACCGGTTCAGCCTCATCTAAATATACAGTAGTAATCCTCCAGCATTCAGTACGCTCCCTATCACCAATGACTATTTGGCACTTAATAATTTCTTGGTCATTTAATGCAAAACTGTTAACATGTAACAATTAAATAAATCTACCTTGAAGGTTTTTTACAATTACATTTTCTCTTGTGTCAATTTTTTAGCCAATCTAATTTTAAAATACAATCTGAGCCCTCAAAAGGGACATGAGGGGGGAAATGGATGAAAAATAACATTGTGAAATCTCACAAAACGTTTTCATTTAGGTCGGTAAAAAAATAAAAGGCCAAAGTGCTTCAGGTCAGTTTGCAAGCATGGAAACAACGACAACAACTATTTCTAGATTTGCTGAAAAGACAAATGAGACAAGAACTAGCGAGCTAGCGCACCCCTCTGCTGTGGTTGTAATCGATTAAATTATTTTGGATTTCTATCAATAGGGCCCTCGCTGTCTATGGCGGTCCCTTATAACTACAGGGGCACTGGCCTCCCTCGCACTCCTTAGAACCACCATTAATATCACAGAGAACCCCATCGTTGCTTCAAGTCTGTTATTGTGGCGTTTAGTGAAGTGTCATCTGCATAAACAGCTGTTTAACATAAATATCACGCCATATGTGTGTTTCTAACTTATCAACCTTATCTACATTGATTGATCAAGGCTCTTAGAGCTTGTCTGTTTCACTACAGGCAGATTCGCTTCATTCAAAGATATGGCTGCCGCTCACGTCTCGCTTACGTCTTGCTTCCAATGGGGAATTCCCAGTAAGATCTGGTATAATGGTGCAGCAGGGAAAAATACCCTCAGAGTGACATATGTGTTCGGAGTATTTCGATGGCATTGGCTTGAAGGAAATGCCAGGCTGCAGCACTGTCAATCAGATGTATTTACTTACTAATGGAAGGTGCCACACAACCGTTCCAGATCGTCATGACCCACTTTAACCCCGGCTTGTTTTTACAACCAGGGAAAAGCTGTCAGTGAGCACAAAATCTGTACATGATCAGATTTGGAACCAGGCTACGTATTGCCGAAACATATCAAACCAGTCAGTAAACTGAGAGATCTGCCTACTCCCCAAGATGGTGGAACATACTTCTAAGGTCAGGGCGATCCAGTACATCGCTTCACCTAAAGGAATGTCGATAAAAATCTTTATTTACATCACTGATTAACAGGGTACCTTTTCATATCGACAGTCTCAACAGCGAGTGTTTGAAGCCCTCTGCCACCGCCCGGCTGGACTATCTGAGTTTCCAGCTCTGATGAGCAACACGCTAACTGGGTTAAGGGGAAATAGGGCACTCCGGGAAATAACACAATGTCCTGTTTTGAGTCAAATCAAAGCCCGGGCTCCATGTCAACGAGCACTGTGGGGAGATCAGAAATCAAAAGACGCTGTGTTAGAATCACTTAAAACACTCCATAAAGGAACGTAGCAGCTCCCTGTATGGCACGTTCTCTGTTTAATGAGGAACTCGCAGGGAGAGAGATGCAATTGTTTCAGCAGCAGTAAATGATTTTTCCATTTGTCTCTCTTTCCATGTAGGCACAGTGAATATGATAGCCCTTGTGCCTATAAAGTGTCAGAAAGCGCTGCATTGAAATTGTATAGCTCAGTCGACAGCAAGTGAACGCACCGTGATATCCTGTTCACAGATACAAGCAGTAATCAGATCCCAGTGCTCCCAGCACCACGTTTAACTCCCTCAGCTCTGATCAGACTGGATTAAAGGTTACTGTGGTCAAAGATATACTACCGACCTCATTATGCAAATGAAGTACTCCTTCAGTTGTACTGAACTGTATTAATACCATCATTTTCATTATAGTTTTCCTGTTTATTATTATAAATAGTAGTCGTAGTGATATTTTCTTGCAGTACTCCACTAAAGGTTTGGTTATTTGTCTTGTAACACTTAGCAGCTGTTATGTAAGGGGGGTTAGGTGTCTCTGTGTGTTTGAGAGAGAGCGAGCAAGACAATATAAGAGAGGACAAGCTGGTGTCTTAGGCTCTCAGCTGCATGCCCTTAAGACAAAACGGTTTCTTGGAGCATGTGAGGGACTAAAGAGAGCTACAAGGGAAACATTTACACATTTACACACACACTTGGCCTTTACTAAAAGTACACAGTGCTTCTCTCAAAGAGAAGCCCGACTACCGACTGAAGTCCAGCAGCCGTCTCTGTGGAAAAGTCATTTCATAAGGATTCATAAGAAACGTGTACAGTAGAGCTTTATTACACGGTTAACTGGGGCCGTATCATGAAGCTAAAGAGTTGCTCCTATCCACGTAATTCTTAGAATTATGGAGTTCAAGAATTTCCCCTGAAGAGTTTCTCAAGCGGCGACCTCCGCCGCTGACAAAGGCAGCCAACTACCATAAACTGTGGTTCATCATTTTGTTGCCTAAAACTAAAGCTTTGTTTTCTGAGAAGAAGGTCATTTATTTTGAAAAGACTGTATGAGAGGGGAATTGACACATGTTGCTGACTTTCATAGGAAAACGCATTAAAACTGAGGAGTAACTTATCGTATATCACAAGGATAAGGACTTTCACCCAGGAGACCACTGTCCATGCATTTAAAGTTGACTTATTCAAAGTTACATTTGTCACTTATGTACTTAATGCCTTATCAAGTAATTTTGTTAAGTAAACCTTAAAAACTAAGGAAATTTATTTTGAAAAGACACTGTATGCATGCAAGGAGTGAAAATGTTACATTTCCTGTGAACACAGAAGATTATAGCGGAAACTGACACGCCGTATCTGGCACATCCAAAACTGATGCTAGATTATAATTTATATCAACAGTTTACTTTTACTTTAGTTTGAGTTGCATCGTGGAAAATGTTTCAACAACACATGATAGTGAAATATAAAGACTGAGCTGCATCATTGCTCAGAAACACACTTTATTTTTCTTAGCTTAAACAAACAAGGATCGCTAACAAGTGGCATGCTCATTATCTTATCAATTTTGATTACCAAATGAAGCAAGATTAATTATCAACCGTGTTCTGCATCAGAAAACATGTCTCCAGTGTTTGGACACAAAGCAGGCGGCCTGCTGCCGCGCCGCTGCCGGTGGTTTCTTCATCGCCCCGTTGACACATGACAGCTTAGCCTGTAATGGAAAGGAGTGTTTATCACCGTGGCTGAAAGGAGGTTCTTTGATAAAACGTGATGTAATGTGTTTACTGAACACTCATTCGGAGCGACTGCGATATTCCCATATGCAAGATGGACGTGTGTGTGCTGGATGGTATCCCTAGATAGAGCAGCTGCTGTTATGGCGTACGGATACTGTACATACCTGAGAAGGCGTAGAGTTTCGCGGTAAGTTTAAAGCTCCGGTGTCATCTCTTGAAAGCGCTGGCGAACCTCATGTCCCACTGCCTGCAGTGTTGATGCAAAGCAAATTCAATTTCATGCCCTGTCCTTTCAGCAAAGCATGACAGGTTTTTATTCATCCTATCTCTGGCATTCAAACCAGTCGGGAACACAGAAAAAACTAGCTGAGTGTGAGCTCTGTTTCCGACTGCTTAGTTGTGCTTTTAGAGTCGGCCTTCCAAGTGTGAGGGAGCGCTGCTATCAGATGTCAACGCATTAACCTTTGTCTTTTGGAGCTGAATCATGAATCATGTGCTTGGATTAGAAGTGTCTTTTTTAAATGAAACTGTAACTATCTATCACACTCAAACCACAGGAGCTAACGCTCCAGAGTTTGAATAAGCTGCTCTGGGTGTGAACAAACACGCCCTTGCTGTGGAAATATCCCACATATCTTCATTCGGATAGTTTCATAACATCCACATGAACTACAATAAATTGAAAATGAACTACACAAGCGCATGGAACGGTATCCTTGAGCAGAAAAGCATCGTCGTGAGGCAGCATTTCTGCTAAGAAGCCGTCATTGGGAACTGTTGGGAAAAGGGGGGGGGGACTTTGAAATAAATTCTTGGCGGTGATTGGATGAACTATCTGTCAATCAAGTTTCACCAAAGCCAACCAGGGGGAGAGCGAAAACATATTTTCCATCTAGAAAAGCCTTCAGTGGCATTCTTTGCTCTTCTTTCAACAAAGAAATACTCTCCAGTTCTGATAGAACTGTTGCTTTACTTGAAGCCTGACAAGATGGATTTTCATGGAAAACTAGTGATCCTGCAATTCATGCTCGATGGCGTGATATCAGGAAAATCCAGCTGCATGCCGTAAATCCTCCAGTGCCGTAAAACGCAGCATGAGTGCGTGAGCGTCGTTAACTCATACCAGAGTTAACGACGCTCACGTTCATTAGTTGCAAACATATACGTTCAGTTCACGGTTCCAAGAAAAACATGAGCATGAGATCACTGAGCATGTGATTGGAGAGGAGGTGTGATGAAGACCCATCACTATCTATCTACACCATCATCTATCAGTGATAGAAATGTATTTTATATAGTTCTTACATTCAAAGGTTGGTATGAAAGGGAGAACTTCCTTTCAGCTGCATGAGCAAAGTTTCCTCTCAGAGAGCCAACACTGTGCTTTGTGCTCAAAATGTGAAATATGCTACGCTTCTTTACAAAGACATTGGTCAAAGGGAGACTGGAAGCTGACAGTGGAATAGTTCCTGGGAAAAGTTGAAAAGTGGACCATGGATTGTAAACAAGAAGTGGACGTCACCCATTGGTTTGTGGACGGCAGTTCTTGAAGCCTCGATTTCAGCATTTTGTCCATTTTTGACCTTGACCAAAGCCTACTCATGGTCAATTTCAGAGTTGGGGATTCAAATCTTTATACGACTCACATAGTTTTTCAATGTGTCGACTCCTTTAACCTCGTTGGTGAGGCTAACTGAGGCTAATTCTAAATTTGATGTATACAACATTGACGGTTCAGAGAAAAACGTGTTCCAAAGAACCGCTACCATCTTCTATGACTGATTGACAGGCTGGTATCATCTCTGCTGTCGTCAGCAGCTGTTTACCTATGTTTGTTTTGTCCTTGCTTATCGATAAATAGCCAGACCCGGGGTCCTGAGGGGACTTTCTGGAACACCATCTGCCTGCACAAATATTGACCATAGCCCACAGCGGCTATCGTCATCATCCGCGAGCAGGTCATTGGCACGGGGTGCGCTGAGGAGAGCCGCGAGTGTGGCATCAAGTGTAGAGTATTGCAACATGTGTGTGTTTACAAGTACATTAGTACATTTACTCTGGTACTTTATGTGCACTTTTCAGGTACTGGTATGTACCTTTATTATCTTAATTTGATGCAGCTTCATAGCTCTAATCCACTCCACGTCAGGATCGAATCAAATCCATTTTATTTATATTGACATATAATTATAGATAAATGTCTTTATTTATCTCAGAGGTCTAAGAATAACCTTCGGCCTCAGAATTTTAACAAGGAAAAACACGAGTGAGCTATATGTACCATCTCTCTACTTTTCTAAAGCATTTGGGGAAAGAAATGATTTCTACAAATTATAAGAAAGGCAAATAGGAATTCTGAACCATATAAAGTCACTACAGGCATCAGAAACTGGCATCGCTTGAGATGAAGGCTCAGAGGAAAGTCTCATTTCTCTTACCAACAGTTTCTCTCTCTTCACATCTTTTCCTGCACCTCTCCTGGCATCGTCAGTAGGAGAGACTAAGATGCAAGAAAAAGACGAAAAGTGAAAAACATGGAAGCAAATAAGGGAATTGCGATGTCAGCTATTCCTCTGCTAATACATTCATGCCAATACCTTTTGCTGCTGCAGCTCCAACACCAACATGTCCTCCTCTAAGTGCTGCTATTGGACTTGGTAAATGGTAAATGGACTTGCATCTGCAAAGCACCTTTCTAGTCGTCCGAGCCCTCAAAGCTGAATGTCATCATTCACCCATTCATACACCTTTATACACTGATGGCAGGGGCTACCATGCAAGGTGCCACCTGCCCATCAGGTCTAATTAATTCACATTTAATCAGCAGAATCTGTGTTGCTGCTCTAAATACCTGAAAGCTCACTCAAAGGGCAGAGCCTTTTCCATCGAATCCAATGAATGAATTGCTTGTCTCCGACTGTAACTCTGAAAATGTCATATTCAGGACTTTTACTTGGAGAGTAGTGTTTTATTTATTTGGGTATTTCTATTTTTAGCCAAATGAAGAGTCTGAATACTTCTTCCACCCTGCTGATATTGTTTTATATTTAGGAATTAAAGTTTTTCCTTTCAAACCAAACTTTTGAATGTATAACTACACAGAAACATTTGTATCACTGATGAGCAGTCTTCAGAGGATTTCTTTATCACACCTCTCTAATCACATGCTCAGTGATCTCAGTGTTGTGGCCCCCCTGCTGCTCACACCCTGCTGGAGGCCTGAGCCTCTTTGACTCCTTCTACACCAGGTCGGTAAGAATACACATGGTCCAACCAACCCTCACACTCAGATGTTACACAATTATTAGAGATGATCTTTTCATCGTTATATGCTCCAGCTGGGAAGAAGAGTGTGAGATAACATATGCATGTATTCGTATTAGTTTGTTGCACTTATTGTATTAGTTTCTTTCTGTCTTTGGTTCTGGTTGATGCTCTTAGATACTTGTTTAAAAAAGGAGATGCACTTATGACTTCTGGTGACTAGTTCTCTTGAATACCGATGTTGAATACATTTATTGTAAGTCGCTTTGGATAACAGCGTCTGCTGAATGACTGTAATGTAATGTAATGTAATGGTTGATATCATACGTTTTTGTTATTTTTCATGTGTTCTACCTGCACAAACCCCGACAGTGAAGAACCTGTTTAGGCAGCAAAACTACTTGGTCAGGTTTAGTAAATGATTGTAGTTTCTGTTAAAACATAATGCTTTTGTTGTGTAACATAGGTAGGTGGCTTTTGTAAGTTACTTAACAAAAGAACACTAAAATAAGTCAAAGCTGTCGTTGTTTGTTTGTCAATCCATCCACCCCGAACTCCTCCTTATGCGGACGACATCGCTCTTTATACTACATCGCCTTACTTTCTCCTTTGCTCCCGTCATAAATACTACAGCCATGGCCAGTATATCTTTTTTTACCCAAGTTAAGGGTCTGAAGAGTCCACCGCTGCTGATCTGAGATGGTCTTACATTTAGTGATGCATAATCTTGACAGATTAAGTAAGTATGTAAGTTACATAACAAAAGTACAAAAAAGTCAACGTTGACATTTGTTCGTCCTCGCTACACTGACGTAACTTGACTTCCTCCTCCCCCCTCTATTTTTAAATTGCTACAGCCACTAGAGGTCAGCGTTGTCTGGTTGTATTTGCATCACTGATCAACCATGTGTTGTTTTATGCAGATGATACAATTATTTATGCATAATGCACCATTTGTGGAGCAAGCTGTGTCAAATCTTCCATGTGCATTTGACTGCATGCAGAAATACTTTTAAAAAACTCTGTGAACTTTAGGTTCTAAATGAGTCTAAGACCAAATGTATGCTATTTAAAAGTTCATGGCGCCTACTGCATTTGTTCCCTTAATGGGCCCCAGATTGAGCTTGTCACAGAATACAAATATCTGAGCATTTGGCTGGATGAGAAGGTTTCATTCAAAACGCGTCCTTGAGCTCACAGATAAGGTGGGAATTTGACTCGGTGCACTTTACAGGATTAGATCATTCTTTTCATTTCTTTAGAAGACAGAATCACAATTCTTCAATAAACTACAATGTTAATCTTAGATTATGGGGATACAACTACAATTACACTGAAATCACTAGATACAGTGTTCTATAGAACTCTATTTTGTATTACCGGGGATGGTTTTACAACTCACCACTGTGAGATATACCAACATGTGGGATGGTTTTCTCTCAGTGAATGAAGAAAGAGACACTGCCTCCTTTTGTTTACACGGTGGGTGGGTTACCATTTCACATCACTTCTCTTTTAAAAACCTCAGATCAATACTGAGCTTCCAAATGAATTGAACAAATTACAAGAGGTACTTAAATTGTTAGTAGATGATATGGTTGTTGCATAGTGTTCCTGCTTTGGTTATTTTGCAGACATGGTTGTTACAAGTTTGTATTGCTGTTGTTGTATATTTGTCCTTATATATTGTACATCCATCCTATTGTATATTGTATATCCTTACTAGTAGTTGCTTGCAGGCCCCTTACCCATATCCATGAGGCTGATAATAGCTGATGACTGAAAACATTTGAAGGAGGTGCAGATACATCAAAACATCAAAGAAAGAGGAAAACAATCTTGTCCAAAACTGTCCTTAGCAATGAAAGCTTTACTCATAGTTCATGACAAACAGTTCCCCGTGCTTTTAGTCTCTGATACAACCTTTATAACAGCAAGTGAATGTTTCCAATGAATGCCAGATAAATGTAATTGAGCAGTGACAGCAAGTTGAATACGTTTTTGAATAATAATTTGAATAAACGATACTTTAATATTCCTGTTAAAAGTGGATCATTGCATTCACCAGTGTTTTTTATCATTCCAGGCACATCATTAAAGGGAAATCAGCATAGGGTTCTGCTTTCATTCTTTTCCATCCTTAATAAACATGATTTGTCTCTTCACAAAAATTGTTGTCTCTTCCAAAAGACTGGTGTAATGCCTTTCAAATATACATTTGTCATCGTGAGTAATCGTTACATCATCAAACCTTCCTTCCTCATCATGGAGAAAACAGACACATCAAACTGTGATGTTTCTATGTGTTATTGCATAACCTCTGGCTGTATGACTGGAAGTGTTTCCAAGGAATATTTCAGACTGTACTCTCCAAAAAAGAACGAGCTGCCCCAGAAGCGAACATTCCTCATATGGAAATCTTTATCATCATTTGGGCCTTGTTGTATTCTAAATGTCATTGAAGACATAAACTGTTGTGCTGTTCACTGAGTTCTGATGTGGGCGAGGGGTTCATCAAAAGCAGGGGCATTCCTATCACAAACATATGTGACTGTTTGGGAGCTACTTACACTGAAATTGCAGCGTTCAATAAAAACCCTGTCGGCTGAAGACTTAAAGCCACAGTTGGTAACTTGTTAGTGCTCCTAATGGCATTTGTAAGATTCTTACTGGCTCGAGGAAAAACAACCAATCGGAGCCGTGGAGTCTCTGAGCTGTCAATCACTGCGCGTGAACTCCGATCTAACTGCTGATCAAAAGATCTTCTTACTGTATTGACAATTTATATCCTCAAATGTTTTCAAAAACATACAAACAACATTTGAATGTACTGTTTAGCTGTAAAATCTTTGCTCCGGCCGGTGGGCGGTGCTTGGTTTTGGCGGCCGGGTCACAAACTTTCTCATTTTACAGCCATTGCCGTTAGGTTTTTATGTAGAAAATAACCCTTACATTTGTTTTGTGAGAAGACTTTATATATACGTATGTCACCTGATGTACAAATGAATGTACAAAGAGTTAAAGTTGCACCTTGGTGCTGAAAGAGGCAATGTGGAGGTCAATGCAATCCAGCCAGCTTTAAAAGATATCAAAAGTCTCTGACTCATGCAAACACACACACACACACACACACACACACTTTACCCTTGAGAAATCCACACACAGACAGCTGACACTGCATGTCAATATTTTGCATGTTATGCAATTGTCCCCTTCGCTCTGAGTCTTTTTGATGCTTCATTACATAAGTGATCTCAGAGGACCCGGTTAGCCTAACCTGCTCACCTTGGCCCTCGAATGATCTGACATTTCACAGGCTGTCAGGCTCACACCTGGTGGTATATCTAGATAGATTTATAAAAAATAGAAAACCAAGAGGAATGTATTGGATGTTCATTCTTCTGCTGCACAATGTGCAGTCTAAAATGTGTAACACATTTGCTACGCCCTTTCATGTTGCCTCAGACACATGATGTTCCATCAGATCCCAACTGAGAGTTTGAAAGGACTTGAATAAGTGAGCTAATTCTCGACTGACAGTGGGTTAGCACAACAGCATTCTATACTATAGTGTCCCTTTCAGACAAAAAGCACAAGTTTGACATTGCGTAGAGCAAGACCTTTATTTCCAGTGGAGAGTGACTGAGAACGTTGACCCCTAAATACACCACACACACAATGGGATTCCAGGCTTGACAGGAGGGAGAATTGATTCTAATGTAGAGAAGAATGATGGAAAAATGAGGGAAGCATTTTTTAGAAGCTTCAAAAAATAAAAGTTAAATACTCTCAGCTTTTAAATGCAAGGCACAGAGTCGCACCGCTCGTCGATATCACACTTGGCCCAGAAAGCCAATCAAGCTTTACCACTAAACCACTTCCTCTCTGATTTGATGCTGGTATGTGGTAGAAACAGTGGGACATCTGTAGCAATCCGTATCTTTGTGATTGCGACTAGTGAAGAGTGTTGATACTGTACTTAGGCACGTTGGTACCGTGAGCTAAATGCTAATGTCAGCATGCATTACATTTCTTTTTTTTTCTACTATTTTCACGATCTGCTGACAAAGTGCCCCGTGGTCCTGCAAATTATGGCTGTTGTCTCACAGAAGCAAAGCTTAGCGGTAGAGTGACCTAAAATCAGAGTTGGTCCTGTGTCAAAACAAAGGAAGCTGGTTTGCTGGTTGTACAACATGCATGATTTTGACACTGGAGACTGTTTAGATCTTATTTCCCAAATAAAGCCAATGTTGGTTTCTTTTAACCATGATTGTTCCCGGACCTTGTAACCAAAAGGCTTCTGTGCCTAAATCTCACCAAACCTGAATCATAGTGATGGCAGAGGAGGAAACACATAACATACTGACCCCCGTAACGACACATTCAGCTGAATCAATTCCCAAATATCTGCGAATTATTTTTAACAACTGTGTCACAGAGTTGGTGATCGTGATATATGACTTCTTCTGTATTTTTTTTAACTGAGGCTGCACGTCTTACATTTGCTTTGTATTGCTAAACATTCTCAGTCTATGTGTTCACGTCTTTGTCAGCTCTCTTTTGACATCGTTCTCTTATCCTTAACTTTATCCTCCTTTTTCTGTACCCAGACTACTCCTACGCAGATTTGCAACCTCTACTCTTTAGCAATTGTCTGTCCACTGAGACGTCTGCAGCGTCTATTTTCACTGCTCTCATCTGTCTGGTTGTGCTCAGAGGCTGCCAGTGGAGGCCAGATTCTCCCCTGCTGAAACCACACAGGACTAGAAGATTTCTACAGTGAACCGCTGGAAATAGGACCTTACTAGGACTACTGGTGTTGCATTGTGCACAGATGCCAAGAGATTTTTATGTGGGGTACCTGGTGGACTAACTCGCCAATCTTGAGTTACTCTTTTAGACATTGTTATGAGTAAATTGAGGTGAAGGGATACCACAGTTATGATGCTGGCAAAAACCTTACACCTCATTATTGCCTTCACTATGTGTACAAATTATGGCACATTGACTGTGATTGAAACCTTATTGAAAGCAGTTTTAACATCATGCAGTTATGCAATTTATAGGGATATTATATTGCAATTATAGCAAGAAAATTGATTGTGTGGGACTTTCTTTACTGATGGACCAAAGGTGTCTTTCTAGAGTCATAATCGAACTGGTTAAGCAGACTCCAGTAAGTAAACTCGCTAAAGTGAAATATGTAATATATAATAATATTAAACGGGGGTCTTCAAGAAAGAATGAAAGAATTGTTGTCTTTTCATTGTTAAAATAACTTTGTATCTATTGTTAGTATATGACTATGACTTCGGGTATCAGACCTGAATTGACCATAGTTTGGCAATAGAATGTTAAAATGGGCGTCAATGACAAGAAATTATGATCAAATAGTACCGTAATACAATCTGCAGTTGGTTGTCAAACAACAGGAAAAACAACATAAATGTGTCACTGACGACACATTCTCACCCAGCAGCTGACTCTTTAAGCTATTATCCAGGCTTCTTTTCAAAGATCATCGTGTATAAAAAGACCACTGGTTGCTGTAGCAGAGCGGATGATGCAGTGACAGAAAGCAGCAAAATATAAACTAAACACCAGATATCACATGCATGATTCATCAGATCTTACCGAATGTATTGCCTAAAAGGGCTTTCAGACCAAAAGTGTAAGTTCATCATGTCGCTATTTCCAATGGAGAGTGACTGAGAGAGAGTGGCCTAGTTCAGCTTCACTGAACTTTGACCCCTTGATGTTAATATCCACAACACACAAAGGGATTCCGAGCTTGACGCTGGAGGTAGAACTGATTTGACTGTAGAGTAGAACGTGAAGAATCTCTGGAATCCCAGAGTTCTGTAACTGTACTCTGTAATCATTCTGGGACATAACTTTAAAAATCTCAAACAAGACTAAGGCCCAGATCTCACGAGAAGCATCTCTAGAAACATGACGTGTTCTCACTCCCAACTTGTCAAACACAGACGCTTGCTCAGCGGATGTCAACGGCTGATACGTAGCACTGAGGCTGACGTTAACGTCTGTATGAAACACAGCGAGCTTTGAGCTGACTCCAATGTAAACCCATCAGTGTCAGGGTCAAACAAACAGGACTTTCACCCAGGAGACCACTGTTCCTGTTCTGTTTCCTTTGTGAAACCAACGTTGACTTATTTTATCTTACTTTTACAACTTCCGTACTATGCTAAAGAGATTGAAAATTGCTACAAAGACACACAAAACAACAAAATAAACACCCTAACATCTATAAAGTCTGTGTATCTTTGCGGGACAGGTGGTGGAGCCTTTTGCATCTCTGTTCCCAGCAGCTCATTGTCTCATAATGGGCCCTTGGTGCAACATGATGGAATGCGTCTGATTTAAAGCGTCTTTTGCTCACTCTAATGAAAACAATGTATCAAAATGCAATGCAATGCATTAAGGATTTGTTATAGTGTAATGGATAGTTTGATTGATGATCTTGTGAGTTTGACTCTAAAGTCAGAAGGTTCATCTGAATAGTAGCTTCATGAATTATTGTTATAAGTTGTAATAAATGGTGTCCTCCTACATGTCGGGTGAAGCTTTGTTTCAGACTTGCCTCGGCGGTAATTAGGAGGAAGTCGCACAGTAACAATCACACACACAGCCACGTGGTCGTATGCGTAATGGCCCACAGATGTGTTCTCAGCCCTTGTGCTCTCAGGAGAGGATATCCTGACGACCGGCTGGAGAAGCTGCCAAAGCTTCGCAACAACACAACAAAAAGAAATAATGCAGAGCCAAGATGCAGATGAGAACATTATTCATATTTAATGTTTCTTCTTTTGTAAGAGAGAGAATTCAACAGACAATAAAATTGGACTTGTTTGTTTCTGGTGGAGCCGACATACAGTACACAATGTTATGTCATAAAGCAGAGTACAATCCAGAGGGAAACATCTGCACGGATCTAGGAACAAACTAAAAGGTTTAATAAAAAGTCATTTTTTAACTTGCCTTAAGTACTGTTTAATAGCCATTTTCTTTGACTTGGTATTTAAGCTGCTTGTGCTTCATGAGCTAAATATATTATCATATCATTTTACAAGCCTCGGGCCAGTGTTTTCTGGGATTAGCACGTCGCAACAAAGTCAGTCCACATATGTGCGAAGTAATGACATTTGTAGAACGAATGAATTAATCATACAAAGCCAACATTGTCCTGGCGACCAGGTTGCTGAGTGTGTGTTGAGCTCCGACTGTGACTGATCTCACAACTCATTATTTTCAAATGCACCTTCGCCTCAGTACCAATTCAAGCATTTAATTGTGCTCACTCACATCTTGTAATTTGCTTTGTATGCAATTGTTAGAATAATAAACCATGGTTGTGTGGACAAATATTTGCAGTTTGGCATGGAATAATTCAACAATTTGGAAAATAGGCTTATTAGCTTTCTTTCCGAGAGTTAGATGAGAAGATCGTTGCCGCTCTTCATGCCTGTGCGCTGAATATGGAGCTGGAGCCAGAAAGCGACTGGCTTAGCATAAAGATTGGTAGCAGGACAAAACGCTTTGTCATTAAATAGCACCTGTGTGTGCGTGTTCCTACCACGTCTACCGGCATCATAAGAGGAAGGAAGTGGTAAAGTTTAAGCCTGCATCTTGCTTGATTCCATTGGCTGACTGGGACAAGTGGGACATTTGGTGGGACACTAAGCCTTTCGCTCCAAAGTTGAGAATGTCAATTATTATATATGTCAAAAAACCTGAAGAAAAAACATGACCTTCAGTGCGAGAGAGCAGGCCTTACCAGAGGAAGACAATGGTTTTTGCTGGAGATGTTTTTTATCCACAATCTTTGTCTGGCTTCGCCCTATTGCTGATTCATACTCAATGATTCACTGGAGAGACATTTTGTTGCTGGCTTACAGAAATATAGACATGGGTATTAATAAAGCGAAAATGCATACATATTTTCAAACTCAAGCCCATCCTACATGCCCTTATGATTCAACGTAAATAATAATACGTGTTTGTGCAGTATTTCCAAAAAGCGTGTTTTTTTTTGCATTTGCTCCACAATCCTGGAAGTTGCTACCCGACTGAACTAATAACAGTAACAGCGCTGCAGTTTCCATGAACTGTGGATGCCTCGTGCATATGATATATATCATATGATATTTCATATACATGTGTGAGGTGAGGTGTTCAAAGCAAATGAGGAAGGAGGAGTGTGAGCAGCCCATTGTCTAACTGCTTCCCTTCAAACAGGAAAATGTGGTTTCCTTGTGGAAGATTGGTGTGTCTGTGCAGGCAGAGGTACCTCAGATCGCCCAGCAATTATATGGATACACATGCGAGCGGGACACATGGGAACACACAAGTTCCCATGGCCAGTTTTCTGTAACTATCGTTGTGTCTATAGATCACAGAGCTCTTGTCAACTGCAGCTCTGCGACCCCCAAAGCCAATTAATCAGCGCGGACCGCTCAGTCTCGGCTCAGTGATCTAAATTCAGACATAAAGTGACTCCCGCCGAGCTATCATTATGTAACCTTGAGCCTGTGTGAACGCCATAAAGCCAGCGGGAACACTGATAAGATACTGCATGTTTACGTACAATATACTGTCTGCTGTGCACGGCATTGTACGTATCACACTGTGATAGCAAATGAGTTTTCTAGACTCGGGCTAAACTATTGTGTTGTGTGCAAAGAATTGCTCCTCAAAACATATGCAGAACACTCAGGGGCAATTTCACAAAGAATGGTATTGCAGCCATTGATAGCGCCACACCATGCATTAAGCAGCGGAGGACAATTTGTCCTTTTTTGCGTCTACAATTATCCATGTGGCAAAGTATGAATGCATTTGAGGCCAATGCTTCGGTTGTGAGGGGTGAGAGTCAGCCGGGGCTGCCGGGGAATGGGCTTCTCAGAGCGCCCATTCCATTTAAACCTCCTGAATGCAGAGAGAGGAAAGGGAAACATGTCAGCCCAGGATTTGAGAAAGGGGGAGAGAGGAAAAATAATTTGTATATTCCTTTATATAACAACCTTAATTTTCCATCCATATTTTCTTTTAGGAAGTGACGTGTAGGGGCGCTTCATTCTTTTTTTTTTCCATGACACAACTGGTACTGCATCCCAAAATAAATGAGTTTGAGCGGACACCCCTTATGAATACAGTTACCACAGACTCTCTGAAGATCCTACAAATGTCACTGTAACTGTGAGTGACTATTAGCGTCGATCTTTGTTAAATAAAAAATACCACAGGTTTTTGCAATGAATATATAGATATATAATAGACTGAGTAAAGGGATCACCGCTACCTCATTCATTATTTTTCGCATATGGGGATGCCTTGTGATGCATTATAACTTACTGTGCCGGTTTCAGGTAGTGTTTGCTAATCTTCAGCTTCCCAGAAGTCAGCAGAAGCCTGTAGTTGTACTTGGCAGCTTCCAGTGTCAATGTAAGAAAAACAAAGCAAACAAGAATGTGCTGCTAACAAAATCAAGTTAAATAAACTTCAATAATAGCAATGCGTGCTAAGTGGAAGTGGAAAGAAGTTTTGCCGTAGTTTTGTGTGTTAGCTCTTGAGCCGAAACCAGGTGCGGCCTGCACAGTATGTTTGTCTGTGATCTGTTGTCAAAGTAAATGCTTCCACAGTGGTGATCATATGGGATGAATTAGCTGTCACTTCCCCCACCTCCCAGCATGCTGTGCTCTCAATAACCCCTCTCCCCAAAGTAATGCATGCACACATACACACAGATGCTTACCCCTTGCAGACTGTACATCATTCGCGATGTACAATCTCCAGACCAGGCCTCTAAACCAGACCCCATAATCAGCTTCATCAATTGCAACACGTGAGCAGCCTCCTTTAGGAAGGTGCGTCAGCAACTTCTTGCATTTGCAACTTTTAATGCAATGTTCTGGTCCTCATGTTTGTGTGTCCGACACACCTACTTCCCTCTGCGTCTACGAAGACACCCTTTAGTTTAGTGAACCCATCCACTCTGTTCCACAAATCTCCACTTCAGTAACTCTTACCTACACAAAACTTGACAGTTTCATTCCTCTGTATATTCTGAAGGTTTTTACAGAGGGGTTTGTTCATGTACCATTCAAAGCCTGATTTATATAACATTGTATTCCTAAAAGTATGGCTGAAATGTATTATTTCATGGCTGTTGACAGTATTTTGTGATTTATGGAGTGATACAAAGAAATATCCCAAATTCGCTCTGTAAAAACCTTTGACTCTGTAAGATGTCAACAAAATGAAACAAGAATTTTTAACATGACTTCATGTGATTTCCATCCATCCATTTTCCGTTATCGCCTGTCCTATTCAGGGTGGGGGGGGGGCTGGAGCCGATCCCAGCTGATCCCTCTTGCTAGGAACAGAACCACTTAAGCCCGAGCCCCCCCTTTTTGGGGGGCTGTGGAGAAAGTTTAGCATATACCGTCGGAAAAAATGCGCTCATCACGGACGAATATAATGATGTTGCACATCAGATTAAACAGCAGAACCTGGGCTACAAGAATATGCAAGCAGTTATTACATGCTCCAAACACAACTCAAACAACAACTAAATGAATTACCAAATATCAAAATCCATATCGGGTCACCTAGTCAACCCACTCGCCACATTTCTGGCTCTACCGCTGTGGTATTTTATGCAATACGCACACACGATATCTCAAAAGAAAGCAGACACACAACAGATTGCGGACATATACCTACATATCAAATCCAGCTACAACAAAGCATCAGCGAGATATGAGCCAAAGAACACCAACAACAGAAATCGCTTCATCAAATGATTGTTGTACAATTTCTCTTACCTTTGCTGTTTTTCATCGATATGTTTATTTTCCTGGTAATTCCATACTGAAATACGTTAGATCTACGTCCTGTGTTACACTAAAATCATTCCGGGCGTTTCTAGGTGGCTGTGGGTCCAAGCAGGAAGTCTGAGAATCGCCTTGCGTCATAGCAAGCATGACTCACAGGACGGAGCACTGCTGTTTCTGATTGACTAACAGTGCTGTCAATCTCATTTTGGTCAGTATAGCTATATTCTATTGGCTCTAATGCTTCAAATGAGGTGTCAATCACTGAAATCGACCAATGGGTTGCTGAGATAGAGCCCTGCGTACTCACAGGGGGCTGACATCGAGAACAACTGTCACGGCTCCGCTGTGACTCCAGCTCGTTGGTGTGTGTGTGTGTGTGTGTGTGGCATGGGCGCGGCTTCCATCACCCGGCACCTGGACTCATCTCCGCACCTGCCGGCAATCAGACCTTCAATCTCATGCAGCTCAAACACCCCGGCTTCCTTCACTCTCATTGCCAGATTGTTTCGTCAGCTCAGTGGTAGCTACAACCTTGGCCCCTCTGAGTTGTTTCGCTCTACCAAGAGTTTGTTGAACTTCACTTACCTGAGATTACGACTAACTTGTTTTTCCCTTGTGTCTCAAGATCCCGGTTCCCACGTCGCAGCCCAGCCACCGTCACTCACACCGCCGCCACTCACGCCACCTCACCGTCCTACCCGCATTCTCTGCCGGCTCTACGAACAACTCAAATAAACCTATTTCCTTTACCTACTCTGCTGTCTCGGTGTCTGCTTATGGGTCCAGGATAACCAACCCTAACAAAAACTCCAGTACACAGAGAGACACAGAGAGGGTTCAGAAAGGATTCTGGCTTTCAAAATGAAGCTAAAACTGCTGTATTTGGATGTATTGAACACCATTAGTGATATACAAGTGAAATATATAGTTTGGTAAATGAGAAAATTCAAATGGTACAGATGGTGCCAAAATGACCATTTTGGAGACCTCGCCTGAACTCTCCGTACTAAAGCCTCTCTAATTTTGTTCTGCTTCACTTTATCAAAGTCACACTTTGCAGAGAGACTGTTCACATAGTGTGCTATGATTTAGAAGAGGTTTAGACCTGCAGCTGCATCATTGCAAAGAAATAATAATCCTGTAAGTCCTTTTTTTTTTATAGGCGAACCTGAAACTTTTCAATTTGTGCTGTGTCCCATCTTCATTTACTCTTAACCAATAACATATACACTGATATTTACACATCTGAATAAGTGTTCCCTTTATTATAACACCAACATTATTCAAATAGACCTTGTGGTTGCAGAGATATACTCTTTTTAGTAGGGGTATGCAATTTTTTAGCAGAGGCCTAAAAAATAGGTCCGTTTTGAACACAAATTCTAACAGCTGATCTTGACTTAGTTCTGCACACTGAGAGAAAAGTAAACCAACTGATATGACGAAGTGTTCTCTTTCTTCTGGAATGCCTGGCTCTGGCACATCATATTCCACGGAACTCTCGCCAACCCCAATGAGCAGAATCCATCTTTATAATGATGCAAAAGAAAGAAACAGATACATGAGGTTTTATTTTTTGTTTATGAAATGACTAATTTGTCATCACAGAAACTTATGGCACAGCATTTTAATTCTTAGCTTACCAACATGATACCTCTGGTATAAATTCATAAAAATAGTACATTAAACATTCATGAATACAAGCTTTTTAGCTTTTTATTTCAAATATATGATTGAACCAAAGATCGATGGAAATCTACCCCTTACTGTAAACTTGAACCCCCCTTTAAAAATAGCTCATTTACGACCCTACATCTGTTCAACAGATACAGTTAGTAGTTGCTTTTCAGATCAAGATTTGACATAAAAACACATAGAGAGCTTATAAAATACAATGGATTATTCAGCTTAAACCAGTCATTTCCAACATTTTGGGCCTGTGATTTGAAACCGGTGTGTAGTTGGAGCCCAACTTTCCTCTCCCATTAATTATTTCACAACACCTCAGATTTATCTTGTGACTCTTAAGTTGGGAACCACTGGACTACATACACTACCTAACTGTCTATAAAGTAGTTCAAACTAGCTCTTTCTCCAGCAGCTGCAACAATAAAATGCTGTTTACACATTGATGCATTAGCATTAACAATTGAATAATATTATATATAATGATATCTATCACAGGGGACATTGACTTGCACAAGGAGTACCTTTACTTTTGATGCTAATATGATTAATTAACTGATATTACTAATATGTACTTTTACTTACGTACTTGTTGCATGTGGCCCTGTATGTGACGTATGGCATGTGTGTTTTGTTGTCTCTGCCCTCTCTTTCTCTCATTCTGGTGCTCTTTCCTCCCTTTCTTCTCTAGGAGTGAAGCGCCTGAGAGAAATGAATCATCAGGGAGAAGAAGGAGGCGCTCACACTCACAGGCTGGTCGGCGCAGCACGGTGGTTGAGGTTTTGGTTTTGTTTGCTTCTCCCCGGATCTTTCTTTTTCTCAGACGTTGTTGAGAAGTTTCTGTTAAGAGTGTTTTTGATTGTTTCTACATTGGCCGTACTTAAAAACGCCTGAAAGATCGGCTAGCGGAGCATTAATATGCCATTAGAATTAGGAATCGCAGTTACCCCATGGCTAGTCATGGTGAATTTCACCATGCTAATTATTCCTTATAGAGGGCATAGAACACATTTAGCTTTGTGGATCCGTTTACTGGACGCGTTGACTTTTCCTGTTCTCATTGATAATTTAGACTATAATTTTTAGATTTTCTCTGTATGGGCTTCTTTGATTTTCTTACAGCCTTTTTTAAAACCTATATATGGGTATCTTTCATTTATGGTGTACAAAAAAATCTTATTTTCTGTGTCTCTCATCTCATTATTCTGTGTTGTAATGGCTTTTTGCCATGTTATTACCTTTAAACAGCCACAGTTAGGTTTAGGCAAAACCACTTAGTAAAGACGAGAAAAAAACATCATGGTTGGGCTCAAAATAAGTGTGTGAACTATGTAAAATATAATCAATGTCACATAAGTACAAAAAACACGTCATTAACGTAACTAACGTAACTTAAAATTCACACCACACTGGGATATGAACACCGGTGTCCTGGTTGAAAGTCCTGTATTTGTTTGACCCATTTGCCTCCCCTTCCACCCACAATAAGTAGTCTTCCTCACTTTTTATACTTTGTCACTAGCTCTGAGCTCTGAGCGTGGCATATTCCGGTGTATGCGCTTACATTGCAGTCAATACAGATTTACTGATGTAAAATGACAATGGCAAAAAGCAAGGATGGCCTTTTCATTGCTTGCTAAATTACTTAACATTTTTCGTGTCATTAAATTTCCATTTTAATTTCCTTTTAATTATCCAGGTCATGTGGTTGGTTTGTTTGTTAAAAGACTTGATGAAGACCAGCAGTGGTTGAAACATGTTTTTTTATTGATGTTTAAAAAAGGCTTTTTAATATTTCCAAAATAAGATTTTGGAGTGCCTGGATTGTCAACACATTTTTGATGTCCGGTTGAAGTACACAGAGCATCTAGTCACCTGTCTCTCTCCGAAATATTTTGTTGAGTATTGACTTGTTTATTTCTTGACAATTAATGCTATCTTATAAGCCAGTTCTGTTGTGTGCGGGTAGCAGCGGAGTCCTTTGCTTTGATGCTTCAGGTCATTACACAATTCAGAGCCTCTGATCTATTTGAGAAACTGAACAGAGCAGCACATCAGCACATTACATACAATGTCAAGAAGCAAAGCATAAATATCTGCATAAATTAAACTTCCATGTGACATGCAGGGATGTGGCTACTATTCAGGACAAAAATGTCTTCTGTATCTCTTTCTTCGATTACGAGGACCTGAGCAACAGTTTATATTTTATAATCTAATGTTACACAAAGTGGGTTTTTAAATTGTCAATGGCAACATTTCTCTGTACTTGGTGTTCTTTCTGACCAAGAAAAATGAAGAAATACATGAAAGAAATAATACACATTTTAAAAGATTTTACCACCAAAAGTTATTTAGAGGAAACAGCTTTTAGAACGTTATTTAGAGTAGGGTTTTTTAGCAACAAAATACTTAAACACGTGATGATTCTCGGGCGTCATGAGGACCATCTTTTTTTCCTATGATTTCTGTGTGGATTTGTTTACTTTGATCTATAACCTTAGTCAGTGGTGGGCCGTCATGGCCAGCAAAGCCTTCTCTGCTGGCCTAAACAGAATCACTAAGTTATAGCTATTTTACAATTTAATAATTTTTCATAAATACACTACATGTATTATAATTTGTATTTTCTTATTTTCTCATTTCACAGCTCCTGTGTTCCTCAGTTGCTCTGCTTCCAGCACAGCTTGTTTTAAGGAGAGCTTTTATCCAATCAGATTTCACCTCTGTGTCTCTAGGTAAGAAGAGAGGCCTGAGGTCCTCTCGGTAGACTTTGTAGATTAAAGTAAATGGGGACGAAATTGTTGATTGTCATAGTCTTAAACCAATCAGATCTTTAGTTTGACATGTTGGGCGTATTCTTTGACGTGCCTTTGGCACCAAGGTAGCCTGCTAAGTATTAAGCATTAACATGCGCCGTGATTGGTCAGTGGGCCAGCGCGTGACTAATGTGAAATTTAAGGAAGCTGGCAGAAGTTAGCTGAAGTAGTAAGAGTTCAAATTGAAAGATATGGAAGAAATTATAACATTATAACAGCAGCCCTGACTCAGCCAGGAAAAGGATTTTTATGAACGGTGTTCCTGGCTGACAGCGTCGCACATTTTATGGCTGGGAATGTGCTTCATTTGAACTGAGCATCTTGGTGTTTGGAGCTACGCTACGCTAACCTGAGGACGCCATAGCAAGGTAGGACACTACAGTGATTTTGAAAAAACTTTTGGAGAAACCCGAGTGGATCTACAGATCAACGAACACGTTCGCAGGGAAACGGAGCTCCACACAACCGGGCCGGTTGGGGTCGGGGTCGGCAGTCAGGGCCAGCGGTTGGCAGTCGGGTTTCGCTGCAGGTTTGCTGGATTGATGTGTCATGCTTTGTTGTCATATGAATATACAGTATGTGACTGGTTCTTATGACTTTGTGGTTGTCATTGTGTTAATTACGTTGATTTGACTATGCATTGTCCGTTAATGACGCAGCGTCCCGTCATGCACGGATTCATGTATCTGCACCGTAGCTGTTCAACTGTAGTAGGATAGCACAGAAGGCCCAGGCATAAAATGCACGGCCCGCCACTGACCTTAGTATGTCTGAATTCCTGGCTACGGCCCTAGTGACATGAAAAGCGTACTTTTACTTGTAATTTCCTCGGTTGTATTGTGTTGTAATTATAAACTGGGCTTTCTTGTTTCGCTTCTGGAGCAAATAGAGGCTGATGAACTTTCTCAAGGATGAAACAGCTGTGGTTGGATGAGGGGTTCACCCTCAGAACCTCCGTTTGCAAAAAAACTATGCAACTCAATGTCAACGTACAACTTACTAAAGACAACATAGACATGTTTGTTTCTTTTCAGTTTTATTTGTAAATGCACCTTGGATAGAGCAAAGAAAAAATATATAATATATTCATATGTACTGAAACGTTAAGTTATGTACACATTTAGGATTCACACTAGAAATCTTCACAACCACTGATTTGTTTTAAGATATGGTATCAGAGTCGTCTCTCTGTGTTTCCTGGATGCCACAATGTACACTCCTGCATATTTACATACATTCATAGGATGCGATAAAACACCTGTGTTCACACAAGCATTAAAAATTCAAAAATTGAATGAAAGGAATGATGCGCAACGTTGCGTACCCCCCCCCCCCCCACCCACCCACCCACCCACCCCGCTTGTTGTTGCTTTACATGCATGAATTACACGTGGACGGCATTGTCACAACCCCTACATATTCACCGCGGGGTACACAGAGCAAACACTGTACCAGAGCAATTACAACGTGTGTTGTGGCTTCAGGAGGGATGACGTGACTTCATTTCCCAGGAGCACATCGTCCAGTTCAGCACCATAGTGTGTCCATCGATGTCACCTCAAAGTAACGGCTGGCTGAGGTCAAAGGCTGTCAGGGTGTCTCAGTAACATATAAAGCAGATTTGAGGCAGATTTTGTGTCAAGTCGTCAGCAAAATAATAGTCGAAATGATAATAGCAGACTGAGACATTCAGCTCCATGGCTATGCAGCGACTGTCGCAAGCCATATTACGAACAGTCACTTCAACACCCCATTCAAATATGGATCACTGAAAAGCCTGGTTTCCCATATGGTTTGGCTCTCCAGTAAGGATTCCTTGGTACAGTAAGGCCAAAGAAGCAACACAAATAGAAGGCCAGCAAGTGGACACACACGACTTCATCAAGCAACAAAACGAAGATCATTTAACACTGATCACAAGGCCGATTCAACAATCACTGTGCGCTTAACCCTTTTAGTTGCATTTCTGTTCCTCGTGTCACAGCAGGTTTACAAAGTCGTTGTAAAATTGTCGTCGGGCGGAAACCACGTATGTTTACACCCATTTGTTTTCAGGAAATTTTTAAAAAAGCGCCTGTTTTCAAAATAATTGCACGCTGCGTTGTCAAAGTTAGTATTGTGTCTGTATGTATGGTCAGATACTTACATGTGCAACTCTTCATATCTTACCAAAACTCAAGCTCGAATGGAGCAGCTAGGTTTATCGACCAGCGAATGTGGAAATACGTGTTTTGTCCGTCACTGATTAGAACGACCGCTCAGCCGCTGAGGTCACATTGGTAGCTAGCTACACTAGTCTCCTGAGCAAACATTTAGACCTAAAATCCCGACTTTAATATCAGAGTTAAATCTGATAAACAGGTGCGCTGCATAGTTATAACTGAGCAGCGACGTCCTGTGAAGCTCGTGGACTTCATCCGGGGGCTTTCAAAGTCGAATGTGCCCGGCGAGCGCCGGAGATCCTCCCACACCGAGTGGCCGTCTCTAACCTACCGAGTTGAATCCCCCCGACAGTCTGCTGTTGAGAGGAGTTAACGTATTTTCCATTCATTGTGAAACTTTGAGGAACACTGCCTCAGAAAAAATCGCATCGTCGCTGTTTTCTTTCGGCTCTGCTGTGAGCGACACTCTATTCAAGCACGGGGCTGGGTGGAGCTATGAGGTTTCTGCCGGCAGTTTGAGGATCAGATTGAGTTACGAAATGTATTCACAAGCCCTTTTTTAACACTTTTCATTGGTTAAATGTTTGTAAAACCCACAGAAAGATGTAACCAATAGAATTAATATATGGAAAGAAAAATGACGAAATATTGAGATAAAATGTTTCCGCCCGTCAGCGCAGAACCCCAGATTTCACAGGTCAATGAAAAACTATACTGGTTGTAGCTAATGAGGATCCCATAGAACTTCCTAAACATTGCATAAGATGAGGAATGTCCAAGACGTTGGCAGCTTTAAGGAAGATAAAAGGCAGTTGTTTTGATCCAGGTCGCGTGAACCAAAGATATCACATAATCCAGACAGGAGGAAAATAAACGTATCTTATCTTCTGTGGAGGCAGGCGATGAGGACCAAACAAACATAAGGAGTACAACACACCAAAGCACCAACAGCAATGACAACCTTCAGCTGATCACAGACAGGATGGTAACTGGTAACAATAAATTAGGACAATCGCAGACTGCTGAAACAAAAAGCGAGGCATGCTGCCACTCACATAATCAAACTGACTTGATAATGTCGCAAACATTTGCGCTAAAAAAAAATCTGTGCGTTCACACTTGCACCGTGCGCCGGTGGCCTATGTCCGTATGAGAGTGATCCCAGCATTCCAAGCATTCCCAGCGATCCCAGCATCAGTTTGCTGTGCGAACTGTCCGGCTGTTCCGTGGGAAACGGTGGACTTTGATGTGTTTTGACAGGTGGTCGCTGCGGGCGAACCTCTTCTCACAAACCGGACACTGGTAGGGCTTGACACCTGAGTGGGAGCGCCGGTGTCGAGACAGCTCGTCGGACCGGGAAAACCTGAGAGAAGAAGAGGAAGCAATGTTTGAATGTTCGGCAAAGGCAACTGGAGAAATTCAGAGATGTGGACTCACGTCACAAATCTGATGACCTCAGACATAACTTGACAAAATCGTCAATCAATAAAGGCATTATGACTTTCACTTCAGCTAAAACATGTTGGGACTTCCCTTTGACTGTAAAGCTAGTTTAGGAAATATGTTTCTGAAGAAAGTTTTTGTTATATTTGTTGAAATTGTCTTTACATCCCGAAAGCAACCAATAAATTAAATGCTCTGATCAAATAAAAAGAAATAAATCTGGGATCTGTCGCTATTGCAGGAAGCCCGTCAATCATTTCCTGCGTTCATGTGTGTATGGGGGAGTGACTTTGGAGGTTGGATACCTTTCTTTCGCCGGATTAAATGACAAAGATCACTATAAATTGTATAAATTGTACCTCATCAACATTCATGGCAAGGAAATTAATTTGACATTTGAAAATGAAACGTGTAAATGTGCTCTCAGCAAGCTGCAGTCTGAACTCAGCCAAAGAGGTAAAACAATCATCACTCTGTGACATTATCCCAATATCACGTGTAGATTGTGTGTTTTTGTAGTTTAAAAACACAGAGTGGTGAGTCTTCACTGGTGAAATAGCTGCTTTACATCAATTTGAGTTGTGACCAAGAATTATTATATTATATTACATTGAATGATTTGATTTGATTTATTTTCAAATTTGTTTGCAAATGTTTAAAGGTAGAGCAGGTTGTCCACCAGTCCGCATTTCAAAGATCCTGAACCCGATACTGAACCCCAAATTGCTCCCTGTATAGTTGTGACACATGTTACTAAAGTCCTGACGGCTCATTTAAAAGCACAGTTTCTTAGTACAGGCTGTTTTGAGCGTTTTGATACTTTCCCTGTATTTAAATAGAACCTACAGCTGCTTTATAATAAAAAGAAAGACATGGACATCTCATTTTCTACAGTATGGGACCTTTCAAACATGAAACACAAAGTTTAGTACTTGGCACTTTATCCATCACCTTCAGCCAAGACTTGCTTGTGATTTGCAAAACAATGACTTTGTCCCACCCTCTTGAGAAAGTTGTTGATAAAGATGATCACACTAAAAACCAGTTGCATAACACATCCAGAATCTGTTCATTAAGGAAACGATTCTTCTTGGCTCCTCTGAACAAACAATGCCTGACAATGATCTGACAAAAAACATTTACCCTTAGAGCAAACATCCCTTTGACATTCAACAGTGCCAAACTGAGCAAGTGCCTTCGAGCGCGTGATGCAATCAGAGACGAAAACCTTGATCTTTCCTGCCGCCCTCGCGCTGTTGTTTTCTATTTAGCTCGAGCAACTCTCTGTTTTTCACAACATGTACACAACCCAGAGCCCCACAGAGCAATTATCTGTCATGAGCACGAATGCTCCACATGTTGATGCTACAACTCATTTGCCTGTAACTCATTTAGACCAGCACATGAGGCGATGGCAGCTACGGGGGCTTCTTCCCAGGAACCTAGTTCTCTGAAACTGTCTGTTCCCCGCCAGGCTCTGCATCCCAGATGTTGCTCTGCTGACCTGACAAGATGATGAATCGATACGATCGCACCCTGTAATTAGGCCGCAACGCATGAGGAGCTACGTAGTGTAGATGCAACAATCTCAGGAGCAAAAGTAATGAAAGTAATGCTCCTGCATTAATAAGACATGATTAAAATGCAACATGCGACATCTGACAGGGTTTATTCAGGGAGACAGTGAAATACAACTATTCCACAAACACCTGCCCAAAACTTAAGAGTAAAGACATGCTGATTAAGTGTACACAGTGACTTGGGTAGATGAAGCAGTTATTTTAAAGGGGTATATCTTCCAACTAGGAGACCATTGGTCCAATGTGATCCCACGGGAACCAACAAATGTATGTATGCGCAGGACATATGTAGTTCAGCATCATCAGCACATGACAGATGTGGGATGAACTGTCAGGCACAACAGAGGCTAACGGCTTCAAACAAATGTTTCATATAATCCATGTCTCCCAGTGATGCGAAACTGATCTACAAACATGTGTTATGTTGTTTGTATCGATGGTCTTATTGTGTAAAACAGTAACACCGTCACTGCCATTCTGAAGTCTGACGTTAAGCTGACATTAGTGCACTATTTTACATATTTCACTCTTCATCCCGTGACTGGGACGGGACGGGACAGAAGTAAAAATCCACTCCTGTGTCAGTGTAGTTTCAACATCTGGTTTGGATCTGTTGCTATGCGAAATGACAAAGTATCAGAGAAACATAAAGAATTCATTACGTTTTAATCCCACTCTAAATCAGTTTGAAGAAAGCTTTCTTTCTTTTAATGGGATTTCATTTCATGTCAGCTAAAGGTGTGTTTGGTTAAATGGTTAACTAACAGATTACAAAAAAAAACCTACAATGCAGAGTGATTATAATAGAAAACAATGTTGGATTGGCACATCTGTAGAGGCAGGCAGGAATGAGAAGCAGTCTATCCTGTGCAGACCTCTTATTCTGCCCTTGAAAGAGAGGGGAGCACTGCATCCATTAAGTCTCTGTCTTATTAGTATGTGGGCACATTACTCCCCCAGGGAGTCCCCAGCTTCATTCCTCCAACAGTCACCCTGAAAGAGTTGAGCAGCACTGCCTGGGCTCCACAATACCATGTTCTCTATGAAGCAAACATATGAACCCCATGGTTATAACATCAAAATGAATTTAGAATTGGTCAGTGAATGGCTCCATGTGGCGCTGACTCTTTTTCCTATGAAAGTAGCAGCACTAGCTTCAAAAGTCAGTAAATCTATCAAGAAGTTCGCCAAGTCAGCAACACTGACAGCTCGTCCCTGCAGGCCTCCCTCCCAGGCCACTCCCCCAAAATGATCATTATGAACATAAACACATAATAATGAATGCAAACAACGACTAAGGCTATTGTTAGTATTCATAGCTGTCCTGCTAGCAGCTTGTGAAAGACTCTGGTTACGCACCATGAGTGAACGGGCCGAATGAAATAATTGGACGGGCTAATGACAGTCCTGCTTCAGCCACAGTTAACAGAGTTCTTTTTCTTTTCTTTTTTTTTGTCAGAGCATTTGATGTATTGATTTGTTGTCGGAAAGTTATGAGAATTTCAACATATATAACGAAATAGTTTTTGAAGAAGATTACAAACCCCAGCTTTAAAATCACTTCTTGAAAGAAGAGTGAATAAGTGTCTGATCACAAAATGATTCCCTCAAAAGAGACGTGGCCGTCAAATTTACATAAATCATGAATGCTTTTTGAATTTATTTGAAAACAAGTTTGTTAAGAGAAGTATGACTAAACTTAAATCATAAAAAAAAAAGATTGTGGGAATAAGGTGTCCACTTGCTGGGAATGAATAGTGTGAAAAGTTGATTCAGGAAATGAATTGATTCATGGCACACTTTTTAAATAACGTACTTTTTAATCTTTGGAGCTTGGGGGAAGGGAAGGTATCAAGTAATTCCAAGTCAAAAGTCTCAAGTCCAAGTGAAGTCACAAAGTACTGGCGTTGAAGTCCAAGTCTCTTTTGATTGTATCAAGTCGAGCCTAAAGTCATAAAATGTGTGACTGGAGTCTGACTCGAGTCCAAATCATCATGTGACTCTAGTTCACACCTCTGGTATCTGCTGTGCTCAAGGCCGGATAACCAACTGCGCAACAATGTTGAACTGCCTCGGTGCCCCAGCCCACAGCGCCACTTCCACTGCATTTCAGTTGTGATTTGTTTGTACAGGGGATCCCAATTTTTTAGACCTTAGACCTTAATTATATTAGTTTATACTGCACAAATGGTGCATATTCCAAAGTAAATCTGCCGTGCTAAATTCCTAAGCATATAACAGGGTAGCACTGGGGACATGGAGATGTTCTGGTGTCTATGTTCTCACAATACTAAGACCTAAGCCGGCCAGCAAAACATTGTACTAAGAATGTGATACTTTTAGTTAAATTGGTCTATACCTGGAAGAGACACTGTACATTTTGAATATACAACACCGCACTCACTGCATCTTTCCATCCAGCCGTTCCCTCCCTGTCCCTCCCAGACCATGTGAGGGAACCTTGACCGATCCCTCTCTTCCCTTTCATGCAGTGCGGCAGCCTGGACGTTCCTAGCCCACAGTCATGGTAACTATTCAACACTTTGTCTTTGTTCGCTCCACTTCCTCACTGCTGCTCCCTTCAAGTGATTGTGTGCAAAACTGAAACAGGCCTTTTTTCTGCCCTTCTATCAGCCTCTCTCAACTCCCCCCCTACATGCCACCATCACAACCAGCGCCTTTTCTCCTGTCTTTTCTTTAAAACAAATCTCAGTTACTTTCCGCTCCTCGTCCATTTGCTTGCTTCTTTCACAACATTCTCAACTTTTTTTTTTTTTTTCTCCTTTGGTCGGCCCCCTCATTTATCCCATCACATACAGTGGGTTACCCACACACACACACAGGTTCTCACACACACTTTCATCCAAACTACATCCTGCTCTTTGTGCATAGACAAGAGCCCTTTGTTAGTGGGAACACACAGCCTGGATTACTACTGCACAAATTTCTGCGACTGCACTCATTTGTTAGGACGCGCAGAGCATTACAACTACAGTACATGAGTGGTGGCGGGTTGCCAGCTTGGTACTAAGGTCGAATAGCCCATCACAAAGCTTTTAAGGGATATTATTGATCACTCAGTACATGAATGCAAACTGGGGTTTATCAATGAGTGGATGTTTAAAAAAGGAGGCTCCTCCATGACTAATCTCTGCAAGCTGTGGCAGCTGGAGGCCAAATTACATAACGGCACGCTGGCTTGGTTGGTTTTGACTAATGTGTTCATGCAAGTAAATGTAAGCATTCCATATGGATAGGCCAATGCACACATGTAAAGCACACGAAAAACACACACACCATGTCAGTACTTGTCACTGAGTGGCAGGTCTTAGTTCTGAGTGTGTGTGTGTGTGTGTGTGTGTGTGTGCGTGTGTGGAGCTTTTAGAGCAGTGGTCACCCAATGGTCTGGTGCCAGGTTTCATATTTCTCCTTATTCATTAAGTAATGGTTTATACTTAACACTCATTTAATTTAACTGCATAAAATGAGAATAATAATGGGATGAAATAATAAGCTGCTGATTCTGGAAGTATTTTCCCTACAGGCAACTCCCATTTCACAGTTTTCTTTTACTGTTCTGTGCATTAGTTTATAACAAATGACTCAATGCAACAACAACCATGAGCTTTAGCTGCTGTTGCTGTGGAGAAGACCATATTCCAGAATTAACCTAGAATGTGAAAATGAACTGATCAAGAATACTTAAAGCAAATAACTTTGGGCTATAGTCTTCAATGAAAACCACAATATTTAACATAAAAAGATGAGAATATCTAAATTATCTGGGGAAAGGGTAGCGCCAGATGTGTGTCTGTGTGACTCTCACAGAGGGGGCGTGTCTACAGCACCGGACTTTGAATCTCTACTCCGCTGTGATGAAGTGAGCTGTCTCAGTCTTTTCCTTTTCAAAGAGGAACTATCTTCATACTGAAGTGGGTGCGTGAGGGGATTTCCTAGCATGGCTCAAGCACTTTAAATCGATTTTGAAATCCTTTGTTTTCCACAACGGGGTGTCCCCCGTTGCTTTTCCAACAAAAACGGTCTTGTTACATTGCCAAAGGTCCAGACGATCCAATCCAGTAAAATATTTAGTCCAAAACACATTATTACGTCCATAAATACCCACAGACTGCTGTTGCATCATTTCAAATTAGCCGGCAGATATGCCTAACTATCTATGTATTTTCGAACATAACTTCAGTTCGCATGTAAACATTGATGGTCTCTGGATCTCAAAATGGCGGCTGCACTCTGACCTTTAGATTGACACCTGACTTGACCCAATAGGAGCTTCATGTCCTGTCTACAGTCTACAATAGCCAACGAGAGTCTGCATTGAAGGAAAGTGTTTGCTCCTATTCTTTCGTGTAAAGCTCGAGCCAATTGCAACCAATCGTTCTGATGACTGACGATTCATATAGCCAATAAAATTTCGAAAATAACGATACACAGCTTCAGGGGGTGGATTTAGAGCCAGAACACGGAAGTCACCTGCGTAACCGCGAGTCAGGTCCCGGTGACCGTGCCTTAAATGCATCGTTTTTATGTTGGAGTTTTGGAGAATTTAGAAAAGTGAATAATGGCAAAATAATCTATAGATAACTGTATTTAGATATAAATAAGCTTTAGATTGAATTATGAAAACACATTTTTACACAGTGTAGATATGTTACCACCATGGTTACCATGGGTCTCCAAATGTCCTTTTTTGAAAGCGCCTCGACATACCCTCAGTAAAACATGTGTAAAATATTCATTTTCTGTGGTATTGTTAACAAATTTGAACTTGGACGGTAAGGCTTCATGCTGCGGTCCCATTGTGTTTTCCATCTAATAAGTCCCAGCAATAGTCATCTGCAGCCATCTGTTTGCAAGACAATATTCAGGCGGAAATAAAAACCTTCTACTTCAGTGTGTTCAAACTTCTATTACTCAATGCCAGTAGCACTTACAGTGATTCTGATTGTTGGGGAAAAAACATCCCTGAATGATAGGCGTTTTGGGCTAATTTTACTGGAGTGGTAACAGGTTCACGCGAACACACTACTGCTTTATATCTGTTCACTGACACTCTGCATTGATATTCGGGAACTTGTTACTTGAAAAGGAACAGCAGCAGTAAAACATTATTACACACTATGATGATTAAACTCTAAAAAAAAAATACTCAATTAATCCGCGTTTCACAAGTGTGCCAAACCGTGAGGGGTGATCCGAACCGATCACGGATCGATCTGTGATCCGTTACACCATTAGTAACAACGTAACGTAACAAGGCAATGTGACGACACAACATAACAACGTAACGATGTAACAACGTAACGATGTAACAACGTCACGATGTAACGTCACGATGTAACGTCACGATGTAACGTCACGATGTCATAACGTCACAATGACGCAACGTCACAACGCACCGTAACCACGCAACGTAACAACGCAACGTAACTACGCAACAACGTAACCACGCAACATAACCACGCAACGTAACCCCGCAACGTAACAACGCAACGTAACTACGCAACAACGTAACCACGCAACGTAACCACGCAACGTAATCACGTACGGTAACAATGTAATGTTACTGAACCACTTAATGAAACAACATAACGGAACAACCTAACAGAACAACTTAACGGAAAAACTTAACAGAACAACTTAACGGAACAACCTAACGGAACAATTTAACGGAATAACAGAATGGGAGCATTAACTCAATCTTTACTTTTCGTTTGGAGCAGGACATAAAGAGTGGTCTCATAGGTGAAAATCTTGTGTTTGTTGGACCCGACCACACCTCCCACCCATAGTTGGTAGTTGCACGGCTCTGAAGAAAATGAGAGTGAAATGGTTGTCTTTGCAAAAACAGCACCAGTGGAGGGGAGTCTCACTGGCTGACCTGATGTCCTCAGGAAAACAGCCAGCTCAACTCTGGCAACTCTGGGCTCAAGTCACACACTATCACACACGCACACACTTTGAGACTGATGATATAAAAAGGCCCTTACTTTAATGAGCAGAGAAATTGCCTTGCTGATGAAGACATCCAGGTTCTCCCTCTGCCTCTCTCCATTACACACAGCAGGTTCCAAATTAGATCTGGCTGCTTCATACTTAGCGTACACAAATACACACACACACTCGCACTGCCCCAGCAACCGCACAGCTGTTGAGCCTCAACAGGAGGTGCCCATGTTGTGCTCATGTGACTGCAGCCCACATGCTTCATCCCAGATTTAGTTTGCATCCTCAAAAAAAGACACCCCAGCTATTCTTGCACAGATCTCTCACTGCCTGACAAGAAGTGTGATTTTGCAACCGTTGCTATTGCCACCGCATCACATCATTCCAATTAACACTTGGGAGACTGCATGACAGCCATTAAGATCTATTCAGCTCCAGGGCTCGGAGAAAAGAAAACATTGCTTGGCTTTTCTATTACAGATCCTTGAATAACTGTGAGCATACTGTCTGTGCAGCATGTGGCTTCCATGGTAATGAGCCCTCTTACGAATAATGACATTCATGTTGCTCTCTCATTTTTAGTTGCTCGGAGCTTTGGTAGGGTGTGTGTGTGGGGGGGAGGGATTGGCTCTCAAGATCCTCTAAGTCCCCTCATCAGTGCTACTAGATGACCCACACAGAGACAGGTCAGTTCAAGTGACAGTTAAAATCTGCAACACACTTGGTTCTATGGAGTAACATGACACCATACACAGCACATAGACATGCCCCACTGACATATAATTACTGCTGCTTCCAAAAAGGCAGTGCAAACTAATGGGAGTTAATCCCTTTTAAATGATGCAGGATCATGAATCATGCTGTTATTGTCCAGTCCTGCGAATAAACAAACCTTTCAAACAGGCTCATAAATATGAGTCTAATCTGGTAAGATAACATTTAAATAAAAAGCAGTAGGATTCAAATATGGCCATTTTAAAGGGGCAGAGACCATTCCATCTTGTGAGGTGAATGTTTGACGTCAACCAGTGGCTTGTATGTTCAAATGTAACAAGAAATACATTAATACAGTCAGTCAACACGAGTACCCACCTCCATCCACAGCCCTGCCAGTTGCATGCAAAAGGCTTTTCCCCCGTGTGCCTCCTCAGGTGGGCCTTCAGGTGGCTGCTCTTGGTGTACATCTTGGTGCAGCCAGGGAAAGTGCATTTGTGCATTTTGATAAGATCCGCCACCGGGTTCTTCTGGAACTTTTGACCTCCAACAAGAATCCCTGAGCCCTGGCCAGCTGAGCTGTCCCCAATCCCGAGCGGCTTGGCCGCAATGGGGACGGGAGCAATGCGTACAAACTTGGAGGAGACGTTGAGGCTGGTGGAGGGCAGGATGTGGGGCACCAGGGCAAAGGTCTGACCTTGGATGTTGACCAGTAGCTGTGCAATTTTGATGTCTGAGGCTGGGGCAGGCGGTGGGGGCTGGGCCACAGGGGTAATAGGCGCTACCGTGGGCTCCTGCTTGATCTGAAGAGGCTGAATCAGTTGGACAACTGGCATCCCGCTACCGTTTGTTCCACTGTCTGCTGATGAAGGTTTGTTGGCTGACACTTTCTTGGCCCCTGTGCTGGATTCATGTGTGGGGCTAACTGATGTAGTTTTGGTCTCACTGGAGGCAGCAGTGGACAGGCCAGCAGTGCTGGCGGTAGGGACAGTTTGGTCTGAATACTTGGCCTCTGGCTCTGGCTTAGGCTCAGGGGAGGCTTCCCTGTACCACTCCAAGCCAACTTCTAGACCAAGGGCCTCCTCCAGTCCCACTCCCAATCCCGCACAACCCTCTCGGAGTTCCTGCTTCATCGTTACCACCTCCATATTTTCCTCCAGGAATTCTTCGATCTCTTCCAGTGTGGGCTGGAAGCACCCTCCAAGTTGTTCCTCTGTCTCAGCATTGGCCCAGGATAGGAAGTCAAAATGTTCCTCCTTCACAGGCTGGCGTCTGGGCGGCTCATCTCTCCGTGAGTCCCAGAAGAAAGTGGATAATGGTACAGGTGCAACAGACCCTGCCAGCACACTGTTGGCACCCCCTAAAGAGGCCTGTGACAGCAGGTGATCCAGGATGCTGTCCTGGCTCTCAGCACTAGAGTTGCTGCCATAGCTGGAGCTAAGCACCTGGGAGTCGGGGCTGGAACAGGAACGAGGGCTGGACGACTCGCTCCGGTCATCCTCCGAAAACGGTGACGGCATCACCTGGTAGGAGCTCAGGTCGGTCACCATGTCAGACAGCCGGTAGACCTGCGAGGAGCCACTGTAAGGTAGAAAAGTCCCCTCGCTAAGTGGGGAGTTGTCCACCATCCCTGGACAGTGCCAATCAGTCGCCTCTTGTTGGAGTCTGTGGTTAGGATGATTTGAAAAAAAATTATTCCTTCTGCTTCTTGAAAAGTTAGGCCACACAAACCCAGGTCACCGAGGCCACACTTCCCACTCGGGGGAGATATCGAAACACCTGGTGTTTCTCTCTCAGGGTGGAAAAAGTAGGCGTCGCGGAAACACTCTTACAATCCAAGGTCTCCAGCCGGGATACAGTGTGTCTAAATAGAAATAAACAGAGAGACAGAGAGAAATGTGTTAGACGTAATCCCATGAGTGCATATACTGCTCAAATTCAAAAAGGACAGTGATTACATACTGAACATGTGTCCTCTAATGCATCTGCCTAAGCTACTTGCAGTCTGTGTATGCAAATCCTAAAATGTATTTTAGACTTGCTAGTTGATAGTTTTTTTTTTTACTGTCATAGGAGCAGCACCTGACAATATCAGTGACACAGCACAGTGGAAAAATAACGTCATGACATTACAGAAATGATACAGTCAGCCTACTACAGCACATGCTTTTATTAATCACCTATGATATCATAACAGTGTTATCGTTCAATAACCTCATCATATTTGTATTGTGGCTATTTAAGTATCAGGCTATAGATCAGTAGGCTACAGTTGCTTTCCACGTGGGTTTAACAACATGAGTATATTCATATTTTTTGTATATCCAACTTGGACTTCATAAGAAGGCCGGGGTTATTCTCCTGAAGCGTCGGTCATTCTCAGTCCCCTCCCGCCTCTATCCACCCACCCTATACAGGGGCCCCTGCATGGTCTGAGTGACCGAGAGTAAACCCGGCCAGAGGAAAAAAACAAAAAACTGTCAACATTATTATCAGAAAACACCTCACGGGGCAGGCGGGAGCAGTGTGCGTAAATCACATGCTCTGCTTGTTTACGGGACAATTAAAGGGCAGTATATCAGTCACACCGCTGCCTCTGAAGACGGAAATATTTTTTTTTTATAGTCAGTCATTAGATTTATCATTACAACGTGCAGGCTCGGTGTGTTATTGTCGCCTCCTGCGGGGCATATTTTGATTCATTTCACATGTTCCTCGAGAGGATATGACTGAGTTCTACAATCTTGCACAGCCAGGGGCCCGTGTTTGTAACGAACTCAACTAAATGTCGTATTTTTTAAGCATATCCAAGATAATAATTACAATTATAACCATTAGCACCGTCAGTTTTAGCAAGCAGCGGCATGGGTCGGAGAACTTATAGAAATCACATGCGCATCTGCGTGCAGGAAACCAAAACTCATTCAAAATGAACTGAATGTGCAATCTACTGTTAAACTGCGGCCGAGCGGAACCCGAACCCCGCAAAAATAGTCCATCAACATCGGACCGTGTGCCGTGTTTCCTTGCCCGTCCCCCCGCGGAGCATAACGCATGAGTAGACGCGCGTCTCCGCGCTCAACGTAAACATGTTTTCGTCCAGCCCGCTGCAGCATATGGCACCGAGCAGATACACGCGCACCCTGCACCCCTGACACCCACCGTTCCATAAAAAAATCCCCTTACCTTGTTCAATGAAAGGCAATATAATCCCAATGCAAAAGGCGCGGGGAGTAATGTTTTTATCCGTTGAATCCGACGCGGCAGTATATTGCCAGAGCAGCTATTGCCCTTGAGACTCGCCATGCAGCGGCAGCAGCAGCAGCAGCAGCAGCAGCGTTCAGACTGGACTGGGCGCTGACTGAGTTGTACTATATTACCGTCACATGACTACCAGTGTGCGTTACAGGGTTAGTCTACTGTAGTGAGAAATAAGAGGCTGCCGCTGAAGGCTCGTCTCCGCTCTGCAGCCTCATTGGTCGGTTGTGATGGGATGGAGGCGGGCCGTCTGGTCCGTCACTCAGAGGTTCTGCTGCGTGGAACAGCATGTGGGACGCACCGGGGAAGGAAGGCAGCTCGTTGGGAGCTGTTTTCATGACAAATAACAGTCGCGAGGGACGTGCGTTCAGTAGGTCAGATGGTCACAGGGATCCAATGTTTTTTTTGGTAAAAACACAGTTGTTTTTTTTAAACCTGAATAGTTTTTGTTAGTTTTTATGAGCTAAACATTATGAACATTAAGATGAGATTGCTTTATGCTTTTTTATGAATTCCTTTGATTGATCTGTTTGATTTAAGCAGAGCTGTGTATGGGCTTTGGGTTAAGTTTGAGTTGCATTTATTTGCACAGGTTTGCACAAAGACATATAAATATATTCCCACCATGATTAGATATTTGGTTAGACAGCACATGCTGAACATCTTGAAAAATAAAAAGTTCTGATTTGATTCTTTCACTGAAAACAAAACGAAAAAACATAAACAATCCACCACACTGTCTCCATGGAGTGCTGCAGGAATGAGTCCTAAAACCAATGGAAACATAAAGGAAGGTTCACGTCACTGAACTCACCAACCATCAAACTCTTTATTGATATTCAGGAGGGCTAACGTTAACCAGCTCTCTCCATAATCTCCCCTGTTATTTTCATGCAATGACGCTAATCCCAAATATGATATATCTGGACCTTCATAGTTGCAACATTAGAATGGTGTCACGATGGCGTAACGAGCCTTCCTTCTTTTATACATTCTACGCCTAAAACCCCCAAATGAGTCAGCATTTTGATCATTGGGTTCCCTTGTTTTTAAATGTTTTTTTTATTAGATGCCTGAAATAAAGTCTGTGGTTAAACACAAGCTGAAGAGATTTTAACGTTTTGTTCTACTATATATAGCATTTGTCAGTAAATACCGTTTAAGCTTCTTAAAAATGGCGCTCGCTAACAATTGTCTAAATGAGAGGACTAAACGTCCTCATTAGAACACTAGTCCTCCTTTAGCTTCGTGGCGGTGACGTGAAGTCATGTGACCATAGTGGAGTTCCTTTATAGCCTAATGTTAGCTTTTTACTTCTACCAATATCATTCATGCTTCAATAATCATAAAAGTGGCATTTATTTGAGAAGATTAGATCGCTGAACAAAACGTGTGAGTATCATAAACGTTTGTTTGTCACAGAGATTATTTTCTGCAATAATCCAGAAGAATCCAATGTAAAACTCCCAGTGGCCTTTTGTCCAGGGAACCAGTGCGATGCTGACTTCCTGGTTGGCCTACAAGAATACATCATCCCTGCAGCACTCTATTGAATTACAGAGATGTCCTGTGCGCTCATGCTGCTGCCACTACCCTTAAACCATGATGGTCTCTGGCTCACCGTGGCATTCCATTCCTTTCACAAGATAGCTATCACGCTCATCACTGAGTTACATGAAAAGGTCAGAGGTGACTCTGATGGTGTGATCTGGTGTCACCGCGTCATCGGGTCGAGTTAGCTTTTAAACACTGCCGTCCAGTACTATGCACCACGCTAGTGCAGTGAACTGCCACACAGCTTCAAGTGGCACACGTTCCTCTGAGGGCTTTTATAGCTTATATTTCTAATCATATAGGATCATTAGTGTGTGTGTGTGTGTGTGTGTGTGTGTGTGTGTGTGTGTGTGTGTGTGTCGCTTCTTTTACAGTCAATACATTTTCTTGTGATCTTGTGCTTATGTAATTAGTTCTCTGGAGGCTTTTGCAAAAGAGATGTTGATCTCAGAGGGTTTTCCTGAATAGATAGAGCTTTACTAGAAGCTGAACTTAAATGGGAATAATGTGCAGGAGAGCAATAAGCCTGAAAAGGTCGTATTCATTGCTTCTACTTAAATCATTCAAAATAGTATGACAAGGATTTGTGTTAGTTATGACATCAAAAAAGCATTACACATTTTGAAGTCTTTATTTGGTAAAGTAATAGTTCAACATTTTGAACTTGAAAAAAAGAGCTTGTGCAGATCAAACAAACAAGATATGATAAGTTATTCCAGTAGCTGCTTCAGAGGTCTTAGTAGGTGGAATTTGTTACCCATGACCAGAGCCAAGCTGGCTTCCTCCAGTCTAAAGGCCGCTTGATCTCCAGTTCCACATTTACTGTGCAGACATGAGAGTGGGATCAATCTCCTCAACTCTCTGCATGAAAGCGTAAAGTCATTCCGGTATGTGCCCATTGAAATGACACAGCTTCCTCTTTTTACTTGAGTTTTCTACACATTATGAGAGGAAGAACAGTGAAGGCCTTTACCCACCAGGGATGTGATGAGTAAACAACACAAAAAATGTGAAATACTGTCTCGGGCTTTTATTGTGAAAGGTAAGAACGGAAAGTGTGGATCTGGTCTTCGTTGCCTTCGTCAAGGTTTAAAGGAGTAATAAAGTTTGCCATCTTGGTTCTGACTTCAAAGCCTCTGTTTTGTTGTTTCATAATATGCACAACTCCACTCCGTTCAGCACGTCATCGGTTTTATTTGCAGTGCGAAAGCTCAGAAAAATCGACCTTGTTCCGAAAGAAAGTATACCACTTTTTTGTCACATACACGGTGTGTAACGGCCTTAAGTCACATGCAACAGCAAACATGTAATAACGTCAAAGGCTTATTTCCACTGTGGTCCTTGATGTAAAGATAAGATGCAGATGAGTCCAGGTGACATTTCCCCACCAACAAATCAGTACAATAAATACCTATATCATCCTGATTATCATCAAGTCCAAAATAAAAACACAAATAACAAATACACGTACAAAGGATGATAAGCTTACATGTCCGGTATTTTTTTTAAGGTTTTCAACATAACCTCAAGAACAGGTGACCATGTTGGTGTTTCACTCTGCAAACAATCTGCTACCTTGTAGTTGTAGTTGTACTGCTCTGTCCTTCAAAGTTCCCCGTTTGCCAACATGGGCTTTGACTAACTTGCTCTGAGAGATCAGAAGTTTATCTTTAGTGTCTTTCCCAGACCTTCAAACCATGAACAGATCCAGTAGTCAAAGCAACTCAAAACAAGAGGATTGGCTTTCAGTCTTCCTCTTCCTTTATCAGTCAAATTAAATGGGTATGATATCTGATGAAAAGTTATTTCTAATTTTGTGTGTGTTCTCTTACGAATTTCCGGCAACAAGAGTGATTCGTGCCGCTGCATTGCAGTTGTACTTGGTTCAGTTTTGGAAGAGATGGTGGTTTGGGCTAGAATAACTGCATTTGTTACGTAAAATAAGCTATATGTCACAAAAGTAAGGTCAAAGTCAACATTGACTTTTGATTTTAGACGAGACACAAACAGCCCATCCACCCTGACCTCCCTGAGTGGAGCTCTTCAGTATTACGTCACTTAACTCCCGTAGTGGCAGCCCTGCACGTCCTGGCTCACGTTTACGTCGGTCATATCAGTATTACAGTAGAAGTGAACAGGGAATGAGAACAGCCTGGTTCTATTCTGTTAAGAACCACGCTCTCTCCAGCCAAGCCACTGCCTTTCAAACACGTGTTTATTATGTTTCTACATAACTGAGTGAGACTACTTCACTAGTGGAGTGATTTTGAGAGATCACCAGGTGTGTCGTGAGAGATCACCAGGTGTGTCGTGAGAGATCACCAGGTGTGCCGTGAGAGATCACCAGGTGTGCCGTGAGAGATCACCAGGTGTGCCGTGAGAGATCAGCAGGTGTGCCGTGAGAGATCACCAGGTGTGCCGTGAGAGATCACCAGGTGTGCCGTGAGAGATCACCAGGTGTGTCGTGAGAGATCACCAGGTGTGCCGTGAGAGATCAGCAGGTGTGTCCTGGGAAAATGTCCAATTAATCGGTCGAAAGAAATATGATTTAGTTGTTGCAAATAATTTGCCATTGTTGAGCGTCTGAGCTGCAATATAGTGGCTGGATAAGTAATGAAATACTCTTCCATGCCAGTGGGTGGCAGTAGGTAGCGCAATAAGGACCTTGTTAATTTAAGACAGTAGAATTAAATGATGTGCGGGAGAGGTTGTGGTGACGAGACGAACAGCGATGGAGAAATATTTGAAAAGGAAAAATGCAGACTCTGAACTGGGCCCTGGACAAGAAAACTCAAAACAGAGACTGAGAGCTGCTGAGGAAGAGCTTTGTTTTCATCTCAACAGGCCCAGGGTTCACACCGAGTAAGGATCAACACATTGAGAGACTTGTCATTAAATTGTCAGCATATATGCTGTATTATGCTACAATGTGTCATTCTGTTACTTTTTTGGCTGTTGGTGTGCCGCGGGATCTTTTTAATGTAAAAAATGTGCCGCGGTTCAGAAAAGGTTGAAAAACACTGCAGTGCACCCTGGAGCAGGTGGGGGTTGGCCTGTTGTCAGGGATTGATGGTGTTCAAATTCCCTTTGAATTTTTCCGTCATTAGTTATAACAATATATTTCAGTACTTTCAATCGAATTCCATGACATCTGGGCAAACTCCATCCCCTGAAGAAGACCATGTGATATCATCAAGAGCCCTAGAACAGCTGCATGTGGTGAAATTGTTGAGTCAACTGCTGTTTCAGGGGTCAAAAATGAACTCTGGTGTGAATCCTCCATGTCTCTCTGCTGTGGCTCCTGCTGCTACTGTCCCTGCATGATTACAACACAACATCAGCTCACTTGCCAAGCTGTCGGGCGGCCTATCAGATGCATTTCAGAGGTAAGTGTGGGTCACTATGGGTCAAAGGCACTCTGAGACTATCAGTAACGGGCCCCACAGCAACACTTCCTCGCAAAGAGGAACTCACTTCTCAGGAACAATGTGGGCGAAGCAGCAGAGCTGGACAGGAAGCGTTCCAAAAACATTACGTTGTTCTTTGTTGCTGTTTGTTTCAGTAGTTACGTCGAGATTGTGAGAGACAACAAGATCACAGAGTTCGTCATTGTGGGAGTGGCAGCTGTAATCAGTTTTGGCTGCGAGGTGGCAGACTTTTGATACCTCGCATTTCCACATTTTAGCGCCTGGAGGAAGTGGCTGGAAATAGACTCTGAGGCAGCGTTGTGTTCTTGATGCTTCTCTCGTGGTTGGTAGTGACTACACGGAGAGTCTGTCTCTTCTGACGGGCCTTTGTTCTTGAGTTCCTGACGGGTGCTGACTGGTGATCGGGTCAAATAAACACCGTACGAAGTGCACATGTAAATAAGTGCTGAAAACTTTACAGGACAACATTAAACCACATCAAGTACAGAACAAACGATCTTCTTCATACTTTTACTTTGGTCAACAGTGTTACATTGATTCAAGTTCAGTCCACGAGGTGACATGTCAAAGGGAAATATTTTGACTCCATCTGAGTAATATAGTAGCTATAGTAACGGATTAAGATTCAAATTGTACATTCAGAATATACAGTATGATAAGCGTGTCAACATTAAAAAGCATGAATTTATATTTTAGCCACTTTTTGCCCAGGCAGCACATCTGTAAACATGACATTGACACAGTATCCCCGTGGTAAGTTAGTGAACAGCTGGCTCTGTAGTTTTTAACAAAACATTCCTCAAACAATTTTCAGCGGTGGATTAATCCACATTTGATGCTCTGTGAGTATTTGTGGCAGCTAAACTACAGCGTGTGTGTGCACGGTTGATGAAGGAACAGATCATGTGCACATTTTGAACTTGTCCTTGGTAAAGATGGATGGAAATGGAAAAAATTCAAGGACTTTTCCTCAGTGGCACGAAATCATTTGCTCACTTGAGGTGTTTTTTGCCTTTGTAGAAAAAAAGAGCTGTTGCGTTAAACGGGATATGGAAAAGCCTTTAAACAGATGCTGACGTAGTGAACATTTACCTCACGCTGGACAGATTTTGCTGTCGGATATTCTCCAATCATTGCATTCATTTGTCTTCGTCTGCGAACAGCGTGAAACATGCTCAATATTACATGAGAGAGCAATTAAAAGTCTCCCAATTGAAACACATTGCTGAAGCCCTCTCTCCATTTCTCTATCTTTCATGAGGTAGATACGATGAGATGATCAAAGCAACCTCTGCTTCCTCTTCTCTTTGCGTAGCCGAGTTTTTTCTCTCCTGTTTTTTTGTTTTTTTTTGTTTTGTTGCAACATTTCTAATTTCCGCTCAAAGTTTGCTCGACAATTGAATGGAAACACGACTAATGTGGCTCACTGATGTGCTGGAGATGTTGGAAGGACAGAGCTCTCTGTCAGGAGGAAGACGTTACATCAGGCTTGTTAGTGGATACATCTACTGTTGGTTTTGGTCTTTTCACGGGATCCGTTGACAATAAGAAAAATATAGAATATCACATTATAGAAAACAAGAAGGAACTTTGAATCAACAGGTGTATGTTTCTATGACTCCCTCCTGTCCTCCCCTCAGACCCCACAGTGTCTCCAATGAAGGATAAAGTAAAGGGCTTGACCGGGCTCTGGAAGGGGGCCCACAGAGAACGCATTGCAGTAACTGGATGTCATTAGGCCTACCGTGTTGTGCGATATGCACGTCTGATCCCACTTGACCTCTTAATCCAGCCATCAAACAGCTGGAGTCAAACGCCATGAGACCGTCCCTGCGGGGGGCATCTGGCCCACAGATTACAGGCTCAGTCTGGAGGGATGGGAGCGCTGCTGAACCGCAGATTAGTCGCGTGCCTTTGCCCCACTTCTTCTCCTCTGTCTCTTGTCTCCCCGGGGATGTGCACAGCCTCTAATTTCAAATTTTCAGATGGTGAATGTCACAATCCGGTTGCTCTTTCTCTCCGCAGAAGTCCGAGGAGGCCACGTTGCTAAGGGACAGAGGATTCATTCCAACCAGATGCATTTTTATCTGCCTTTGTATTTGAAGTGTGAAGTGAGTTCGAGCCACACTGGCTGGTGAAAGAGGAACTTGGCCTTTTCAATCCCTGACTGGATGTGATTTTCACTTCTTAAGTCCTTCAGTTACATATTTTCTTTCTGTTAGGAAAGAAGCTTTGTCATATTACTGTTTTTATTACCTTTTTCGTCTGATGAACTCAAGTTACCCTTCATAGACACCACCTGCCATGTTCATTTGAATCAGGAGAGACTTCATTTAGAGTGAAACAATCATCATATACTGTATATTAGTGATGCTGTGGTTAGATCAGGAAGATTCCCCCGGGAGACGAGACACTGGTGGTGATGATGGTGAAGGGAGTCACTGAAGATCTGATGATGAGATGAAGAGCGGGACTGGGCACGGGGTATGATGGAGACAGGAGGTGAATGGGGTGGAGGAGGCTCAGAGAACAGTTTTATAATTCGACAGCAACAATGTGATTGGCTCTGGGGGATTGTGGCAGAATCTGGTTGATTTAGTTTGAGAGTGAACGCTGATAATCAGCTGAGAGGAGAAGCCGAAGAGAGGTAGAGAGAGACGAGGAGATTTGTGAATAAATGTAAAGAGAGTCTTCTAGACTGAACTTTTGCTTCATTTGAACTAATTATAAACTAGAAGCTATTCAACAATATTCATTATCGACACGTAGATATTCCTACAACCACTTTGTCATACAACACATTGCAATACTGAAATTGCCTTTCAGGTTGCGTCTTTTTTTCTGACGCATTCTGCTCCCACTTGGAGTGACAAAAGCCAAATGCTTTCAGCTTTATATTTACACTTTCCTGCTCCCTGGCTAACTAGAGACCAGCCTCACACCAATTTGAAATCCTATTTGTGTGTCTATTATCCTCATTAACATAAATCTGTGGATTTTTTCCCCCTACCAAATTGTAGTTTGTCTTTCTTTAAAATGAGTTGATTTACTGGCCCTGTTCTTTCCATGTACTCCCTGCTTGCTGCAGCAGGACCCCCTTGGGTTGCATACACCGCTGGCTGGGGAACACGGACCTGGTGCTTATTGCGCTGGCTTGGAAATGACCAGCATAAAAGTTTAGGCATTAGACAAACTGTAAAAATGGGTCAATGCAGAAAAAGTGTCAAAGTGAGAAAAATCTGATCCCTCACACTTTCGACACTTTATAATAAATATAAAAATGTAATTATAAAAGATTCTAATGTAAAATCAATACACAATTTTCACAGGATCTGTTTTTCAAGTCATCCTTCCTCTCCAGTTCTAATATTGGAGCAATAGGAGCTATGGTTACGGGAGTTTTGAGGATTTGTTTGAGAAATGTTTCACAGTTTTATCTCCATTAAAAGGCTGCAGGCACACAGGTGTTTATGATTGAGCTAATTAGTGAAGCTGATAAACACACACACACACACACACGGCTTGGAGGCATTGTTAGACCTCCTGTCTGTCTCTCTGTCTGTCTATCTGCCTTTCCCTCTCTGTCTGTCTTTCTCTGTCTGTCTGCCATTCTGTCTCTCTCTGTCTATCAGTCAATCTGTCTAGCTCTCTCTCTGTCTGTCTCTCTCTCTCCTCTCTATTTTTTACTCTCATTCCTTCTCTCACTTCTCTCTCCATGTATATCTCTCTCCGTCTGTCTCACATATTTTTTATTGATAATCTGTACAAGAAATTACACCCTCTGTCCTTAGACTCTCAAATGCATAAGCAATGCAAAAAGCAAGTACACTCAATCACACAGCTTTGTTTGGCTATTTAATGTAACGTCATTGTTTCATTGTTTTGTCATTGAGAAGGAAGCATCTTCCAGAAGACAAAACAAACATTGGACTTGACAAAAAGACGTGTATTTTAATTAATACATCAATTTAAATTCCACATAATAGCAACATTATTATGTATTCCTGTTTTTTTAACATGAGAAAATATTGTCCTGAGTTGGTTGTCATATTCTGCTTTAACCTGCCTATTGCTTCTGTGATAGTTGCAGCAATGCAAATAATAATGCATAGTTTAAAATGGCAACAGTTTACCAACAGTTTCATCATTATTTGATAATTGTTTGTCATATTAACTGAAGTTGATTAGGAATTTGTTTCACTCAACACCTTTGATCCTGTAATTGACCGCTTGTTGTCGCCATCTGCTGGACTCATATCAGTAGTGCTAGCGATGACTGATATTGTGGTATTTGATATGTCCTACGGGGCCACCGTACTACGGCAAGACCCGAAACTTTTATTTTCCAGGATAAACTATCATAACAAAGGAGCAGATTGGCTGGGCGGACTTTGAATGTTGCCATTGATTGTTGTGTTTTCATTAATTCATCTATAGCCGAGTCCGGATGAAGCAGAGATTCCTCCGTTTAAAGCTAACGGTGAAACAATGTAAAACAAATAGATAGTGGCCCAAATAGATCACACAAAGCAAAGGAGCGATGCTAGTCTATCGTGGTGATATGTTGTCAACATATTGAGGCCGGAGCGCTTTTCCGTTGAAGCGCTGCCCAGCGCCCTGCGGCCGATATGTGGTTTAAACTAAATTAAGAAAAAGCAAACTACTTGACACAACAGAGAGAATCAACCAAAAAAAACGAGCAAATTGGATTGTTCGTTAAAACTAAACAGAGGCAGAATAACTGACGACTATGATCCATAAGTGTCGGCGATATCAGGTGAATCACAGTCTCGTTTTACAAACGGAGAGCATGATACTAAGATGTAAAACACATCGCCTAATCTAGGCTATAAGAAACAGTTGAAGCTGCCAAATGCAGAAAGTACTATTATTTACATTGTATTACCATTACAGCTGCCTATAAATCATCGACTGTGTGAATGTCTAAATGAACAGGTCCTATAGAGCACGATAGATCTGACTATAATTATGTGTGTGTGTTATTATATTAATGTGTTGCTTGGATGTATTTTGCCGGGGTTTTAGAGGCAGTCATAGTGGGTTAGAGGACAGCAGGGTCCCCCAAAGCATGTTGGAGGCTCCACACCCAGAGTAGCCTATGACACTGTATGATAGCCGATGGCCGGCTCTCTGCCGTGGGCACGGACCCCGCAGACCTCCTGCCCTCCTCTTGGTTCTCCAACCTGCTCTGCGGACCCGGCTTGACTCAGACGCATATAATAAACATCTAAAGAAAATAAGTCACAGCATTACAAATAAAAAATGAAGTTTACATGAAACAATGCACACCATTACAAAGGCAGAGTTTGACTTTATGACAAATATGAATACAAATAAAGGAACGTGAACAACAACAGTGAACTATTCTACAGTTTCTATTGTAGTGACGTGGCTCCCCGTCAACTTAATCCCAACTTTCAGTGGGGGATTGATTAACAATGGTTCAATGGGGGTCCACGGAGCCTCTGCAATGACGACGGTCCGGCCGTCATCCAGCAGGAGGTTCAGGCTGCCTGGCTCACCCTCGACATCCATCACCCCAAAAGCGCCCACCACATCGTCAGAGCTGACCTCCTGTTGAGAGAAACGTAGACATCACGTTACCTTCTGTTAGATATACTCCCTCTGTCACCAATCACACAAACATCAATGTACTCCTTACTCATTTTTTTTAAAATCCAAATAAACTACCTAGCCCGTGCGTTGCTTATTCATTTTAAATGTCATCCTTTGTTCATATTTGTTTTTTAAAATGTCACTTCAAATATATTTTATTTACACAGAATAAATTCACACCATCACTTCAGCAGACTTCGCTGTGTGTATTTTGAAGATGTGATTATGTAAAAAAATGTGTCTAAAAAATGAATATCAATATTATTTTAAAAAATGTAATAATGAATACAACAGCAACAGCCAAGTAGGGCTACATCGATTTTTGAGCAATTGGTGGACTGCAGCTGCATCCCATAGTCCGACTGCATAGCTTTCAGGTGGGACACTTTCATCCGAGCCCCAATCTGCCCCAAGGGGACGGCCTACCTGCTGCAGTTTATTTCTCATGGGAAATACTTCTTTGCCCGTGGTAATCTTTTTGAGCGTGGACAGCTGAAAAAGATGGAATTGTGAGTTAATTCACATTTTATACCAACTCTTTTTTCCTTATATATACAGTATATACCACCATAGGTTAAAACTGAACTTACTTCGATCACCTCCCCCTCCACGGTCACTAGGCCCTTTGCTTCACTGCAGCTGCTGAGTTGGGTCAGCAGAGAGATGGGACGGATCAAAGCCTCCGCCTGCTGTTTCAGCTCCTCGCTCATTTGTATCGGTGCGCTTCTAAAGAACATCGTCTCTTTATTTATATGAATTAAATATGGCGGAGGCTGCCCTCTTAAGGAGTGTCCCCTTAGAACGTAGCTCCTACCCTCCTGAAATGTTGAAGAAAACTCTTCGTAGATGGTGACTTTGGCCACCGACTTGCCGTCTGAAATGGCGGCCAGCACATTGTGTTTTGTGGACGCTGGTCTCGCACCAGAAGCATCGAACTCCCAGGCCACCACCCTGGGCTGCTCCGCTACCATCACTACGCGTAGGTGGATTGGTGGTGGCCTGAGATAGGGTGTGGGAGGCTTTGTCCAGATAAGAGTGTGTAACGCCATTCTGAAATAATAGAATAAACACAAAGTTATAGGATGAGTTAGGGAGTAGGCCAGTACACATTTGTATCTGTAACATTTCTTGTATTTCACAGTGTGTTGCCTCTTTAGCAAATTATTATTATAAAGGAGAGTATTTCGTATTAAAGAGTGCTTACAGTTTAGCTAAAACAAGAGACAGATGACCGCTATTTGAGCTGTAGCTAGCAATGTTTAAAACATGTTAGCAATTTCATTTCATTAAGAATATATCTATATATAAAAACCTGGACTCAATTCATGTCAGGTATTCTTAATATCATTTAAATTATTATCACATTTGAGAGGAGTAACACTTACCTCTCTCAACCTTTCAGGCAGGACTGACGACTTTAGTGAAAATCAGTCACTGCTATAATGTCGGCGATCTTCTGAGCCTCAGTAAATTCGTTTCATCTCACCGCTTTAGACATAGCAACCAGGGAATACTTTCTATTGGAGAGAAATACACAACACAGACAGTGATTGGCAAACAAACAAAAACACACACACGCACACACACGGCTGATAATTATTTGTCCAGACTGATGCAAGTTGTAAGAGTTGACTGTTGCTCTTTTGAAAATGTGATTCAAATTGTAAGCTAACTTTTAAATTATCGAGTGATATTAAGAAAGCATGTCACAAATTAGCCTACGTCTCAAGAGTTTAAAAATGAATGAAATTGCCAACATGTTTTGAAACACTATGGTTATATATCTTGCCAAGCTGCCTCGATACAGTTTAGGTGTGTGCAGACTTGTACTACCTGATCCCAGTGTAGTTTGGTCCGAATTGAGCTGGCTCTGTACAGAAGCGCCTCAAGTTCCATGATGACACTGCAGTCCTCTAACTGTTGTTCTAGGTTTGTCTTGGGAGAAAGATCTTCCTCTCTGGAGATTCTGCTTGAAGACACCTTTCTGCTCGCCAAGAAATGTTGCCCTCATCAGGGCGCACCAAAGAACGGCAGCAGACACCTTGAATAGAGTTTAAACAAATGTTTTATTGAGGGTGCCTGTTCGCTACAGTACATTCTTCTCTTGCAGTTCTTCTTCTGAGAATCTTTACAAATGTCCAAACTAAGTAACAATACCAAAATACCCATGCGGGAGGGTGCGTGTTTCCTACGGTGCACTCTTCTCTGGCTGTTCTTCTTCTGAGAATCTTTACAAGGAAGCGTGAATACCATGCACAGACAACCCCCTTAGTGGTGAGATGGCGACACCTGCTGGCCGTTTTAACTATAACACACATTACAATATAAAATGTGTAAGTCAAAAATCCATGTATCTCATACTTTCAGTTCACCGGAAGAGGGATGACTTCTGTTTGGAAATGCCGATTGCCAAGCAAGATCAGCCCTGTCTCCTAAAAATGACGTTCCCCCAAAACTAAAATGCATTCTCAATTACGTTTAACAGTAAACGTATTTTCTCCCTGATTACATTTGTGTTTGACGTATTACAAATATGTTTCTAATCAACATATCTTTGCCATACTCAAGTCTTTATTATTTGTCTGTGATCTGCCTCGCCTCCACCCCCGCCACCCACGAGTTGTTGCCCCGCGGCCCGTTCTGAGAAGGGTTGCACACCAGGGATGCATGGTGAGACGCAAGGAAACCATGCGAGAGGAAACGAGGAAATGTTTTTAAAGATATATGAGACGTCCTTTCCTCAGTTGTGTCATGTGAAGCGACGTCTGTTTCTGATGACGGCGGATCAGCCGATCAGCTGATCACAGCTGGTTCAGCTGTCAGTCGGCTTTAACAGCTGGAGAGACTTTTGACAAGTTTATGTCTGTACACATGATCACTGTACTTAATAATAGTAACTAATAATACTAATAACTAATAAAGACACACAGTAATCATCACTGCCAGAGTAGAGGTGTTTTCTTTCTGTACTCTGTTAACTCTTTAACAAACTGTTTCGATTTCTACCGGCAGAATGCGATTGTCAGATCTGTGGTTGGTGTGGTGTGTGTGTGCACTATCTAAGAGAGGATTCGTGATTTTCTTTTGCGTTTGACACCATCATTTCCGATTGCTCTTGAACGCCTCAATGAAATGTAAATAAGCATTTTTCTGGTAAGTAGCATTGAACACCTCGTCTAACGGCTAATAATTTGAATGGTTTAAATACAGTTTTAGCGTTTTAAAGGGCCCACAGCTCTGTGTATATGTGAGCTGCTCGCCACCCACTCCTCACTTTACATATTTTGCTTCACCGCACCGCTTTTTGTTTTGTAGGTTACAAAGTTTCATAATCAATATAAGGGCCTGAACTGTGCCAACATCCCATCATGTATTAAGTTAAGTAAAGCAGCAGCTCTGGTTTTCATACATATTTTGATATCTTGAGGTGAAGGGCAGATATCAAGACTCTGTAGCGCTTACATATTCAACTTTGTGTTAGCGAACTACTTCTCGGTCTGTATGGAAGCCAGGGGGACTCTACATGACTTGGCCGCCATCTACTGGGTTGGTAATAGTACTGCGTGCTTGCGTTCGCTTTGGGTGAACTGGCCCTTTACACAGCGGGCTGTTGCTGTTGCTCCAACACAGTCAGAGCTAAAGCTTTCAATGACAGACGGGGAAAGACCCAATCACATGACCTGCAACATGCTTGTCCACTTTTTTAGAAGTGTGGAGAAGATAGGGCCATAGTAACAAGGGCTTATGGGAAATGTGGTCTACCGTCATTAATAACATTAGTAACACTGGTGTGAGATTTCTCTAAATGACTTTCATTTTTATAAAGGTGTCAGACTTACTGTTTAGATACCGGAGCCTAGAACAGTGGTGTTTCTGGGGATCCGCTTTTTAAAAGGACAAACCATCCCGACTCACGACAGGCTTACTTCTCTGTACATCATCAAGAGGGAACCTGTGCGTAAATGAACATTTCCACAGCCCCTTTTATTATATATTTAATAGACAAACCAGTCATTTAGAAGAGGTATAGAACATTTAATTTTAATCTTCATGCATGTTATTGAAAACATGAAAACTACTTTCTACATGCGACCAACAAAATGCATCTAGTTAGTTAGAATCATTCTCCATCAGTAACAGACTGTAAGCTAGACTTTCATACCAGATTCAATGGTATATGTAGACTACGATATGAACAGTCAGGCTCCCTCATGCGGCTCAAGTCTTGGAGGACTATGGAAAGAATGTAGCACATTTATTAGGCGACTCTGATCAAATGTCACCTGAGGGTCCCGATCCAGGCTTTGGCTCTAGAGCGATCATATAACACGAGGCTGAAACCACTGCTTCAGCTAAGGGTCTCAATGCTTGTGTCAACGTGAAAGCTCACTTCTTAATACATCTGCAAACATTTAGAAAACCCCATCATGGCTTTGTCATTATGAAGGGAAAATGAATTTAAAGGGGGGCTGACTACTTCCTGGACGCACTGTAGATATGGACGGGTGGTCCTTTGTCCTTGGTCGAGCATGTGTAAGCTAGTTTCACGTTGTTACGACATATCAAATGATCATGTAGTGACGTTTGCTTTAATGACATACATTGGTTTTGTGATAGGACAAGATAAAGTGATACGTTGTTACAAGAAATGATTTTTGTACAAACTGAATCATTCGGTATCCAACGCCAAAACGTATAAAAAGGAGAAACTGATCAAATGAACTTTGTTGCCACAAGTCTGGTCTCACTTTCTCCTTTGAAGTGGTCAAAGGCTCTGTGTGTGTGTGTGTGTGTGTGTGTGTGTGTGTGTGTGTGTGTGTGTGTGTGTGTGTGTGGCGTTACCTTCATCTGCAAAGATCTAGCACATCTTAACTGTTCATGTTGGACTGAGCTAAAATATATTAGATCTTCTTTACAAGCTTGGTCATTTGTATTTTCGCCGTACTGCTCATCATTATATTCACTTCATGCGTCCCATGAATCCTTGTACATTCGTTGCCTGGTCAAAATGAAACCATTCTGGTTTTATTAGGAGAAACATAAATGGAAATGAAGACGTCCACACAGCGCCGCTCTGATTGTGCTTTGATTCTTTAATTCCTCTCTGTGTTTGGCTCTGCCATTTTGTAAACCCACAGCTAAATAATAAATAACAAAAACAGATAGAATTATTACAAGAAGGTAGTAACACATGACACGATACATACAAACACATGAACAGGCATGATTTCAACATGGGCTTGCTGCTGCCATAGAAAACAGAAATGAAAAGTAGCAACAGAATAAAGCAGATGCCCCGCCAGTGGAGGAATGCACAGCGTGAGGCGTCTGTAAGGCAACTGGAGCATAGACAGCGCACTGTGTGCGTGCATGAGTGGCAATGTGGCACCATGGAATAGACACCGTTACGATCAAAGCCCAGAGGAGCCACTCGCATGTGTCTTTGACATGAGAATGCCCTCAGGTTTCATTTTGGTACAAACTGGACTTTAGAGATAAACACAAAATAATCTTCTGAATAAACGAATCCTCATCTCCTCTCGTCAAGGTGCGTCATCTGTGGACTCATATCCACCTCCTTCGCAAACTATACGAACCACACGTCCAACAAGGCTCTCAGAGTCCTGGGAAGAGACGAGGCAACAGTTTGTTGGTGTGAACTGTGGACGGCAGGCCTCGGCCTGCGGCGCCGTGGTCCTCACTCCAGGTCCTGAAGGTTGATTGTGCTTCCCGTGAACTGGGAGTTGTCGGAGCCGTTGTCGTCCTCCGTCATCACCGAAGGTTCCTTTTGAGGAAACCGTCACACAGATCAGTTCTCTTGTATCCAAACTGGGGTTGCAAAGCGTCAGAAAAGTTTCCATGGGAAGTTAAATGTGGGAAGTTTGGCACAATTTTAATACAAAAATCATACACTCAAAGAAGAGACACTGTGTAGGATGTGGTGGCATCTAGTGGTGTGGCTGCAGATTGCAACCAACTGAACACCCGGAGTGCAAACGGGTAACACCGTTCACCTCGCTCAGACTTCATCCTTACCATAATAACACTACTAGAGGAGCAACAGAAGTCAGACTGACGGTACCACAGTGTTGCACTCTGCGGCTCATCTTACCGTAGTTTCACTAGATCGTTTGAGAACTACAGTGGCCTTCAGGTAACTGGAGATATGAAGCTAACAAAAACTTACTTCTAAAACAAATGTTTTCTAACATAGAAGCATGTTATTTACACCCTAAGTTAGCCCACATTATCGGCTTGAATTGTCAAAGTGCCTCTCCACGCTCGTTAACTTGCTGCCACAGGCAGACAACTGACAACTAGAGTTTATTATCCTGTTAGAATTAGCGTTAGGGGCGGTTCTACGGTTTAGGAAATGTGAGGAGTTATTGGACTGTATGTATTACCATTTTATTCTTGTTAATTGTCATTAATTCTCATGGAAATATTCCCAAAATGTTGCAACCCTGATCAAAATTTACCACATGTGCTTTAACACATGGTGGCTGCTACAGATATACTGCTCAGTCAGGGTTCCCACTCTGGCATGACGGACAGGGATCATACTGTACAGTGTATCATGTATCACTTGGTGGAGTTGTGTTAAAATCAGTCAATACAACTTTTCCCACCTGTAAGATGTTGACAGGCAGGTCGGCAGTGAGCTGAGAGTGGGAGCTGGAGGGTTGAGAGCTCAGCTGGAAGGCCAGGTCGCCATCACTGGCTGGGTCGTCCTGCATCACACACACACACACACACACACACACACACACACACACACACACACACGCACACACACACACACACACACACGCACACATCCATCAGCATGTCTTACAGCAGCAGCTAAGCTTTTCTGTCAACACAAATCTATGAAGTATTTCAATCAGGTGGTAATGTAATCACAAACAGACACAAATTGCATAACAATGAGATGTTTGGGGATCTCACCTGCAGCAGCTGAATCTGGACATACTGGGCCCCGGTGACAGGGTCACGCAGGGTCAGGCCCCCATTGGCTGCTGCCGCCCCTTCACCATAACGAACACCAGAGGGAGCCATCGCTGTAGGAGCCGAAGCTGCCTTTACTCCTTTACTTTTCCTCTGACTCGACCCTGAAGCCCCTGCATGGAGCCAAAAGAGGACACCGCCATCACTCGCTGTAGAACAATCACTTTGGTCTCTGTTCTAGGAGCGTTAAATAAAGGCCTGGAATCGCTCCACGTGTCTTACCAGAGGAGGCGGAAGGACCCCTTTGCTTCTTCTTTTTGACCAGCTGGATGGCTCTGTAGTCCGTCCTCGCTGAGCCTCCACTCTCCTGACATACACAAGAGGAACGCAGAGGTTACGACACACCATTACGTAGGCCTCTCAGGGCCAAGCTGCTAATTGCACAGATTTGTGCCATTTCCCTTTCACATAGAATACAACTAACAAACGCACATTTCCTTGAAAGACTACTCAAGCATTGTACTCAAAGAAATCCTTCTATTCTCTAACATCGGACTAATGATGGACAGTCTAAAAAAAAACAAAGAAGCATAATCAGTGACATTTACTTTTTTGTTCCATGCCTTCTTGTTCCATGTCAGGACCTGGCGCTTACATTACCCACAATGCAACGCATAAGCCCAAAGGTACACAGAGATGTGTTTGTGCTAGTAGCAGCTAACGTAGCCTGCAGCAAAGATGACATCACTTCTATCTAACTTCACACCATACACAGCTCTGATCTCAGATCTGGAGACACTTGTGGCTTTAGACAACTCCACACATGCAGTAGTATTCCCCAAATCCTGGAGAACAGGAGGGCATAAACCCCTTTAGACTGAGCAGCATGAACACTCACCAGGAAGCTGCTTGGTGACACAGCATTGAGTTCCTGGTCTTTCTGTGGGCTGAAGCTGCTGCTGTGGCCGGGGAAAACAAACTGGGTGAGGACCTTCCCTCCCTCTTGAGGCCCCAGTACTTCCACGCAGCCTAGCAGAGGCCCCGCCCCCCCCTGGCCACCCACCTCCACCGCCTTCGAGGGTGAGGCCAGCAGCTCGGCAACAGGGGCCACCACCAGGGAGGCAGGGGGCTCCACGCTCAGGGCACTGGAGGAGCTGAGTGGGTGCTGCAGAGCGGGGTCCATGGAGGCACCAGCACCCTGCATGGCGAGAGCCGTGAGGGTTCCCAGGGCCTCCGGGGTAACCGTCTGCACATCATCCAGATTGAGAGTGCCCTGTGGTGGCAGGACGTCACCCACCGATCCTTCCAAACCGTGGTGGGGGCCCATGTCAGCACTGGCTGCCAGGATTAGAGGGTCTACTGCTTTGGCCAACGTGGTGCTGTTCCCGGGGCCCAGAGTGGTGCGCACCGAGGAGGGGTCGATGGTGAGGATGCCTGAGCTGACCAGGGAGAGGTCCATGGTGAAAGTGCCGTTACAGCCGCTCCCAGCGACGGGAATCCCCACCCCGATGCCAGCGGAGGGTGCAGCGCCACCAGGCACAGCGGAGAAAAGAGAGCTGAGGTCCAGGTTGGTCAGCTGGTCGCCCCCGGCAATACCGGGCCCTGCAACTGTTGTTGGGGTGGAGCTGATGAGCTCGCTGCTGGGGGTCAGGGTGGGCGTGGTCTCCATCTGGCTGAGAACATCTGGCATGGAGAGAGGGGACAGTCTGGAACTGTTTTGGTAGTAATGATTTTGTGGAATAAATTATTCACGTCTAATAGGTTTATATACCAGCAGCAACTTAGACTTTATTACCTCACTAGATATTACAATGACATTCAATCATTGCCTCAATAGGAAGTTTGTTTGCTGAATGTTTATGGTTTCATAATTAATGAACTCCAGTGTTGACAATTTGCATTCATCTCACTACAGCAACAATCCCTTTTCAAAATATTGAAGTGGATTTTGTGGCTGAGACGGAATGTGAACATCGTGGTTTTGTGCGATTATCTCCGCCATGATCATGAGATTGGACGTGCGTGTACGTCGTCTGTCCACGGCTAATCCTGCATACTGCTGCACCAAACATCGCAATAGATATAGTTTTCGCAATAATATGGTTATTTTAAATTGTCTTGATCATGATAATCAGGTAATGAAAGTCTGATATTGTATAACATTTAATTGTACACAGACAGAAGTGGGCCACCTATGAGCGGCACCACTCTGATAAAGGAGGAGGGATAAGTAGGATCGACCCCCACAGTGATGGTCACTAACCAGGACTGAGGTGGTGGTGTTTGAGCATGTGGCTCTTCAGGCTGCTGCGGGAGGAGAAGTGCTTGGAGCAGTTGGCCACAGGGCAGCGGGTCCTCAGGGTGCTGGCGTCCTGCTTATGCTTCTTGGAGTGGATGTACAGGCTGCTGCGTGCTGAGAACTTGGCATTACAGCCTGAAGAACATGAAGGAAACAAACGCCATGAATGATTACCTCTGCAGATGATGTGAAACTACTCCAAGCGAAAAGAAACTTTTTAACTGCAGTGACAGGAAAGAAGAACAACTCCTCTCTGTTCATCTGTAGCTGATCTAACAGTCCCTCTCCTGTCCTTTGTTTTTGGTGCCTGTATGTACCTTCTGCATGGCACTGGAAGGGCTTGGTACCCAGATGGGTGATACTGTGACCCTTCAGGTGCTCTGCCCGGGTGAAGGATTTCCCACAACCCTCCTCTGTACAGACGAAGCGTCGGTCATCATCGTGTTTCCTGATAAACAAAGAAGGATATAGGTCAGTATAGGTACAACTGGTGGACGGAGAGAAAGAGAAAAGAATCCTTCAATTTTAATGCAACTATATCAAAACTGAAATAACAGTTCATATGGCAAAGGGAACCAAGACCTCCAGTATAATGAAAACATACTGGTTTCCAACAATGAAGCGGGACTGCAACGGTACACTGAAGTTTATTAAAACAATAACAGTTAGGAGAAATGCTGCTTTAAAACCTAAAAGAACTGCATCCAGACCAAAACTAAGCTGAATGACATGTACGACAAATCATAGGTTTACAGAACTTGTTATACTTGATACAAAATGTGGTGTGTGGATCACAAAACCCCGAGTAATGTCAAACGGTGAAATGTCTCAAGTGAGGGTAGCACTGCTCCTTATTTGACAGTCACTGCTGTATGAGCACTTACCGTTTATGTCGGAGCAACTTCGACATGCTGGTGAAGGACCAGCCACAGCCCTCAGAGTCACAGACAAACGGCCTCTCACCTGGAATCAGGACATTAGATGTTGATTTACCAGTGCACCTACGACCACTCGGACCATAATAGATAACTTGTGACCGGCTAACTTTGGGCTTAACTCAGGCTTCCTGCTGTCACACATGTATCTGGTGTAATCATTGCTGCGCACATTCTTAGGCTACGTCCACACTACTATGTTTCCATTTTAAATCGCACATCTTTTGATACGTTCACACCTAGCGGCCACGCTACTCCAGAGTTTAAACCCCCCAAAAATTCTCCCATGAAATTTGCCTGTTTGAGTTTATAGAGGAAGATCAGGACTTAGATGTACACTCCTCCTCCCCGTCTCTTTTCATTCCACATATCAAGCATGACCCTTTTTTATGAAGAGTACTATAATACTCTGTAACTAAGCAACCAATCTATTTCCTGTTTACACTGGCACCCACATGCCCAGTGAACGTGAATAGTCACGTGATATTGGTTTTCAGGCGTGTTAGTCTGGACAGAAATCAATTTGAAAATGATGCTGATCGTTTTTGTTTTAAAACTCCGGTTTCAAATGGAAATGTATTAGCGTAGCATTAGCTTCCTGTGACAATATCATGTTTTGGAAAAATGCTCTCATCTGACATGAGTGAACAGAGGGCAAAACATTAGTAGCATCATGTGATTGAGGGATGACTTATTCTTTAAGAAAACAGCCTCAAACAGTCACTCTGTGGAGCATTCCCTCCCTCACACTTGGGGGACGTTATAGCGACACCATTGACTACCCTAATCTTGCATCAGCTCACCAGTGTGACTTCTCATGTGGATTTTGAGACGACAGGCCTTGTCATACGTCTTGTCGCAGCCCGGGTAGGTGCAGGTGAAGTGGCCCGTTTCTCTGAAGTGAGTGCGGTTGTGGGAGAACAGGGCACTGAAGGTGATGAAGGTTTTCTCACAGCCTGCATATGACAGGGGAACACATGAAAGACGACAATAGTAGATGGCCTTTGGGATAACGCATCAGATGGATAGAGAAGATAAACATGGGGAGGTGCGTACAGTTTACTGGCATCATCTTCCGCATTAGTGACTTCAATTGTTTTTGAGGTAATCTGCTCCATATCCAATGTTAAGCATTGTACTGTTGTACGATACCAGACCATCTGCCAACAGCAGATGGAGTATGTGTATGAAGATAAAGGGGGAGTTGTAATATGATAAAATACAAGCAAAATATTTGTAAAAAAAATCTAACATTCAGCTTGTGTTACCTGGGAATTCACACTTGTGGGGCCTCTGCGGTTCAAAGTGGACCCTCTGGTGATTGGTGAGTCGCGTAGCACTGCGGAACCTCTCGCTGCAGATCTCGCAGATGAAGGCGTTGTCCTGCTCGTGGACTTTGAAGTGAGCCTTGAGGTTGTAGACTGTGGTGAAGCGCCGCCCACAGCCTTCGAACTGGCAGGTGTGCGGCCGCTGCTTGTCGTGGGACTGAAGATGGCGCTTCAGCTTGTAAGAGGTGGCGAAAGCCCAGCCGCAGCCCTCCATGGTGCACTGGTAGGGGCGTGGGTCCTCGGCATGGTGCAGGAGGTGAACTTTAAGTTTCTGACGTGTATCGAATATGCTGGAGCAGCCGGGTTCTGGGCACCCAAAAGAAGCCACAGTCTCTTTCTTGGAACGTATTAGCGGCACAGACTGGAAGTCCCCACTGTCACAGTCTGCCACAATTGCTTTGGGGGATGAGGTGACCAGATCAGCCTCTGTTACAGTAAACAGCGTCCCCGCCTCCTGCTTAACTAAGGGACAGGAGTCCAGAGATGTCCCGAGCTCTGATAATGAGCAGTCATCCACCAGAGCCAGCTCGGAGTCACTCACAGACAAACCAGGCCTGGGCTCTTCCTGCTGGCTGGAGCTGGATACTGCCAGGGTGCTGATCTTCCCGATGGATTTAGTGCCACTGTCATAGTTGAGAAGAACGATGTCCTCATGGTCTTTCATGCCCAGGTGCTCCTTTAAGCTGACCATGTCGTCCTCTTTGTGCACATATCCCTCTGGTGGGGCAGCGAGAGTCAGTATCCCGTTTTCTATGGTCACTATGATGCTTTGGTTGTTTATTGTGATGGTACCGGAAAAGGTTTCACTCGCGGGCGGACTTGCGGAGGCCATGACCGGGTTTGCGCTGCCCTGCAGCCCCGCTGAGTTGGAAATAAAGTCCGAGGTGTCCATGGCTTCCGCGACACCCGAGCTCCCTGAAATCAAGGCACTGCTCTCGTCAACACGAGAGTGCGACGAGAGCCCCCTGACCAGTTTACTTTCATTGTTCTCGGTACAGATCTGGCCACAAATCTTATCGCCATATTTGTTTGTCAAAACAACGTCTTCGACAGTGTGGTGAAATACAGTCTGTTTAGCATTACTCACGGTAGCATTGTCGTTTAGCAAATTGAAAACATGGTCGGCTTTTTTCAGGGCCTGGGTATCAAGACAGTTCAAGTTATCATTAAATTCATAAAGAATAACGTCACTGCTGCTTCCAAGCTCCATGGAGCCACAGGGACTTGCATTAGAGCACTCTGGTCGGCTACCTTTCACTCGATCGCTGCCCTCCGAGGACACATCCGGTCGCTGTTTGCTCCCTTCACCGTTGCCATCCTCTTGAACGACATTAAAAACAACATACAATTCCTGCTGGGTGGTTTTATCAGCCCTGTTCGCCGTGCTGAAGCTCCCCGGCACAGTAGCGCTGTGGCTGGCCAGTGAGGGCTGCTTGAAGGCGCCGTCCTCACGCTGCTGCCGTAAAACTGGACACGGTAACGTTAAGTGCCTCTGTGGCATCGGTTCCTCTTCCCCTTCAAACAGAGGCAGCGCCATTTGCATTACAGTATCACCACTTTCTATCCCGTATTTCCAGGCAGTCCTCACAAACTCCCGCGAACCGAGCAGCGCGTCGAGCTCATTTTCTTTCTCCGTGCTCATGTTATGAAGTCCGACATTCGGCCCGGTGCTCGGTAAATGTGTTTTATCGGTTGGTTGCGATTTACTGATAGGCGAACAAGCCGCTCCGCTGCCATTTTCCGCCAGTAGGTGAAACGGTGATGATGTCCTCGGCCTAGTGTTGTTGTTGTTGTCACTTTGTGGCTCACGCTGCCCCAATAGTCCATCCGCTTCAGTTTCGGTGGAATTAAAGCAAGGTATCGGCCCGGTCGCTGATTGAAGAGGATACAAAGTGGTTCTGTGTAGGGCGCCATGTTGAATGTGAATGTTTTGGGTACCAGAAAGCCCCTGGATTTCCATCTTGGTATCCCTGTAGCAGCGACACAGAAAAGGCCCGCCCTAGTTGACGGAGGCGTTCCAGAGAGCCACTGCACGGTTTACAGCAGGCCGGATGCTGCCTTTCTGGCCAGCATGGAAATTCGGTAGTCACGGATGGTGGGAAAACCCTCGGCGATTTATAAAATGTGTATATACTTTTATTGACAACCAAAGCCTTGTGGAGCTGCGAGTTTGCAGTCTGTCATGGTAGCTTTTTTAGGTTTGACAAGTAGGAGAACAAGAACTTGTAAGCCAGACTGAGACCTAAATTGACGAACACACGAACATAGACCGTACGTATGTCGAAAAGCACATGTCTGTATTTAAGTTTTCCATTTCACTATATGGTATGTTATGAAAGTACAACAATTTGTCTTCAACATTTTAACAGATGGTAGTTTTTTTCTGAAGCTCAGTATGCGAGGTCTATCGAACCTTGAGTGAGGATCTACGAGGAGTACCTGAAGGCAGCGTTAGCATCATAGTAAATGAAATGAAACGAGAGGATTTTGCAGCAGTGGATCCGAGTTATATTTGTTATTACCAATAAGTAGCATATGTCGATATACTTGTATGATCTATTTCCTCATAATGCTTTGACTTCAAATTGAAATCTGAAGCCAAATAATTTCATAATTCAAGAAATAAACATTTAAAATCACAGTCACTGTCTTTTTCCACTGTATTTCCACTGAGTGGCAGTGTAGTAATATAAAACATACTAAAATAAATCTTCTCAGAAGAAACACCAGATTTATTACCACTGTAAACCAATATGTAAAGAGCATGGCACCCTTAGGGTCTAGACAATGCATTTAAGATTCACATTTTACTATTGATTGTAATGTTTTGACGACAGAAGCTTGTGGTAGAGGATAAAACATACCGTAGCAAGTATGCTAAATAAAAAAACGAATGAATTCCTCACCACACTCAGACATAACATTCCAAAGTTTGACAGCTTTCTATAATATGTAGGCTAATAGCTAATAAACCGAGCACGGAGAAACTCTGACAACACACACAGAGGGAGAGTGACTTCATTCTCTCCTCAGGTAGACATTACTCCACTATATCTTTAGATAAAAGTGGTTTGCTGCTATATTAATGCTCTGAATTTTGAATTTAGCACCTTTAAGCTGGAGTAAACGTATATATACATATATATTAGTGCTGGGCAACGATTAACATTTTTAATCGTGATTAATCACATGGATTTTTAGCGATTAATCGCAGTGTTATGGCAAAGTTCAATAATGAATTCAAAAGTAGTGTATTGCACACTTTTATTTTAAAAGTACTGCTATATGAACAAAAGTGCAATAACATTTGGTTTATAAACACTTTAAACAAATACGGTGCTTTTTAACAGCAGTATTCCCTTTACACAGTAGCAGTTCTATCTCTTCACTATCTGTGCTCAGTGTGCTGACTTTATGTGAAACGTTCCACTGCTGTGCAAAATCAATAAAATGTTTCAGCAGTTTCAGCAAAATGTGTGTCTTCTGTCTTCATGACAGTCAGAGCATGTGAATGCAGCTCTACTGTTCATCAATATAATGCTGTAACTCCGAGGTGATGATGGTTACCCAGCGAGCAAAGAATAAAGACACTTTACGCACAATTTAGGTGTATTTTCCCTTGAACTCAGGAGATGCAGGTAGCATGTTTTATACTTAATGTGAATATAATTCTTTGTTGGCATCTTATTCTGAAAACCGGATGTTCGTCTGAAGAAACCGGATGTTGACTCACGTTAACCTTTCAGCTAACTTCCTTAGCTCATTCTTGAGGCTCATACGTGACGTCATTCGTTGATCCTAAAGGTGGGTTCACATCAAACGCAACGCAAACGCACCTTGAGAACGTTCCTCAGACTGACATCTTCCACAATACTAATCAGCTGCAGTTTGTATCCACTCCGCTGTGGCATTTGTTAGCTTGTCTTGCTTTTGTTTTATCTATACTTCTCCCACACGCTGCATCAACGTAGTCTGAAGACTTCCTCCACCCAGTGAGCAATGGACTTTCAAAATTTAAAAAAATGCGTTAATGCGAGATAAAATAATCGTCGGCGTTATTTAATTAATGCGTTAACGCGATTATAACATTCCAGCCATGCTATATTTTGAACAATAGGAAATAAAAGGAGGAACATGAATTATAATAATTAACTTCTTAAGTATTTTTGTTCCGTCCTTAACATAACCCAACAATTACTCTCCAAATAGTAACAGACAACAGATGAGCCTTAAACATTATCTTTATTTTGGTTTCTAAGCAAAAGCTATAAAACAATGACGAACCAGAACTCAATTTTGTCCGACACAAATGAAGACAAAGACATATTTAGAGTATCAAGAAAGGAACAAAATGGAAGGAAGGAAGACTTTCACAAAATATTCTGTACATCCCTTTAGATGTATTTACATTTTACCCATGTTTGTATGGATCACATACGGGGGAAGTGGGGAGCAGGATACCGTCTGTGAGTGTCATTAACTAATACTGTACACACTGTATACAAAGCTCCACATGCTTCATACAAAAGTATCTGATACGTTTTTGTGACGGTGTGTTGGTGTACGTCTTGATAACACACGCATGCATGCATTTTTCAAACACAGTGCGATAGGACTCTATCCTACTATTGGTGTGGCTCCTATATGTTTGGGATCATCACATTGCCAGTCCCTTCAAGTACACTGCACGCAATAACCGTAGAAATAGAAAGAACGCTCCTGCACAGAACACAAGTCAACACATGTAGGAATGTTGTTTGAAGTCATTTTCAAGATAGGACTAAATATACATTAAGTGTGTTTTTTCTTCTAAACAAGTACAATCATTGGCAGCATATCAGCCAAACAAGCATGCAAAATAACACAGATGTCCTGTTTCGTCATAGAAAAATAGAGTCCTCCCTCGTAACACACTTGTAGGATTATGACAGAAATAAGGCCACATATCCATTTCCTTTCTAATACAATATGACACATGCTTAATAATCCATCCAATATTGTTATAATTGTCTCTACAGACCTTCCCCGACTGTTTGAAACCGTTCCTGTTTAGTTGTTTGCTAAGTGCCAAAGGTCAGAGATAAAAAGTTTGGACCTGACTGCACAGTATGTGTGGATGGGAATCCTGAATGCAGAAAGCAAAGGCATAACAAAACAAAAGGATATGTCCGCAAAAAAAAAGTCAAATTGCAAATCAGTTTGGTTATACAGCAGCTGTTGAGCCCAGACTGAGGCCAAACTGTGCATACATTTTTAAAAGTAGTCGGTCTGAGCGACCTTGACAGAGAACCAAACCTCACTCTCGTTTCACTCTTTTTGTTGCCGTCCCGTCTCTGGTGAGAAATGAAAAAGAGTAAAAGATGACCCCTGACGCTTCCACACATTCTCTGCTACATACGAAGTATTCTGGGCCGTGAAATGTGCGCTGAGCAACTCTGTTCATTTTAAACAGGCCCAGACAGCTTGAGAACCAGAGGACACCCACCTCATGAATGATTCATCCCAAATGACAGCCACAGCTGAGAGTTACAATTTAGAGGAAGAGGAGGAGGGGTGGGGGTGAGGGGGTCAGCAGAGCACAGGCATATTTATGTTGAGCTCTGCGACCGGGGCTGAAATAGTCTCTGGATATTGTTAAATTGTATGGTGGCTGGGAGGAAGTGGAGGAGCTGGGAGTGGCGGATGGTTCAGTCTGTTCTCCATCCCGAGCCAATTTCATGCTCGTATATATTTCCTGCTTTCAGGATGGGCTCGCAAGCACCTTCCCTTCGTGTCCAAGTGGGATTAGTTTCGACTCGCCGAGGCTCAGTATCTGAATGTTGACCTTGAAATGTAGAGCACCCTCCACCCCCTTCTACAGTACATCAACACACATTTGAATTTCACATGTAGCATTTTCCTGAAGCAATAGAATGAACCATTGGCCACAATGCCACAACCAGGACTGGATTTCATTTCTGCCTCTCTACTTTCAGATCCACCGTTTTTCTGTCAAGCCTCTAAAATGCCCTGAGGATTAAAAAGAAACTAGGAACGGCCATCAGCCTCAGCGCCGTCTTTCTTTACAAAAAAAAATCAATGGGCCGGCTGCTTCGGGATGTAGTTCTCTAATGCAGCGGACACTCTTCTCACTGTGAGCAGGAACAGTCACAGAAACTGAAGTGAGGAGCTGAAGGAGCTGTGGACTCGCCCTCTGCGGGAGAAGTTGAGCTGGCAGAAAAGTCTGTGGGTGGTTCTTTTTGATGACTGAGGAAAACATGCTAAACTACATTAACAGCCTTTGATTTAAATGCAGTTTGTAATTGCAGAGTTGTGTGTTACACCTGTGATATAGGTGCTGAAAGGTGTTTTCTACATTTCCAGTCCAGGTCTTGTTGGAGAAATCCATCCCCACCAACTCTTCTGGAAGGTGTCCCCTTCAATTTACTGCGGAAACGATGTTCAAAAGCCTGACTCGGTTCCTAACCCTGAAACCATGCAACACACACACACACACACACACACACACACAGACATAAACACACATCTCCCTTTTCTCAGATCTCAGACTGCCCTCGTCTCAGGCGTGCATGTTGCGTTCCTTGGGGGCAGGATTGGAGGATGTGGTGGTGGTGGTGGTGGTGGTGGACATTGAGGGGGAGTCTGAGCTGGCGGGCAGAGGGGGCCGAGGTTCGATCCCCTTGCTCTTCATGAAGGACAGCAGCTGGTCGGGGATCTCCGCCAGGACGTCCTTAGCCAGGCTGGCCATGCTCAGGACCTGGTTCCCCGACCGGTCGATGTAGTCCCGGAAAGGAACAAACTGGATGGGAGCAGGAAAAATGGATGGGGATGACAACAGGGACATTTGCCTAAATTTGGTATTTGTGAGTGTTTTGCCTTGGTGTGTAGTTGAACATCTGAAGTTGAACTGAATTCATTTAAAGTTACTATGAGGAACTTTCATTTTGGGTTGATTTTGGTGATCCCTGTGGACTAAAGCGGTAGTGTTTCTCAGCACCAGAGTCCCTTTAGAAAACCTCTCATGTTACTGCAGCAGGGTCTGACAGTCTGCTCCTCTCAGTCCTGGTTCTGGTTCTCCCGTGCCTCCCTTCCCTCCAGCGGGACCAGCAATACGGCCTGGGCCTCCAGCAGCGTGGAGTCGGCTTCCAGCGGGGACCGAAGGGGCGGAGAGGAGAAGCTCTGCTCCTGGAGGAGGAGGAGGAGACGCTGCTGCCGGTAGCTGAGCTCTTGATCTCGCACCGAAGTTTCCGACTGCAGGTCAAAAGCGGCAGAGAAACCGGATTTGGGTCTGTCTACGGTGGGCTGGTCTCTGCTGGAGGCCCTGCTGGAGTCTGAGCTGAAGGAGTTTCTGGTGAACCTCTATGATTTCATCTGATTTCACCAGAATCCAACCCGGTGGCACCGATGACGAGCATTAAGTATAACTCTATAGAAATAGACCATCTTCTCGTTGATGGTCTGGTTTACTTTTGCAGGTCATGTAGAGGATCAATATTACATTGAGAGTGTTTCATAACCAGTTTAAAGTTCCCCTTAGTATTTTAAATAAAATTCAGCTTTTATATAATACTTACATTCATGCATGGCAAGATAAGAGGATATTTATGATACTTTTTTGCCTTTTGATCAAAACAGATCTTAAAATTCCCCATTATTTTGAACAAAAACAGAAACAAATAGTTCTGCTTTTAACAAAATGGGTCTTCTTTTCCTACACAAACAATATGCCAAGAACCGGATCAGATCAGAATTCATAAAAGTTCGATGCAGTCTTTTACTAGTTAAGAGCCCTATTAAAGGCCTTTGGTTATGGACTATATGGACTATTGGTTGGTTATAACTTGAATGATGGTGGTGTCCCTGACACAGATCCATGTGGTTCAGGTTGTAATTGAACAAAATCAACTCCATGCAGATGTTTGCTGGTCACAGTGAGGAGCACCAGAAGTGTGACAGGGCAGCGTGTACGTGGAATACGCTTTACCTGGACGATATCTCTCTCAGCGAAGCGTCCCCTGGAGGACACCCTGACCTCATCCCCGTCCAGCTCCTCCATAGCTGCGGACAACAAACACATCATTTAAACTGTTCAGGTAGGCCTAATCTACTCTACATCCTCTGTGTCCTTTGCTGAACTAATTCAACTGTTAATAGGAATGTTTTAACAGGAAGGGCTTTACCTATCAAAGTGACACAAATACAGTTGAAAAGCATTTTAAAAATTCAAAAAGTCTGATTGCTCAGCAATTTGTTAGATCATTTGTATTGTATGATGAAAGTTTCATCGTTTCTCATTCAAGTGTATTCGTCCTATCCTGGGATGTGAACTGTGTCCAGGGCTCGTGTAGTACTTACTGTATGTGAGTCCACAGCTAGTGGGGGTCATTTCTCTACCTTTTTTTTTTCTTTTCACAAAATCTCAGTCATTAGTGGAATTCATGACAAAATCAACAGAACCAAGAACTTGAGCTATCTGACTAACTTGACTCACTTCCAGTGTAAACAAAGCTAATCACGTCTCACAGGACAAAGGAGAACATTATACACTGTTCATTATCCTCTAAACTCGCCACTGCTTTTAGACAACACTGATAACAAACACTTCAATATACTGTGTGTTAGCATGCACACAGCCCATGTCTGAGTCTTATATGAGGTAAGGTGCCAACGAAGCAAATCCATGCATGCCTTTAACAAAGAACAGAATTGAAATGGTCTGCATAAAAAGCATTTCTCTTCATAGTTATGGTGCAACCCTGTGTCTATGATGTCTGGAACTAAGAGCAGAGGGAACTACAGTGCAGACCCAGCCATGCAGCCGTCCTCAGGGACTAATAAAGAGTTCAGACTAAGGACAGGTTAGCAGTCACTCTGTACCACATCTGTTCCCTGTTGCTCTCCAAGTGGAGAAAGGAAACAATCACTTATTCTGTAGACCAACCTCATTAGTGCTGATATAGGCCACATGGAGGAAGGGAAGGTAAAGTCCTTGACTGGAAAAACTGAGTTATGCATCAGTGTATTTATAGTTTCCTATCAACAAAGCACATCAGATGCGCAAACTGACAAACAATCCGTGGCATTTGAATTTCAAGGGGAAAAGGGAAAGGAAGGGATGCTGAGGGAGGGATGCTGATGGGAGAGTGGTGAGGCTCCACATGGCACACGGAGATGGCCAGATGGTGGTCGGAAGCAGCGGGGGAAAAGAGGAGAAGAAGAAGGAGGAGGAGGAGGAGGAGGAGGAGGAGGAGGAGGAGGAGGAGGAGGAGGAGGAGGAGGAGGAGGAGGAGGAGGAGGAATCATTTGACATGCTTGTATAAGAGAGGAAATGGGGAAAGAGCAGACAGAGAGACCGGGACAGGACGGACAAAGACGTGAGAGGACAGAAGAGATGGGACAAGAAGAATAAATACATTCGGGGGGCTGAGGGTGTCTGTGGAGATACTGAGCCCAATAGAGACCCTCCTGCTGTCCTGAATAACATATGAGACGTGTGTCTGCCTATAGATTCACAGTTCAACGCACGCACACACACACACACACACACACACACACACACACACACACACACACACACACACACACACACACACACACACACACACACACACACACACACACACACACACACACACACACACACAAACCCACTAATACGGACATGTGTTCAGCACATGGTTTGTAGATATGGGGCGACATGGAGATTCTTAATAATGATCGTTTTGAAACATCAGCATGTTATTGTCGGGTGATAGTTTGGTTTCATCAGCACCCATTATCTGACACACTAGAATGTATTGTCTCTTTGTATTAAGACTAGGTTACTCATAAACCCAGTTGTTGTTCCTCTGATCTCTGAAGAGGACACACATATACAGGTTGGTGCAGAAGGATCTTTAGCAATCACTACTTGAAATTGTTAATCATGACAAAACAATCACATCCCAATGTCTATTGGACAAGTTTTTAGTAGTTTTGCCTACTACTGCTCCCAAGATAGACTTTCTATCTCAAGTTCATCAAAATTCAGTCACTTCTTAACTAAGTAGAGTTACCGCCTTACAGTTGCATGCCTCCTCCAACCAGTCATGTTGCATCACTTCATCATTTTATCCTATAGTTCTGTGAAATAGTCAGTAATAGCATAGGAACTCTTGAATTGTGTTTTATGATGTCACAGTGACCTTTGACCACCAAATTCTAATCAGTTCACCCTGGTGTCCAAGTGGAAGTCTGTGCCAGATGTAATCAATTTCCCTCAAGGTGTTCCTGAGATATTGCTTTCCGAGACGGTTGTAAGGTCACAGTGACCACCACCTTCGATCAGCAAAATCTAGTCCAGGTGGACGTTTGAAGAAATGGCAATAACAAGACGGACAGACAGACCGACAACCCAAATGGCTAATGGACTGTACTTGTATAGCGCTTTTCTAGTTTTCCAACGATTCAAAGCTTTAACACTACATGTCATCATTCACCCATTCACACCCATTCATACAATGATGACAGTTGCTACCATGCAAGGTGCCACTTGCCCATCAGGACTATCTATTCATACTCACACACCGCAGGAACAGCTACGGGAGCAATTTAGGGTTGAGCGTCTTGCCCATGGACACATTGACATGGACTATCGGAGCCGGGGATCTAACCGCCGATCCTCGGATTGAAGGACGTCCCTGCTCTACCGCTGGGCCACAGTCGCCTAAATGTCAGATGATCACCAAAGCTACTACAATTCATGCTGAGGGACTATGGATGTCTGAACCAAAAGTCATGGCAATCCATCAAATACAGGTTGAGATATTTCATTTAAAACCACAAATGCGGACCTCATGCTAATGCTAGAGGAAAAGTTGAAGAAAAGTCTGGGGATCACCAAAGTCATAACAATGCATCATCTGGGTACCATGACATTCTGTACTTAATGTTTTGCCATCTATCGCATGTTGAGATGTTTCACAAGATAACTGATAACGTTGACTTCCTACCAGGCGGCAACCTCTGCAGAGTGAAGCCAATGCGGAAGTGTCTTACAACTTGCATTCTCTCTACTGACCAGCAGGGGGCGACTCCTCTGGTTGCAAAAAAAGAAGTCTGGTTGTATAGAAGTCTATGAGAAAATGACTCTACTTCTCTCTTGATTTATTACCTCAGTAAACATTGTAAACATGAGTTTATGGTCTCAATCTCTAGTTTCAAGTCTTCTTCAATACAGCATGATGTTCATTTAGTAAATGATGGTCCATTTAGAGTCAAACAGACCATAAAGCAGGGGATGCTTTAGGGCGGGCTTACTGTAATTGACAGGTCGCTACCGCTACCAGAGGCGAATCCAGCGTCTCTACGTCAATCCTCCGAATTCCAAATGTGGTCAATTCTGTTCATGGGTTGAGAAAAAAACAACATGGCGACGGATGTATTCCAAGATGGCGACGGCGAAATCACCAAACTCAAGGTTTTAAAACGGCAGTTCACAAATCACACAATGACTATGTCAACTTCTTATATACAGTCTATGCTTGCTGCACTAGAGGGAAAATCGGGATCACCAAAGTCAGTGGGATTCATCCTCTGGGTACCATCAATATCTGTGCAGAATTTCCTGGCAATCCATCCATTAGTTGTTTGGATATTTCAGTCTGGACCAAAGTGGTGGACGAACTGACAGAAGGACTGAAAAACAAGCCGACAGACACATCCATAAAAAGTAAGAGTATGTTTTTTGACTGATAAGGACAAGCTGTGTATGATTACATTTAAGAATAAGGGTGGTGTTATTCTACATTTTTCTTCTCATGAAAAGACCCAAATCAGCCATTTGTTAGTTTCCTACTTTCTGACATTTACATATTTGTAACTTCCTAAAACAGCTGGCCGCTGTAGTTTTAAAAAAACATCACTCAAACCGCAGTAAATAGTGCATTTGTTGGGGGACTATTTTCAGCGACGGATTAATACACATTTGGTGCTCAAGTGGAAGAAGATATATCAGGCTCTGATACACACACAATACTTGTTAGTACATACACTCAGTGTTGGTTTTAGCCTTTACATGACATTTGTAATGACAATTATAGTGTTTCATCAGCCCCAGTTTTTTATGTAATGTAATAAAATCACAGGTTGTTTCAATGTAGCATTAATAACTGGTTTGTATCTTATATGTTCCACCCTCTTTAACTGAATATAAAGAAAGTAAATCCCACAGACAAAATATGTTGTATACTGTAAATCATGGGCGTGGCAGCTGCTCCTCCAGAGGAAATTACAAAATGTACCTATAATATTTCTCATACTAGTGTAGCCGCAAAAAAGGTATCAAAACACCTGTTAAAAGGCACCAGAATACAGGAAAGGCCTTCTACTCTGTTAAAGGATTTCTGGCAGGGGACCCCCAGACACCCGTTAGACTGATCCACCCACATTTTCAATGCCCCCCCCCCCCCATGCTGTAAATGTTAGAATATATTAAGTGCTGTCGGTCAGATGTTCTTCTTGCTGTGTCTTGATGTTTATTTTATACTTTTCATTTCCTATAGTTCAAAGTAATACATCCTTGATGTTGAATATTCCTCATTTGAAAGATTAACATTTCCCACTGGGATCACAAAAGAGAGTCTAATTTTCTGTCATCCTCAAACGTTATACGAATGAAAGCAGCACGGACACATTTGTGGCCCATTTAAAAACGTACCTTTTCCAAGTGTATCCTAAAATATGTGTGAAATGTATTTTTAGCAGCGTGGGAAGAAAAGCAGACGCGCTTGAGTGGGGAAAAGGGGGATGAGGGGATGACACAAGCGGGAGCAGAAGGGGTTATGATAAATTTTGATTTCAAAAGGAAGGCTGATCCCCCACACGGGGCTCCCCGAGAGGCTCGGCTCTGACTTGGGGGGGGGGGGGGGGGGGGGGGGGGGGGTTGGTGATGTGTGGAGGACTGATCAACCAGGGAGCAGGGCAAAAAAAGAAAAGCAGCTGAATACATTTCGAGCACCAAAACCAGCAAGAGGAGAACTTGATTTATCCTCTTTTTGTGTATCGCTTGCGTAACCTTTTCAAGCATCACAGAGTGGAAATCAGGCACACGTCAAAGAAGCTCTGCATGTTGAGCGACAAGAGTTTGTAAAAAATATTTAGCTGGGGCCCTGCCTGGCACTGACAGAAGGCGATTACAAGGAGTTATCAAAGACGATCCACCTAACACAGCAGCTCTGCTCTCAGGACTTTAACTTCCCCGGGTCTGGGCTGAAGCCGGTGAACACAGAACTCAGTGGTTCCATCCCTGACTGAGGTAGATTAATCCATAAATCTCTTTTAGTCGCATCATCTCCGCTTTAATTCCTCTCTCTCTCTCTTTATGTCACACACAGCGTTGACCTCTGACCCCAGCCTCAGCCCTGCACACTGAATAAAAGGTCCCAACGGGGGGCTCTCTACTCCTTCAGCTAGAATAATTCCCTGTGTTACTTTTCTCCGTCTGGTGATTCATTTCAAATCATTTTGCCAATTAACTTTTAGAGAGACACTTGTGCATTTCAATAGAGTGTCTCTTTTTTTTCTGTACAGCAGACTGAACTTTACATTAAGAACTGCTCTCAGCGCAGATCTAACTGCCTTGCTGAGTGATCTGGAGATGGATTAAGCAGCTGCTTTATTATAGAGCATGTCTCTAAAAATCCTGATTCTGCGATATCATTTAACACTTATAAAAGGGCAATGTAATGCGACATTAAATGAAGTAGGGTTGTTGGATGTGATTGGGCATTATTGATCTCTTTGTGAAAATTGGAGGCCAAATTCAACATTGATTACACTGATTGAACATTGATTTTCTACTTTCCTGTCTTTGCAGCTAAATCTTGGCTGTGTCACTGCCACCTGTTGATTAGTAGGATATGGAGAAACCATTGTTGGACTGTGTATCGCATCACCTGTGTGCGCGCGCGTGTGCATGTGCATTCTCGTGCACAACATAAACAAAGAGGAGGACCACTCGTAGAGAAACAGCTCCTCGGTGCTGCTAGAGAATCTCCACTAGGAGCCTTTAAGCATAAAAACATCTATAATTAGCAAAACGGCTAATAAAGAGGAGAAAGAAAAAAGAAAAACAAATGGATATACTATATGATTAATGAATTCATTCTTCACTCTAACTTCACAAGTTTATGCTCATCCCTCGTCCTCAACATATGTAACATACAAGGAATAAACAGAATAAAGCACTGTAAAAACATGCTCACGTATTTCTTCTCAAAACATTATTATTGATGTAATAAATGTCATCTGAAGAAAAAAAAACAGACTATTATTATTTTAGGAAAGTTAAAGTTAATATGCAGATTGTGTGAGAATAGAAGGAGGCCTGGCAAACATGAACTCTATAAATAGTCCCATCCATCCAAACTGCACAGGCGGAATTGGATGCTTTTGAGTCCCCAAGGACTCCGATACATTGGTCTTTCTAAAATGCTTAAAAATAAAATAATTAAAACAGAAACAGAAAAAAATTGTATATAAAGCACCGGTGAGTTCCAACAAAAAGCGTATCTCAAACACAACAATGACATATTATCACCTTGTAAAGCCTTGTGTGCAGTAGTTTATAAAGACATGTTTACACATGGGAACTCATTGGAGTCACATTTCTACAACTGACACAGCATCTGGGAAACCAATATATATAAAATATATATATATCAAAATACTATATGTGGCTCTGTAGCTGCTAAATGCTCCACTGCGTTCACCTGCTAGTCTAACTGTGTCCACCTGTCGTTTGTTGCTAGGCAGCTTTTTCTCTGAAAACTGAAAAAAAAACTGGAAAAAACAGCTGAATTGAGAGTTTGCAGGCTAGAGAGCCAGAACAAGTCTTCCACCAAGCTGAGAGGAATGAAGGGGGATATTACTTCTCTGTGCGTTCTTCGCTATGAAAAAAACGTTTACATTACAAATGTTAAAAAAATAAATATGAATCAGCGCAGCTTTAAAGGAAAGCTAGGGAGTGTTTTTGTGTGTAGCTCTGCCATCAGTTCTATCAGTTCTTTCTTTCTAATGAGATCTGGGGACAGACACTATTGTATAATGTTATCATAAATTACAGAAGTGACGAAATGAGATATAAAAATAAAACCGAAGACAAATAAAACTGAAATGTTCCTTTATCACTGAACTGTGAAGGAAAGGTACTTTAATTGAAGACATGCTTGTAAAGGCGCATTTCTTTAATTACTGTATGCTACAAATGCAAGGTACTTGTACTTTACTTAAGTATTTCTATTTTTTGCTACTTTATACTTCCCCTTCCCTCCATCTCAGAGCTCAATATTGTATTTTTACTCCATTACATTTGACAGCTTTACTTCCGTTACAGATGGCAGGTTCTCAGCCTCTTGCTGTCCAGTGAACATTTGGTTGCACAATGAGCACATTTTTCTGACAATGCTTACATACTTTTACCTGAGTAGGGTTTTGAATGCAGGGCTTTTACTTGTAGTGGAGTATTTGTCACAGTGTGGTATTAGTAATTATGCTCATATAAAGGATCTGAATACTTCCTCCACCGCTGGTGGCTAATTACTAATCAAGCTTGTGGAAATGTTCTAGTTTAAAAAGAAGAATCTCTCAGTCAGATGGAGAGGTGTGAAATGAAGAGAGATACAGCCTCTGGCTTTGGGGAAATAGAAACTGTGTATATCTGCCATGACTCTTACATTCAGGGAAAAATAAACAACATGTTTCCATCTCACTCATCACAAAATGAGGATGAGAAACTACAGCCATCTGTCTGTTAGCACAACTCAGAGCTGATTAGTACAGAGATCTGAAACTATACATCAAGGAGCTCTTAACGTTGTACTGCAGCCTATCATGACCCTGCAAATGCCCCGAGTGACATACAAGTTATTGTCCTTATTGTCAAAGACTGAGCAGTATTAAGACAAGAACTTCTCGCTTCAATGGCACTTATCCTGAAGCAACTCGCATCCTAAATCTTTCCCTCTGCGTCAGTTTAACGTTGAACTTTAAGGGCATAAGCTATATGGTTGCACTAATGTTTTCATTGTATTGTTTCTGTATTGTAATTGTGGCCGTGTGTTGTTCGTGGACACTCCCTCTCCTGTGTGCTACGTGATATGTGTTGTTGTTGTTGAGCGCTCCGAAACGAATTCCAAATCAGCTGTGGTTCATAATACATGATTTAATCTCAAAGTCTATGGAGACCCATTGTATTAATTAATGAGTAGCACCTGTGTACAGTACGACCCTGGGGTCACACTAATCTCAATCTGGACCTTTCATGCAGCTACCTATTTGCTATTCATTATTAAGTAACAGGTTGTGTTTTCCAGTGAGAGGATTTTTGGGGTTTTGCGGTGCTGCAGCTAACATGTTCAGTCCGTCCGTGGCTGTTAAATAATGAAACGGCCTGGATATCTGACTGATACTACAGGCGTGTGGATGGGTGGTGGGCGGGGGGGGGGGGGGGGGGGGGGGGTGAATAGAGGCTTTGAGAGGCTGACCTTTGCATGTGGATCTGAAATATTTCAACAATGCAGCAACACGGGTGGCAAAAAAAGAAATGGCTCCACGATTGTTTTGGCTGAGGTGATGAAATCTGTAATGTTTTCTCTCACACACACACACACACACACACACACACACACACACACACACACACACACACACACACACACACACTTACCATCAAACTCAGCAGGGCCCACTCCTACAATGATGATAGACATGGGCAGGGAGGCTGCCTGTGGAGACAACACAGGAGGGGGGTGAGCCAGTCTACTGTTCTCCCACAAAAGAATACACACTGTGCATGTCATGCTTTAATGTCCAGTATATACACACGCTGGATTACACTTTGCTGCAATGAGAATTCAATACGTTTTCGACCATTTTCATGTCTTCACTCTGGTTCTTTGTCCAAAAGAGTCTGTTGTTCTGCTTTTGTGTTCCTTTCATCAACAAAATGACAGGGTTCTTACTGCCGTCGGCACATACGCATCAAACACGCAGAATCCCGTCTGAGTGGGCATGGCCATGTGACTGAATGAAGCACAGCCTCCTGCATGGACTGCAAAGACTTGAAAAGTGAGCGCACCTTTTCACAAGTCTCCGAGGAAAGAATAACATGTAGCATCAAGCTGGGCTCGAGTGTTCATCAGTATGGCTTCTTATCACTCCAGTTTTGTTGCTAACAATGCACACATGAACCTTTTGTCTGCATGACTATAAATGACTTTGAACAGTTACCATAATTCAACTGGAGCTGATCTCAGACCACCTCTTTCATGCAGACTTTGATACAGTCTCCTGGTCAACATTAAGTTGCGCACAAATGTTTAATTCTACAGAATCTTTAGATGAACCTCTGATTCAGACTAGTGTGAAGTGAAAGCGGCCATAATGTTTTCTCATTTTACTCTAACGCTGTTTTGCACTGAAATGACGTAAAACTGTGATCAGAAGCTAACGAGGGAGCCATCTCGCTTCAAAAACATTTTACTCTGAAAAATCTCAAAAACTAGACAACATAATTCATTTCTATGGCATTAATGCTCTGTATGAATTTGTTCATGTTTTACGAATGGTTTAACCTGAGCCAGGACATACAGCAATGACAGCAATCATTTCACATCCACATTAAGTGTGTCAGCTAACAGTTACTTAATTAGCCTTCACTTAAACAGAAGTCATGCTTCTGGCCAACAGATGACATTGATATGTCAATGTTTTAGCTCTGTCGTACGCTGACCAAACATGCATCTTCACGAAAATCTTACCATTTAAACCAGTGGTCACCAACCTTTTTAAGCCCAAGATCCCTGACCTCTGCCTTGGTGACGGGCAAGATCTACTTATTGAGGCGTTGAGAGAAAAAGACTGTCCAGACTGTACTTACAACTATGGCTTTTTATTTGGCCTAATTGTAATTGAATGAAATCAAACACTTTCGTCCAGCTTTCAAATTGATGTGACCAAGAACACACTAAATAACTTCATTTCAGTGCAACATAAAAAGGAAATTATTTGTTAACCGCACACAATATGAACAAGAAAAAACACATTTGCAATGAGCAGGCTGGGTGAACGACCAATATTAACTGTTGTATTTATCAACTGACGTTACAACACAACACTGACACAATTCTCAGTCAGTGCAACTAATGTAAGTGCAGTTCAGCTCTGTGTCCCATCACAATGCCATCAGAAGTCATGTGACTCAAGTCAGTGTGATGTTGTGACTGAACACTGAGTGCCTTGTAGTTCGGCTCATAAGCACAGACAGCCAGTCTGAGGCAGTCTGTGAGGTGTCTGTCTCCTTACCTCCTTATCCCTCACTCCCTACCCTGGTGTTCTCATGTCTCCTTACCTCCTTATCCCTCACTCCCTACCCTGGTGTTCTCATGTTTCCTTACCTCCTCATTCCTCACTCCCTACCCTGGTGTTCTCATGTTTCCTTACCTCCTCCTCCCTAACTGTCCGTGCTGGATCTGTCCCTGTTGTTGTAAAAAGCTTAATAAGTTGTTAGCATGACATCATCCAGCTAGCCAAACCTGTCTGGTACAGCTAGAAGAGAAGCTCCATGTTCTGCTTCCCTTTCCCGCTAGTCTGCTGATCTGGGATCAGCTCTTTAACTGCAGAATCTCCTCAAACTTCTCCTCTCAAACGGGTCTTGGAGGAGTAGTGCTCGTGCTGGCGCTCGCGCTCGCCTGTAGAGACTTCTCCTGACGAGAACGGTAGCTTGGGGCCAGATCGTTTTGGCCCCACTCTGAATCTATTTGAAGACGCTGATTGGCTAAATTGTATGTCATTCATTTATATCTTTAATCAGCGATTGGCTAAACTGCTTCATAGACCCGCCTCGGTGGGGCCCACCAGTTGCGCGTTCTGAGACGTGCACACAAGCGGAGATGATGAGCAGACAGCCTGCAGACAAAATCCCTTCAAAATAAAAGCACAGGATTTTTTTTTCTTCTTTTTTTAAATTTTATTTTGGAGAGCGACAGGGAAAGTCTCCGAGATCGACCTGTCGATCGCGATCGACGGGTTGGCGACCACTGATTTAAACCTTACAATTTAAACCTTACCATTTTAATATACTATGTGATTCTTCCTTCACCTTGAAAACATGTGAGAAAAGTTTTCTTCAAGAATTCAAGGTAACACAGGATGAGTAAATGATGTACAAATGGTCCTTTTACGGGTTAAGTAGTCCTTTAAATGTATGCCGAACCCATTAATGAGATGTCCCCACATACAGTTGCTGCGTTTTGTGTGCAGTGTTGTGTCCACTCACATTGACCACAGCCTCTTTGGTCTGAGCCATGTCCGAGATGACGCCATCTGTGATCATCAGCAGCACAAAGTACTGGGAGCCGTCAGTCACCTCTGCAGCACACCTACCACGAGAACACACAAAGAGGTTGACTGACCTGTGTGCGTAGACAAAGTTCAGAGTAACATTGTGTTTCTGTTGTGGCGGTACAAGGCATTGAGAGCAATGAGATTGTTGTTCGTTTGTGTGATGCATTACTGACCTGACTTTGTGCTACAAAAGCAATTGAATTTGCAGACCTTTATTTTTTCATTTTGTGACAAATTGTGGCAATGTCCCCGAAATGCAAAACCATAAGAATGCAAGAATTAAAGTAAGAAAGTTCAAATAAGTATGTTTTAGTGCACATGAAGAGTGATATATATATATATAAATAAATGATATAGTACAGTGTTTGCAGGAAAGTTGGGTTGTTGAGGTGCAGGTGTAATCGGGGTTCTGAATGGTGTAATTGTATGCAGATGATTAGAAACCGTTTTGTTGGTGGTTGATATAATCTTACCATGCACAGATAATGGGATCAGAAATCAGGCAGGTTCCTCTGGGTTTGATTAAAACTGACAACAGTAATATTGGAGCAGGCTCAAACCATATCCTGAACCTTTATCACTCCCAACTCCCCAACAGTGGCCGTTTGTTTCAAACCATGACGCTCTACCCTACGTCAGTTTTGCATGTGTCAGTTTCTGCCCGTTACATGTATGCTGTCATAACCCGGCTCCTAGGCCGGACACAATGGGTGATGGTAAATGAAATGTATTTATGATAATGAAGTAAAAAATAAAGAAATAACTACAATTGTGAAGTGTGTCGGTCAGTACCTTCAGTAATGTAAAAGTAAAAACAAGGGGGGAAACAAAAGAAGACTAAACCAAGGCCAAAACGGGCAGACGCTGGCTGGGATGAGTCCAGGTGAGCAGGAGAGACCAGATCAACACTGGACTAGGGCAACCGCGTTCCTGTGACACCTTCAGGGACACAGCAACAAATAACTGCCAAAACCCCAATTGTACTCTTTTAAGGTACAGGGGCCATCACAATGCATACACTGTCTTTTCAAAATAAACATACATGTTTACAGGAAAGAACTCGGTTACATTTAGGCAACAAAACTACTTGGTGAGGTTTAGGAAAGGCTTTATGGTTCTAGACAGGTGCACTCAGTAGAGAGCAGATCGCCGCCAGGTGCGTCTGCAATGCCCACAGCTGTATTATGTAATTGAATGAATACAACCAACAATTGGTTAACCCCCTTCTAGACATCTGTATGGCTTCAGAAAACCATGCAAGGTACCACCTGCCCATCAGGACTAACTCAAATTCATACAATGCAGGAACAGCCTAATGGAACAATTTGGGATTAAGTTTCTTGCCCAAGGACACATCGACATGGAGTAGCCGCAAGGGTGACCCGCTCTAGCACTGAGCCATGGTCGCCCCGCCCTCAGTGGCCCCTACTGGTTAAGAGTAGTGGGTCCTGTCCTGAACTCCCTTGACACCTACACTAAATCCCTAATTGGTTAAATGGCTGAATCGTAAAATGGCTGCAATGGATTCATGATTGAACAAACTACTATGCTGAACCTACCAACATAAAAAGGAGGAAAAGGAAAAGTTGTTTGGTCATTGAGTGAAATCCAGTTAAAATCCTTCGGGTAGACTCATCAATCCTTCTCAAGTGGGGAAAGTGCACATGTTTAGGAACATAACTTGACAGTGTGTGAGTGTGTAGCTGGTGATGCGGGGATCCCAGCAGGGAGAAGGAAGACCTGCTGTCTGACTCACTGTTTGATTGGCTTACACTCTCAGTCTGGCCCGAGGCAGAGAGCAGGCAAAATGGCAAACTGTCTCTCTATCTCTCTGTGCACCTTCCTGTCTGCTGTATACTTCCATGTCTGTCATCATGTCTGTCTCCACATCCGTCCCTCGTGTTTTCTCTATTTTCCACCCTCTCTCTGTCTCTGCAGAATAACGGGGAAGTGTATCAGCAGGTGAAACGAGAACAAATCTCCCTGTTTCCTTTTAAGCTTCGGCACAGCAGCAATCTTCCCTGTCACCTGTTATCCTTTAGGAGCCTTTGCCTTTTTCTGGGCCTTCTCTCTCTTTATGGGAGCGGCTCTTCTGTTGTAAATGCTTCTAGCACAATAATATTCATCTTTACTTATTGATTAGAGCAGCAGTGCAATATTACATAGATGTGCGGTTCATGAAAGTTTGAAAACACAATTTTCGAGCTTTACTGGAAAGAAAGACCCTCCAAAACAAGAGCTCCAGCGACCAGCATAGTTTTCTAATCTTCTTGACTTTAAGACAATTACAACAAAAGAATGATGTTGTCACGGTTTAGGCTTTGCCCCCTTTGTGTCTCTGTCTCTGTGTCTCTGTCTCTGTAGCTCCGCCCCTGGTCTCCTCCCAGCTCCCTCCTGTGTGTCTGAGTGTGCTTCCTGATTGTCCTCATTCACTACACCTGTGCCCAATCACCTGCCCCTGGGTTTTCCCTCTGTCAACCCCTCTTATATAAACTCCCCTGCTTCCCTGTTGTTTTGTTGGATCGTTTAGTTGCTTCCCTGTGTGCGCGCGCTCCGTGTACCAGGTTTGTTCCCTCCACGTCCCAGGGTTTGGACTTTGTCTTTTTTCGGACTTTGTCTTTTTTCGGACTTTGTCTTTTTTCGGACTTTGTCTTTTTTCGGACTTTGTCTTTTTTCGGACTTCGTCTTTTTTCGGACTTTGTCTTTTTCGGACTTTGCCTGTTGGAACTTTGCTGATGAACTCAATAGCAACTCTGAACAAGGGGAAACAAAACGTAGACTCTTAAATCCGGGTTGTGTTTGTGTCTTTGTGGGCAGAAAAGCTGGATCGTTATCTGTGACAGTCTCTGGAAATACTATTTATGTTATAATTGGAAACACATAACCAGCCTACACTCACACAGTGGTGTCAGGCAACACACAAGTGCACAGAGACAAAAAGTTGGACGACAGAAGCAGCAAAAAGAATACAATATGTGTAAACACACACCTACTGTTGGAGAGGAGCAGCGTACAATTCATTGGCTGTGAAACTATGATCCTTGTTCCAATGAGTTACTGCAAATGGCAAGAGTTGTTGCATTTGGCCGTGTATATTCACGTATATATAGATTATACCATGCCACTTCCTCCTCCTCTCTCCTTCTCTTTAACGCTACTCTAAACCTCCCACATGGATGACAACAAAAAAAGAAGAGGTGGATGAAGAGGAGGAAGACTGAACAGGAAGTGCTGGACCGACATAAGGAAGGACGGTGCGTTTAATTCAGAGGAAAAAGAAGAAGAGTACGAGCCAGAGTGGAAGCGGGGAGAGCAGATGAAACGAGGATGTAGAGGGACAGCAAGTCAGTGTTAGTGGAGAGGGAGGATAGATGGAGTCGTCGAAATGAAAGAAAAGGTGCATTTGATGATCACAAAGGAAAAAGTATCTGGAGACATGAAAAAAACAACACAAAGATGAAAGAAGGAAAGGAAATAAAGTTTTGGAGCTCTTGAGCCCACATCTGAACAACACAGCACTGCTACACTCCATGTGATTATGCAACCACAATCCAATCACACGCAACGGGGACATATTAAATTATTGATTCATTTTGGGCTAAAAATACAATAGCAGGTAATAACCAGCCAAAATCCACTAAAAACTAAACACCGGCTGTGTAATAAAGATGTATTGGTGAAATTGTATTTGTTTTTTAAAAGAGCTTGAAGGATGATGTGCTGCAGGGTTGAGCAGGATGACAAGGTTTGATAACTTATTCATATGTATGTTATTTAAAGCATTGACCTTGAGAACCGTGTGGAGGTAATAGACATGCTCTGCATTTAGTATTGAGCACCTTTAAGGACCTGGTCCCTGGTCATAATAGACTACACAATATTGTTTATTCACTGAAATAAATGAAGGGCAAATATAAAATTGTACATATTCTAACCATGGTCTCTTTATGGTAATTATTTGTCTCTTTGTGGTTGTTTTGTGTCTCTTCGCAGTCACTTCAAACTGAGGCCCTGGTCCAGGGGGCTCTGGGCTGGTACTCCTTGAGCCTGTTCAGTAAACCATGATACTCTTGGTAGTGATTTTGTTTCTCTTTGTGGTCATCTCTTTGAAGTTGTGTTGTATGTATTTGTGGTCCCTTTTTTATCTATTTGTGGTAATTTTGCGACTCCGTTTTGCAAGATATGAAGCTTTCGAGTAAGTTCAGTCAGGAAGACTATACTCTTACATGCCTAAGCCCGTAGTTTATTTCTCATATCTGCCAATGACTCCTCACGCACGCTCAGTCATAATTACATTGCTGTCATTGTTTGAGGCTGTCAATCATGATATCAGCTGTTTAGATCAGCTGGTCTCCTTTATCCAATAGCACAATAAAACTGACATCATTAGCCTTTCATCATCTGCTGCCGTCTCTTTTAAATATGATTGTCTCTCTACCTTCAGTGCGTTCATGCTGCTGTTACGCAACCCTCCACCTCCCCATCTCCTCCCAGTCTTCATCATCTTTCTATCAGCCACCACCAGTGTCTGGACTCCATGTGGGGGTTTATCTTGCTGCTGCTCAGGGCGGACGCCCCTCCATTACAAATCTCCCTGTAGAGTCTAAGCTCCTAAGACTCTGTCAAGACTTTATCATCCCATATCATCTGTTTATAATAAACAATTATCTTTTCTTCATCTGACTTCTCTCCTGATTGAAATGTGAGCAGTCACTTCATATTGAGGCCTTGGTCCAGGGGCACCTGGGCCTGTACCCTGTAGGCCTGTTCAGTGAACCATCAATGATACTAATAAGCGTGAGGAAAAAGACCCATCATCTATCTTGCGGGACCCATTTCCACCCATTCACACCCAGTCATACACTGATGGCGGGGGCTGCCATGCAAGAGGCCACCTGTCTATCTGAACTAACCAACATTCATACACATTCACAAACCGCAGACATCCTACGGCAGGGGCGTCAAACTCATTTCCACTCTGGGCCACATCAGCATCATGGTTGCCCCCTAAGGGCCAAGAGGAGCGGCTGTTGCCGGACCTTCGTCGGGGGGGGGGGGGGGGGGGGTGCTTGCGGGAGAGCGGTGCAGGAGAGCGACTGTTGCATCTCCACCGCATCCGCTGGTGGAGGTGTGCTCGAGCGGATCGGGTAGGACCTCCGCTGTGCGCGTTACAGAGAGCAGTGGATAATTGTAATTTGTATCAAGTCTGATTTTAAAATTCTTTTTTTTTTTTTTCTGGCGGATTCGCGGGCCACATAAAATGACGTGGCGGGCCGGATTCGGCCCGCGGGCCTTGAGTTTGACACACGTGTCCTACGGGAACCATTTGGGGCTAAGTGTCTTACCCAAGGACACATTGAAATGGCATTGTGGAGCCAGCGATCAAACGGTCGATCCTCTGATTGAAGGACGCACCGCTCTACCACTGAGCCACAGTTGGCCCACAGGGTTCAATGACAATAATCTTTACTTTATTATAAAGAGTCACTGTACAATAACAAAAACTTCATTGCCATTTTAAAGCAGCACAAATCTGAGATTCAGAGTAACTGCGATGTCATTCGAGAAAGAGTCGAAGCCCCCAGCAGTTAAAAACCACCAGGGCTCTGTGTAAAATATGCCAACCCTAAAGGGGTTGGCATATTTTACAGAGCAGGGTATCATTAACCTTTATGGTGACACTGACATGCTCTATGGGGAGTGCCCTGAGTGCCTTTGTGTCCGAAACCCTGCTCTGACAAAAACACTGGAATTAAATACAGCTTTCTGCTGGAAGCAACAATGTTAGTGGTAATCGTACTAACAGGAGCTCTGTGGTAACCCCACTTAAACTGGTTCCCACTTAAAGGAAAGGCTCTATAACGCCTACTTGAGGTCAAAAACTCCACAGGGAACCTTTAACTCTGTAATAGGGGTGTAACAGAAAGCTATCAGTATCTATTTATTTTACAAAATGGTCTGTACATGATGGACGGGACTTATACCATTTGTAAAAAAAAACATCTTTAGCTGCCCACAAAATATACAAAATAACATTTACAATATAATATTTCAACTATATACCGAAATGAGGCACAAAGCTGTTACTGGTCTGGGTGGACAATATTGCGCAATATTGCATTATTATTATTTTTTTATTTGAGTTTGTTGTGTACTACAATGTAATATGAGTGTTGCGGAGACTAGATCACAGTTGATTGTGATAGTTTTTGCTAATACAATCAATGTGTTTATAATGAAGTTGTTTACTAGAGCACAAACTTAGATAGACCTCACCTTTTCTCTGTGCAACCACATTGATGCATCTAACTTTAAAATGTACAAAATCCTCTTCCGGGGGAGCATGCCTCCCTGACTCCCCTACAGGTTCCGAGTTCTCCCCACCACAGTCTCACAAAATCCTGTGGGAAACGCTGTCTCTAAGTATGTTGTCTCATGTGTATTTCAGATCATACGATCTGGTAGGGAGAGGATGTTTGAGACAATGTCACACAGAGAAAGAGAGAGAGAGCAGAATTTATCTTAATTAAACAACGTATTCAGTTTTCAGTGAATATTTTTTGGGAATGGCAGGAAATGAGCTTTCTTTATTTTTCTGGGGAACAGCCTCCTAACGTAGACTCCATGGCGCACCTTTTTATGATTTCCAAACTGACTGATGGACATTCATACTGACTGGACATTGGAGATCCTGCCACCATTGTACAGAGTGAGATAGCGGTGTGTTTTAATTTGGCTGATAAAGAGTGGTGTGACGTTTGTGGCAAATTGTGTCAAGTATTGAGTGACAGGTCAGAGTACAGACTTTAAACCCCTGAGGCTATCCAAACCAGAGAGTGGAGACCTTTGAGGAGAACGTCTCCACTCTCCACTTAAAATAAATAAATAAAAAAAGCCCAGTTGTGGCTTGTCATTAAAACATGGGAAGTTTGAGCTGACTGTAATGTATTCTCTACACCACTTATTATGAGCGTTATGGTTGTGGGGGAACCTTGCTGGAGAGTAAACAGTCCTCTGAGAGGGGATGTGGGTGTGTATGTAAGTGTTGGGGGTGGACTTAAGGAAAAGACTGTTTAAGTTGAATGTAAATATAATCTGGAATGACTGGAAACATACATTGTAAGCGGTGATTTCTCCACAAAAACAGGGATGATTGACAGTTGCTGCGAGTTGCTCATCACGTCGATTGCTTCCTGTCACCGAGTCACCTCTCTCTGTTTGCATTCATGACATGCATACATAAACAGCTGCCTTCCCATGAGGCCACAGGATAAGTGACACATGCATATGAAACTTATGGAAATGTACAGATTTTATGTATGAGCAACATTATGTATGAACGTGTGTGTGCGAGATTATGTGACACATATGGTACAGGAAATAGATGTGTCTCTTTCAGCATGTGTGTGTTTGTGTATGCGTGTGTGTGTGTGTGTGTGTGTATCTCTCACCGAGCCACCTGGTTGACAACGGGAGCGAAGTTGGTCGGACCGTACAGCTGAACAGTTCTCAGGCTCTGAAAGTAAGCCTCCAGTACACCCTCGATGCCCACACAGTTTGGGTTTTCTGTGTTTGAGTTCTGCAAGAAGAGAAAACTCAGTATGTAAAATAATACATCAAACCTATTGAAAGGAAACCAATAAGGATTCGTTGTCATGGCATGATCAACTCTAGTTCTCAATACAGCATGACCCGGCCTAATATGTCATATATTTCATGGTATCTGCTTCGGCTAAACCACAGTTGCTGGCTCCACTGGCATTGTTGTGCTTGCTTTTTGATAAGCAGCCACATCTCTAGTACTGGGTAGGATCCCGAACCTCCTTGCCCCAGAACAGCCTGAGTTCTTCGTGACATGGATTCTAAAAGGTGCTGAAAACATTCTTAGTGACTTTAAAGGTGGTTGAATAAAGGTTCCATGAATACTTTGTTTTGTTTTTGTGTTTGGAGCTGTCCCACCACCGTCCACAAAGAGTGTCAGAATCCTAATGCGCCACATTTTCTTATTTTACACTGCGTCGGCGCTTCAGACGCCACTTCAATGGAAATATCGCACAGCGTGACACGGAGGCAGCTTATGTGTTTGTTTACCACAGTGGAGGTCCCTGGTGGGATTTATTTGCATTGTATTACTGGTATTCAGATCGGAGAGAAACATTTATGTGCTGAATAATGTAGAAATACCCCACGTGAATACAGCACACCGCCAATCCACAGGGCATGAAAATGATTCACCGCTGCCTGTCACCTGATTTCAACCACATTCTACTATTTGCATCTTTGTTGAAACACTGTTTGTCCGACTTCCTCTGGCAGCGACCCGATACGGTAGCTGTGGGAGGCTCATCATCTTCTCTTTTTCAAAGGCGGGTTCACGCTCACGCTCTGTGGCTTTCTGTTATCTCCCTCCAAGATCGCTTTTTAATTATTTCCCCTAAGACTGGGGTTTTAGTTTTATAATTTGGATTTCTTTAAAAGTATTATGAGACAAGATACTGGAAGTTTACATTTGATGAACTCCAGACACACCCCGAGCGGTTTGCGAACAATAGATTCCTAATTAGAGTTACCTTAGAATGACTCGACGCCGAGATTTGTCACGCCGGGGTGAACTCTAATTGGGAAAGCTCATTGAGCGGCCGCTCGCGTGGAAAGCAGCAAAGTCATACAGAGTGATGAATCTAGACGAGCCGAATGCCGATGCTCTCGCCCACCACTGACTTCTGTCTTGGGTGGGAACAAGGAGGATCATGGGATTTGACAAACCTGATTGAAAACGACATTTTCAGGTCGGAGAAAAACAAATCCTCTAATGAAAGACCTGAGGCGTGTCATTGAGGTCTTTACACCCATCTGAGAAGATATGGCCATATTATTTCGTTACTTAAGAACACTAATCTCATCCTGCAGCCCTGGAACCTTTTTTGTGTTCGTCTCTCTCCCACTTTTCTCCTCGCTTCCTCTGAAGTTACTGTCCAGGGAAACAGTCGATTGGGATCCAAGGAGAAAGGCCTTCACACATCGGGGGAGTTGGTGTTTTTTTGTGCGATTAATTCCCACGTTTTTTCAAACTGTTGTCTTTGTCATTAATGCTTTTACACGGAACGCAAATATTACCTGGAAACAAACAACGCACGTTTTTTTTGGGAACGAGTTTGATTTTTTTTAACCTTTCTTAACGTGAATAAAGGTGTCAACTAATCACGTGAATCGAAACGGACATATTGAACACGTATACACAACCTTTTACAACAACACTGAGGCACCGACGGCTAACTTCATTACTCCTTTCAACCTCGAACAAAGGCGCAGACCAGATCCACGCCTTCTGCTCTTACCTTTCACAATAAAAGTCCCACACATATACACTGTATCTGTTCACCAGAGGGAACTCAAATTCACTCAGAGCATTTAGCTAAAAGGAAACTCAATATAACATCTCACAGTAGCTTAGGCTCAACAACCTCAGACACACCAAGAACTCTTGGGGTTGCTTTGTCTAAATATGGCCGTGATTGTATTAAGAAACAAAGAATAAATGATTAAAGGGCCCTTTAGATGATTCTAACATGCCATAAATACTGTATATGATAACAGTTATTGTTAAAATGGGATTTTGTTTAAGTGGTTGAAGCGAGTTTGCAGTCTTTGAATGACAGCCAAGGTTGGGGTAATTGGATTAGGCAAACATATTTAGAAGTATGCACCGGAAAAAACAACAGCTGATCTGAAATAACAATGGGCCCCTATTTGAGACAGGGTCCTAAAAATGCAGAGGCCAACGGAAACCACCATCATGTTGGTTTACGCTGTGCTTTAGCAGATAGTGCCAAACCAATTTGCCATTGATCAAACCACTACAAACTATTTAACACACAGTAAATCAGGGGCCCCAAGGTTCGGGGCCCCCAGGAAAGTGGGCCGCTTTGCATGATTAGTAATCCGGCCTCTGGGTTCACAAAGTATTTAAGAGAAACCACAATTCTCTCTACTCTCCTGAAGAATGTTAATTTGACTTTTTTACTCTTCTATTAACTCTCTTTTGTTCTCCACCAACTCCTGGGAAAAATATCTGTCTCTTCGGTGGCTGAATGCTCCACTCTTTTCACCAGCTAGTTGCTAACCGTGTCTGTTGGTTTGTCAGAGAAAAGAATGAAGCCTGGTGCGGCAATAGAGATGGGGGTTAATAAAACCTGAACCAAAAAACTGAACCATCCTATACAGAATAAAACGCTACGTAGAGCTGAGATGATCTGATCCATTGTTCAAACAAAAACTTTATCGCTTCATCATTTTATCCTATTAGACATTTGTGTGAAATTTGTGTTTTTTTTCGCAACCAGAAGTGACTTAAGAGGTTGGAGCTTAGTACGACTGCTGAACAAAACATTTTTACTAACCAATAATGTTATAATAAACTTTCCTGATCTGAAAACACACCGTGAAAGGGTCAAAGTTGTAAGTTGAAAACACAAAAAAATCTCAGACCGGATAAGGTCATGGTAGCGACCTGTCAATCACAAAGTAGCCCCACCCTAAAGCATACTCTGCTTTATGGTCTGTTTGACTCTAAATGGACCATCATTTACTAAATGAACATCATGCTGTGTTGAAGAAGACTTGAAACTAGAGATTGAGACCATAAACTCATGTTTACAATGTTTACTGAGTTAATAAATCAAGAGAGAAGTAGAGTCATTTTCTCATAGACTTCTATACAACCAGAGGAGTCGCCCCCTGATGGACATTAGAGAGAATGCAGGCTCGAGACACTCCAGCATTTGTTTCACTTTTCAGAAACGGTTGCCGCCTGGTTATGGCCAAAAATTTGTTTTTGTGAAGTCACAGTGACTTTGACCTTTGACCACCATATTCTAATCAGTTTGTTTTTCAGTCCAGGTGGAAGTTTGCGTCAAATTTGAAGAAACTCGCTCCAGGTGTTCCTGATATATTACGAGAATGGGATGGAAATGGTGAACCGGAAAAACATAATGCCTCCAGCCACAGCTCTGCCACGCGGAAGCATAAAAAAGCCCCAAAGTGGAGAGCACTCAAGTGCAGTCCACAAAGTGTTCTCCCATAGTCAATGTCCAACATTAAGAGGTCTCACACTATTGCATAGTGTTTCTGTTGCACACAGGGAACCATTTTCTTCTTCTTTTCTGTTTGGCTCTACAGAGTGTTCTATTTGGCCAAAGTCAGCCTTGAAGAAAGTCCAAAAGCAAAGCGGGCTCTACATCAATGGCCAGCGAGACCTTCAAGATCGACACATTTTACATCCTGGCAGTGATATAATCAGAGCTGATACAAACCAGACATAAGTTAAACCTTGAAGAAAAAGAAAGTTCAAGTTGGCAATGTTGTTTCTTTGCTGTTTAAGAAATGTGCTTAACGTATGAAAACAGATCATCAACTGAAGAGTCTGTTAGTATTTAGTCGAAAAGCAGAAGTACCTTCTCACTGAGTATCACAAAAATGCTTTGCACTAAAACAGAGACAACACAACTGTCTCTTACCAGTGGGAAGGCGTGGGAGATCTTGCCGTCCGGGGGAAGCTTAGCTCCAAAGCCATACGCTGGGAAGTTTTTGTCGCTGTCGTAGTCCTGGATGATCTCACCCACAGCCTTCAGAGCCATGGCGTACGCGTTCATCTGGTACGGACTCATGTAGTGCAGTGAGGTGGGCTGGGACGGGTTACCTGGAGAGAGAAGCACCATATTAACACAAACAAATACTTTTCAGAGAATCAGGACCGTGGTGAATTCATAGCAGTCATGTTCACTGAAGTTAATGTATGGCACATGAATAAAATAAGTCTATAGCCAGAAATACTGGCAGAATATGCATGCAGACATGACACAGGAAGTTACAAGTTTTGAGGTAGATGTGGTCCTATTTGTATACATTTTTCGCATGCAAGAAAATATGATACATGAGGGGAAAAAAGCATTTCTTTGCTCTTTTGCATCACGTTTACCGAGACAAATGAGCAGCAACAAAAAATAAGATTTCTGGTACGAATCCTAAAGATAAAGTGTTATCTCCGCAACTGTTGACTGCGCATCCTAAACGTAATTCCAAAGCTGTATAAATGTATACTTATAGCAATACAGCAGTGTGGCAAACTTGGTCATAACAGGGACAGGACAGAGGCAGCATGTGATGTTCAGTATGTTATGTGTTAAACATACAGAGAGTGAGACAGCTTTTTTGCTTGTTTATCTAACACCTTCTATCAGAATGATTGAAGAATGCATGATAGCCTCAATCATAATGTGCTGCTGTCAAGTGGCTGAGGATAGGATAAGAGTACGGAATCCCTGAGAGGCAAGTGAGAAAAACAAATCGATAGATCGATTTTCTCTCCCGTGTTTATGACTTAATTAAGAACTGGTGAAAAAAGGTTTTGTCAGAATAATCTTTCTAAGTTCCTTAACTTGTTTTCTCCATCTGTGATAACAGAAAACTTGTTGTCGTTGTCAGGATCAGTGTATCAGTGTTTTTCTGTTGCAATACTGTTTTCGGCCACAAGAGACTGAAGTACCCGACTACCTCATGTTCTGAGCATGGTTGTAGAAAGAGAACTGGATACAGCGTTGGAGGCGGGGACTTGTTAATTCCTATGAAAGTTTCAGAGTGGCACTTGAAGCAAAAAAAGTTCAACTTCAGAGCAGAATTCAGAAGAAATTACCCAAATCATCCGTCGATCTTGGCATCCATGGGCACATTGAGCAAGTGCACCAGCGTTTCCTTTAACCCTGCCTCCATCAATTGGCCCAACCATTGCTCTCGGGCTCAATCACATGAATGAAGGAAGAACTATAACTCTGGATTCAGCTATGAGCGCATGTTTCAAATAAGGGATATTCAGGTGTTCCTGCTGGGAAGTTGATTTAAACTAAAAAAAAAAATCCACTGAGTAACAGACGCCTGTTTTTCCCAAAGTCTATGGGAAAAAGGCTTCCAATGCATCTCGTGACGGAACCCCAGATATTCTAAATCCACCGTTTGGCCGCTATGTAAAGTTTGCTTCAAAGCCCCGAGCTCTTCCTGGGCGCTTGGTTCTAAATATGACTAAAAGTATTCATGTTTTCTTCCAGGTGAGTTTTCATTTCTCCATGCATTCTAAACACAAGTGCAGTCATTGTGTATTAGCAAGTTATGTAACACCATTTTCAGGAATTAAATAAGTAAGGAACTTTTTTGATCACCAGTCCTGCAGTCATAATTACAGGAGAGAGAACATTCTAGATTTTGTTTCTTATTTGCGTCTCAGGGCTTCTTTTCTAAATCATGTAGAAATGCAGGATAAGAAAATAGAGTTGAGGTTATCTGTAGTGTTTCCATGGTTAAGATTCATTCTCCCATGCTCCAATTTTTAATATAAACTACTTTTATTCTGAATATCTGAGGTATACATTGGAGGTCACATTGTACCTTCTGAAACATTGAACTACAGCTCCATCGTCAAATATCTTCCTCATGCAGTTATGAATCTAGCTTGAACAAAAGAGCTAAGCGCACTCTGACTTGCAGTCATTGAGCAGAGATAATGTGCTAATGTTAGCCAAATTCTTATTCTGCTGAACTGCTTGATGTTTTATAGTAACAACATTACGGTGACTAGCTGGGAACTACTGTTGTACAGTAATAATCTAGTCTTATCATGGTCGTCATAATGACATTGATTTTGCAAATCTTTTATATTCGTGCAGTGAAAATCCCCCGTACAGAGAGGACCAACCCAAAGATGAGAATGCGGTCCATGACTAGAGTAATAACAGTGACAATCACAAACGCTGTGGGTAAGACAGCAGATGTGTGGACATTTCCTGTATGCACACAGATGTGATGCGGTCCTACCGTTGGATGCTGTGAAGTCTATGGCCACGGTGAAATTGAGTTGTGTCCTGGTGAGAGATCGAGCACATCAGTGTCATTCAAAGCAGAGACGTTAGGTCTGTGCCAGCATCTCCAGATGGGAGCACATTTACAGCGGTCCAGATTGAGAACTCATCACACTCAGTGCTGTCCCTTATAAATCACAAGGCAGGGGATCTGCACTATTATTCCCAAAATACAGTCCGTTACGGTGCTTTTACATTCAAGTGATGATAATCACTCTTTTGTGTTGATATTCAGTTTTATTGACACCATATATCTGGGGTGTAATCACAATACACTTTGGGGATTACAAGTAGGAACACATTCAACGAGAATGTCTGATGTTCCAAATCTGGGTTCAAATGAGCAAATATTGCAATTTCTTTCCTTGGCTGTCCAAGGAAAAAAGAAAGACTACGATTTATAGGTTACTTTAGGTTAACCTCTGACCTGATTTTTGCGATATTTAAAAGCTGAAGAGTAACAGTAGTGAACAGCTGATGCGAGCTTCCGGCAATCTCTCAAACTTTTGCAAGAAATACGCATTCGCGATAAAACGAGTGAACCTATTCCAGCCACGACCCCCAATATACACGCCTTGGCCTTGTGATGTCATAACATTAATTGTGAAAAAGAACTGAAACGTTTTTCTTTGGTATTGACGTATAACTACAATTTTATACTGTATTCTGCAGATGCTTTGGAAAAACAATGGAAGGCTTATTTGAGATTGTGTTCATGCTTTGCAGACAGCCGCTGATTTCAAATTATAGAAAATCAACTTCCAGATCAACATGCAGAGACTTGCAACTTAGGTCACAGAGAGGACATTGCATCTTCTGTTATCATAGTGTGTTACGGCAGTAATATAGTGCTTCAGTTCCATTTGACAACAACATAACACAATGTGTCATAAGTCCAAGTCGATGCACCACCTCCAGTCATTTCTATTTCCCAACAGAAGGTCTAAATGCTTTTTCAAACCCTCCTCCACACTGCCAAGAATACCATTCTTCTGGGAGGATAATGAACACCGTATTTATTGGTCTAAATGTAGACACATTATAATTTGCTGGAATCATCCAAACAAACACCCAACATTTGTTAATTGGTGTTATTAATTGTAGAATGCAAACCCCTCTCAGGTTGCTGAACTTCCAAAGGAGAAAAGAAAAAGATAAATAAAGGACATGAGCATGTCGTCCTTGATGGTAATTACAGCCCCACGATCAAACAGACAGAATGCTTATACTGTGATCAATTCACTAATTAGGCAAAGTGTTAACAACAAGTTGATGTCCATTGTTCTTAAATAAATAGAAAACTGGCTTTGAGAGCAGAAAGGGCCGTCTGACAGCAAGATAAAATGGTACAAATACTCTAAATATACATCGAATACATCTTTTGCAAAAACGGTGTGAACTCCCATTAGTGACCAAATTAAGCTAATGAGCTAACGAGCTTGTTCACTAACTAACCGTTAGCATTCTTGTAATTTTAGATAGCTTTATTTTTCTTTTTCAAAAAATCTTCTATTGAAGAAAAATGGTGATATAATGGGGAACAAAATGCCAGCAGCAGTAAACAGAACGGTCGAGCACTGAGAGTTATTGTGACTAGAACTAGCCAAGTCGATTAGCATGTTAGCTCACCAGCCACGGCCGTTCACCAACTAGCCCTGTAAGTAGTCACAAAGACACCACAGTGGTCCGGTGTGACCAGGCCTTAAAACAAGCAGGAACCCCCATAGAGTCACTTAATGGCGACGCTGATAGAGACTGAGCTCTTACCCTCCTCTGATGAAGTCGACGAACGTGCATTCTGACTCCACTTTGAAAGACAGCAGAGTCACCTTGGAGACAGAGACAGAGTGAAAGGGAATATTATAAAGAGAGATAGACGACATGGGACAGAGAGGTGGATCAAGACGAGAAATCATAGCAAACATCATCCGTTTACTGCTCTGACATGTGACAGCTGCTGATGAAACGCACTCCGGCAGCTCTTACCGTCCCCGAATTGACGTATTTCTTCTTCTTGCCTTTCTTTTTAGGATTCAAAACCTTGGCCGCAATACAGGAAACGAGAAATTAGTTTCTGTCGGAGCAGAAATGTGTACCTACTCGATGCATGTCTGAGCTCCTGTGGGTGGATGTCGATAATATATTGTCCTCAGATGAGGGGCTACAATTTATTACACAAGAAATGAATAATATATAACACTGTGAAGGGAACTATTGATGTTGTCGCGAGTTCCCAAAACAACGCTACATTTCTGATGTTCTTTACACATTCAGCAAAATAAAGTTTGGGATTCCGTATTGATCAAGTTCTTCAACTTATTCCTGGCTGTTCTTGCATTTTACCTCGTAGACATTGAACTGGCTTTGGCCTCTGGACAGCTCTCTGTAGCTGGTGGTGAACTCTCCGATAAAGTCATGACTGGAAGAAGGATGGATTTCGACAGGAACGAGACAGAGAAGAAGGAGGGGAATAGTTATAGTACATCAGCAACATGATTCCCAATTCCCTGTGTGCTTTAACAAAGAACAAACACAACAGAGAGAGAAAAAGTCCAAATGTGGTATTTAGTAAATGCAAGCAAAACACAACATTAAAGTTGGCAGCGGAACACCACGTATCATGCTCTGAAGTTAGGCTAACATGTTAGCAAACAGTTGCCTAGCTAATCTTGCATACCACTGGACCCATCAGCCTAACAATTGTTGTGCTCATTTATGACTGTGTGCTCAAGGACCTCTTGTGGTTGCAGCGATTCCAACTTTCTAAAGAAACATATTTTGACTGTTTTACACCTTTATTGTCTGGTGACACTTAACCGGCCAGTTGGGCCGCAGCCCATTAACAACTGCTTCAGTTTGCAAACTTGTTCCTGTCCAAATTTGCTCGCTTGCTATAGACGGTAAGCCACAATAGCAGGTAGAATTGGTCTGGTAGAATTCACGATACATTTTTCCATCAACTCTGTGTTGGTCTCCACCAAGTCCTGAGGGAAATACCTGGCTCTTAAGTTGCTGAATGCTCCACTATGTTTAACAGCTGGTCTCCAACTGTGTCTGTCTGTTGTTTGGTGCTGGGCAGGTAGCAAACAGTGGTGTTATCGCGGCGTTTTATCTGAAAACGGCTGCCTGCTGTCGTTGGGAGCGAGGTTAAGGAAAGCAGTGAGACTGGAGGTCCAGCTGGAGCAGCAGTGCCAGCACAGGTTATAAATAATATAAACCCATTTCACTCTCAAACCTCTTCCGGCCCAGGATGACATTTTAAATGAAGTGCGACTCTCACGCTGAGCAGCAACTTTAAAACACTTTTTTAGCCATGTGGAAGTCTGTGACTACTTTCAGTTTAAAATCAATCTGAAACAGCACGGTGTGAGTTGTGACCAGCTTCTCCAAAGAGACTTTCTTTTATCCAGGAGAGGAATAGGATATGAATTTAAATGTTTGGCTATGTATACCCAACATCCCAAATATGCAACACCAAGGGTAGAAGATGACTCTTACTAAGTAGAATTCTGGTCAAAGCGAGGTGTAACATTTTTATTTAAGAGGCCAATGATTAACTGTGTAGTACAATTACATGTGTTTTCATTAATTAGCCAGTTGCTTGGGTGTCGGTCTGGCTATCAATTAATTCAGTTATTTCCTCTCCAGAGGTGTCATTTATAAAACAGTGAGTAGGATCCACAGTTAATGTTTGCATACGTACGGATGAGGTAATGTCTCTACGTCAAACATATTGTGATTAATACAACTTTACGTACAGTACGTCTGCCAGTGCTCAATTTAGATCAGCCTCATTTCCCGCCCTCTAGACACCCACATTCAACAATAGATTATCAATGCAGAGCACCTCATACATGATGATGCATAGAGAGCCTGCTGATCAAGGATTCTTCTCCGGTACATCATGGCGATACCCAAGAGAAGGACCAATTAGTTTTTTCCTGACACAGAAGTGGAGGTGCTTATGTGCGAGGTGATCCCTGAACACTCGTTCCCTCCTAATTCTTCCGTTCACGTAGACCCAACAGTGCCAGTGCATCCATCTCGCAGCATTATGAGCGTCACTACAATATTTAGACTCATCTGTTTACAGAAGTCAGACTGACCAGTGCATCTATCACCCTGGGATATCATTTGAAAATGGTAGTTTGATAGGTGAACACAATTTACTTATCTATTTAAGTTTATATATATATATAAATGATATACATATGTATATATATATATACATATATGTCTGCTATGCTGCTATGTCAAGGGTTATCTATTAATCTAACAACATATAGAGATATAATAAATCTGAATTTGCATGTAATTCCACTACTTCCACAGTGTATGGTCCCTGCACTTGATCTGTGCCAGAGGGGAGAGCCCAGCCCTTAAATCTCCTCCTCTTGGGTGGATCCTCAGGAGAAAGAAGGTTCAACACATGATTTTTCATCTGAACAGGAAAACAAATCCCCTCTAGCATCATCAGACTGGCAAATATCAACTCCCTGCATGCCCTCAGATCATCGCTGCATCCAAATATATCACCACCTGAAGCTGTGCGCGACACCAACGCTGCCTGTGTAATGCTGATATTTGGAGGGGGAATTATCAAGGAGCAAACAACAAGCAATCATCTCCCAGTGGGAAAGAAGGAGAAGATAAGGGGGGGGGGGGACCGAAACAAAGCAATGAGGCTCAGGTAAAGACAGAGACGTGTAGCTAGTTTCTCTATGTTTCTTTATTTTAGTTATCACAACATGTCTGCCCTCCTTTTACCTCTTATATTCAACAGTGTTTAGAGCATTCTATATAATGTGTTACTGTATTACTATATTACTGTAATATACCAGATAAACATTTACAATTAAAGGACTACATAGTCCGGCCTCAGTGATTATAAAGTAGGTTCAATGTTATTCTTCAGAAAAATGATGAAGTTATATGGTTAAAAATCTTTACTGAGTAAACATTGTGTCAGAATATTAAAGTGTTTGGGGTGAGCTGTCCTAATTGGTTTGACTGCTTGTTAAACTCTGTCCTGATTTCTATTTGTGAAACGCACAATATGAGATGTTGCTAAATAGTGAAAGTAATGTAACAAGCAATTCTGCTCAATACTTTTACTGTTGAGTAATTGGTGAAGTTATGTTTTTAAATGTTTGTTCTTTTTAAATGAGAATATGTAATGAGTAATTCATAACCTGAGACCTTTTAGTATTGCAAACTGCTCTCCACACATATCAGTGAAAGCAGCTCCCCTTGTGAGCCACTTGGCCCAAATGTAAGGTTTCCACGCAGTCAGTGAGAGAGAGAAGCTGTGTCGGTGCTGCGGTCAGCGCTCATTAACCCCGACCCCCCCTGTCCTTTCACCTGCTGGTTGTTTTTGATTTATTACTCAGCGTGTGCCAGGCGGGTGGAGCCCTCCTTCAGTTCTAGCGCGTAATAATCAAGACTGAAATGCTCCGCGCTCGTGTCTGACAGAACAAGGTGTGACATTTCAGGTATCCAATCTTGAGCTGAAAATGAATAAAGAAAAAAAAAAAGAAAAAAGAAAAAAGAAGGGGGATTGAGAGCGTGAGAACTCACCTCCCGTCTCTGTCCCAGTCGTATACGTCCACCTTGACCGTCCTGGAGGTGAGACGAGGGAGTGGAGGTGAGACGGACAGATGTGAGAATCACGGAGAGGAGGAAGAGTGTGAGGGTGAGAAAGAGAAACGTCAGAGGGAGAGGGATCAACAGTTTATGTCAAGTGAAGGAAGTAAACAATCAATAGGAAGTTTCACAGGGAAGTTTTTAACACAAACCAGTAAAAAAAAAAAAAAGGATTCACATTATATGATAAACAATGTCTGATGTCATAAAGGAGGCTTTTAAAGGAATATACCTATACTTATGGAACTGATCCTTATATGCAACACTTCTATATATAACCCTGAGTGGATAATACTTGGCATGTGCTTTGTCACAGTGGGCCAATAGCAGAACGGAATATTCAAAGTACACTGGTGCACACAGAAGAATACACATTGCATCTTGATTCCAGCACAGAGACCAACCAGTTCACCCAGTTTGCTGTAGAATAATCAAGGTCCTAACATCACAGCACTAAATTATGTATTAATGTCAAAATTGTAACTGTCAATCACTAATTATGTGACACATATGAGCCTGGGCAGTTAACCGCGGCTAACCAGCCTCAGTAATAACATATCATTAGCCCTTTGGAACCTGATTTCACTCACATCACTTCAAACCTCTGACAGCTAAACAGGTGCAGCTGTGTGTACAGTAGAGATGTCACAACACCACACATTTAGGAGTTGATAACAATACCCGTGAAATTCCACGATTCTGGATATTAAATTCGATACCATGGTAAAAAAACTAAAATAAAACAATACATCCCTTCTACTTCAACACGCTCCCTTATTACTGTTTCATACTGTTTTGTTTTTGATAATCCACCTCACCAAAAACTACAATTTACAAGATTACATTTGACCACATCATGTTAACGTTATAATTAAGTCACTTTTACTGGATATAGCTTGAACATAATGTAACTCAATGAAACCTTCGTTAGGTGTTAGCTCCGTTTGCTGCCTACCGGCAGCTAACAGCAACAGCTGATTTCAACACAGATCAAACTATAGCATTTTCTATTGTCCCCGGGACGATTCGCCGCTAGTCTCGATGTCCTGAACCCCCGAAACCTACATTACTGTAGAGAAATGAGCAGTTTTAAGAAATTTGGCATTGACTTGGTACCAAATTATTGATTATTGTGACACCCATAGTGTACAGTATGCTTATAATACACTAAATGTCATCTATTTCATCTTCTCTAAAATCATTTTTATATTGTCAACAAATTATATGAAAAAATCAACAATGTGTTAGCCCATATCCCAATACTACTCTGTCTTTGGCACTTAGTCTTACATCTTTAAAGACGGCTCACAAATGTAGTATCATTTTAAAGAAAAGAAAAGAAAAAACAATTTCCTAAAAGAGATGGTCACTGTAGTATTCAGCAAATGTTAATCGTACATGAAGAAATTGTGCATTTAGTGGGGACTATTTTCAGGGGTGGATTAATCAACATTTGGTGCTGTAGTGAGTATTTGTGGAAGCAGGACGGTGTGTGTGGGATTGAGTAAAAATAAACTACAGTGTGTGTGTTCATGGTGATGAAGGAACATGTCACCCAGTGCAACAGTTTGGCTCATTGATGTGTTTTAATGGAGCTCTATGGCACAGAGGAACAAGATACGTCAAGCCTTGATACACACACAATACTTGGTAGTGGATACATTCATAGCTGTCTTTCCATGGTATTTCTACCACGAGTAAGAAAAGATGTGACCATCGCCATGCCCAGGCAGTGTGGTGGTCATTGAGGTTGGAAAGGATAATGTTTGACGAGCCCCTATTTTCACATTACTTTTGTAGTGTCTTTTGTATAAAATGTGCTCATTACAATGTCAGATTTAATTACAATAAATTAAATCAATGAAATTAAGATAATAGGCCAGTTTTGAAGAAGAAGGGGAAAAAAATTTGTTTGTGTGTGTGTTAGATTGTATGTAATGGTTTCCGACCAGTGTAAATCAAGCGGCAAACTCCGGTTCTAAAAAGTGAAGCCAAGGAAGTGTCTTAAACTTGCATTCTCTCTAATGACCATCAGGGGGCGACTCCTCTGGTTGTATAGAAGTCTATGAGAAAATGACTCTACTTCTCTCTTGATTTATTACCTCAGTAAACATTGTAAACATGAGTTTATGGTCTCAATCTCTAGTTGCAAGTCTTCTTCAACACAGCATGATGTTCATTTAGTAAATGATGGTCCATTTAGAGTCAAACAGACCATAAAGCAGAGAATGCTTTAGGGCGGTTACTGTGATTGACAGGTCACTACCACTAGCAGAGCTACATACAGTGTTTATACCTCACTCCTCCACAGTCTAAATATGGTCACTTGAAATCACTGGGTGCAAAAAGCCAAGATGGCGACGGACAAAATGCCAAACTCAAGGCTTCAAAACATCACGACGACTACGTCCACTTCTTACATAGTCTGTGGTGTAAATAAATAACTTGTGAGATTGCCGCTGCATTGCCTCCATGTTGGTCTCAATAACACCAGCACTGGCCTGAGACTGAGAGCATGGCCGACTGCTGGCATTATTCTGACCAGCACAGGGTCCAACCTCATCTTCACATAGTTTCATTTGGCTTTACTTTTGTCAAAAGAAAAACAACATCTAAGGAAGTCAGTATTTCCAGTGGCAGTTTAAATAAAGGGAAACTCACAGAGCTAATGAGCTCAAATGACAAATCTGGCAATCAATTAACTAATGCAGCAAATTGCTTTGTGAACTCTCCCTCTCTCCCTAAAGCAACAGTTTATCAAACAAATCATTCCCAGGAGTAAAAAAGTGATTAAAAACTTGTGTTATAAACGAGGAACCAAAATGTGTTGTAACATTACCAACAGAGCATTAATTAGCTTATCATAGCAACAGTCTAGAACATCAGGTCCATGTACATTCATGTGTTGTTCCTCATTAGTACTGGATGTAATTGTTTTTTATTTTATATATATATAATCTTATATGATGCACATATTATATAAGATTCATTATACACACTTCACTTAGGTGCAAGGCTGTCAGAACAGCATCAATAAGGAAGAAGGTCTCGCCTGCACACTTGCTGAATGCCACATGATCTTCCATGTTCATGTTGATCTCTGTTCATTCTGACCTGACGAAGATCCGAATAGGATCAAAGTCAAAAAATGAGAGTCTCAAAAAAAAGGCCGGGGGCGTGGTCACTACAAACAAATAAATGCCCCAAATACAGGCTGAGGGAATCCATGCTATGATTTGGTGTCTAAAACCTGGGATATTTGCAGGTTTCTGCTAGAACTGCATTTCTTCGGTGATTGGATGGTAACCACTTAAACCCACTTAATGTTAATAGTTAGGAAAGCTCTGCATGCCCCAGGTCTCTGGTTTGTGAGTGTGATTATTCTCAAAGTCACAACAGGGGGTTTCATACAGTGATGTCGAGTTTCACAAAATGGTCTCACTATGTGACATGGCTACTATGTGAACAAAAATCATCAACCATGAACACAACTGGGCTCATTGAAGGGACTCAACTTTCCAGTCAAACCCACTTCATGCAATTCCAAGACCGTTTAGGGAGCCCAATATGCAGAAATGTTACAATATACCATTTAGAAAAGGCACACAAAAAACTGCCAGGCTTTTGCCCCAAACTGTCTGTAAGGGTGCTGGTGGGTACTTTAGAACCCATTTTCATTCATATATGTTGAAGTGAGACATCAAGGGACCCCATCAAAAGTTGCCAGTTGTCCCTCGACAAAATGTAGCCTAACTTCGTAGCGTTGTTGAGCCTCCTTCCTGACAGGCTGACATGACCTGGCTGGTAGCAGTGGATTCATCTGGTCTGCTAGTTCCATCTGAAACTCATATCGTCTGCTACAGCCTCTAAATAACAGTAATGTTGTCCAGGATCAGAGGTTTACGTTTTTAGAATGGCTCTCAACCATATCATAAGCATCTATGCAGATGTCTGATGTAAATTTACATTTCTCAAACTGTATATTTTAGTTCCTCCCTTTTTGGACGTCTCCAATGTCGTTTCTTCAGGTTACATTTACTGACATACGGTCATTATTAGATTTATAGTGCATTCAGGATGAATTTAAACTGCTTACAACCAACAGGATGAACACAAGGTCATTTATCACCTGCCAGCAGATAAAACAAAAATCTCCATAGAGGCGAGGTGGATCCCAATAACATTAACCTCTGACCCCCGTGCTGTCGCCTCACCTGTCATAGTCTCCATTACAGAGCGCCCGGACAGGAATGGTGAACGGCTGCCAGACGGGGTTCAGATTGTTCTTGATCACGTCAGTCTTGTGGCAGATGGTGAACCTGGAAACACAAAGAGACGGCTTGACATTTGAACTTTTTGTTGAAAAAAACACATGTTGGTGGGAGCTAGGATTGAAAGGAAGTCTGTCAAAAAGATTTTTTACAGCGGTTTCATCTCCACCTCCTGTAGTATGTAATAAGTAAATATGTTTGACAAGGAATATATGTGTGTATATGTATAATACTAGCTCACTCTGACACACACTTGAAATGCATTTCAGCATGAGACACAACTGTCTCACAGAGGGTTTGGATTCTGAGCTGCATGTCTGAAATATTGAAGGATACAGTAAGTACAGACTAGAACTTTCTGTCTCGTTTTTAAGAAAATCGATTAACCCTTCTTCCATCCAGTCACTGTCACTAACAAGGGAAGTTTGGCGACAGATGAGCAGGACACTCGCCTCCACTGAAGGACAAACAGACGGATTGTACAACACAAGTATCTTCACGGAAACACACACTTACGTCCCGTCCTCGTTGCTCCGGTAGAAGACGAGGAAAGGGTCAGACTTGCCGAAGAAATCCTTTTTGTCCAGCTTGTTGGCACAGAGCTGCATGGTAGCTATGTCCTGGAGGACAACAACAGTTTATCGTTTACACCGTTTACTCATTAGCTCACTTCACACAGTAGGTATAGCTACTATGGCCAACACCAGATTGTATTATATGAACTTAATTAACTTAATGAGGTATATACGGGATTCAGAGCATTAATGTCGCAGCAAAAAACTATTGTGTATATAAAGATATAGTAATGTCTACCTGAGCAGAGGATGAAGTGACTCTCCCTCTGTGTGTGTTGTCATCAGAGTTTCTCTGTGCTTTGTTTACATGCTTGTAGTGAATGTCATTCATAGGGGTGGGAATCCCACCCAGAGGCCCCACGATACTTTATCACGATACTTAAGTCACATACGAGCTCATTGCGATTCCTAACATTTTGCAAAATGATAAGTACTGCGATAAAATATCCTGCGATTTATTAGCTTTTTTCAACAACAAATTACCAAAATGCCATTAAAGCCAATGCGGAAACTTGCATTCTTTCTAATGGCCATCAGGGGTCGACTCCTCTGGTTGCATGAAGAAGTCTGGTTGTACAGAAGTCTATGAAAAAATGACCCTACTTCTCACTTCACTTCTTGCTAGTTTCAAGTCTTCTTCAATGCACGGAGCATGCTTTAGGGCGAGGCTACCTTGTGATTGACAGGTCTCTACGGCGGTGTCCGGTCTGGGAGTTGTCCGTCTTAGAACTTGAACCCTTTCAGTGTGTTTTAACTTCATGAAAGTTAATTGTAACATCCTAAAAATGTCTTCGGCGTTCAGTTGTACTTAGCTCCACCCTCTCTTGTTACACAGCGGTCATAAACAAAATGCAACACTTGAGGCTTTGAAACCGTAGTCAACCTACCAATGGGTCACGGTGACTACTTCCAATTCCTAGATACAGTCTATGGTTCCCCCGAAGGTAAACACTGGTAGCTCTCTCATCACAGCTGCCGTCGTTTGCACTGTTAGCGCTTTTAGCACTGTTAGTGCTCGGCAGTCGCCATGTTGAGAAACGTGGGGACACAAAAGGTATGCTCTGAGTCTCATATAGAGAACTTTTAACTTACCTCAAATCTGAAGTCATTTTAATGTAATGCATTTTTAAAGTTAGCAGTCCTGTTTAAAAACACTGCTGGAGTTTATCAGGCTCCTTTCTCAACATGTTTCAGTCTGACATGGGTTTAAAGTCTCACTGTGCAACCGGGTGACAGCTGAAACAAACACAGACAGGTGTACAGGGCTTTCTTTCTTCTTCTTATAATTGAAGTTTTGCCCGAATACACTGCAGGCAGTTTTTGCACTAATCTAACATCTAATGTCTGACATGCTGGGTTGTTATTAAACTTAAAACCTTGAATAGACAGAACTGATACATTCAAATAGAACTAACCAGGGACAGACACAGGCATTCAACAGGCCTCATGAACCATAACGAATACATGTAAATGTAAACTTCGTATTCTGAAGCCTTCAAGGACTCTGCAGTAAACCACCATCGCTGCTATAGAGCCCGCGCTGTTAGTTTCAAATGCATGAGAGAGTATCAGGAAGGTTAAACGTAATTCTGTGTAAACATTACAGCAAACTCAGCTTCCTCAGTATTCACATCATTAGCAGCATGCATGGAACTGCATGTGTTTGCATGTAGAAGTGAGGACTGTAATACCATGGGAGCATGTTTGTGTGGTGTGTGTGTGTGTGTGTGTGTGTGTGTGTGTGTGTGTGTGTGTGTGTGTAGGTGTGTGTGTGTGTGTGTGTGTGTGTGTGTGTGTGTGTATGCTTCTCTCTTTGATTGGAGTGTCTTATTATTTATCCACGGTGGCAAGAAAAGTGAAGTATAGACTTGAATAAATAATTCATGAGCGCCTCTCATCATCGCCTTGAAGGAAAAGTACAAATTCACTTTCCCTCCACTTGATGCCAATGACAAAATGATTCTGTCTGTGCGGCCATTTAAATTCACTCAGCAAAGTTAAAAATGGAAACACGGGAAACCTGACAGCTTAACTTTCTGACCCCCGTGTTGGACTGCTTATATCACAGAGTGTGTGTGTGTGTGTGTGTGCCTCATGAAACACAGTGTGCTGAGTTTGATCTGGTACGAACCCGGCAGTTACTGAGCTCCTCGGCGGAGAAGATGATGGTTCCACACTTCTTCCCTGGAATCCCACTGAGAGAGAGAGAGAGAGAGAGAGAGGGAGAGAGAGAGAGGCTGAGGAACAATCAGTTTTGTTCAGGTCAGTTTTTGCCTCAAAAACAATATGTGCACACCAACACTGTCCCAAGAAATGAAATGGAATAATACTTCAAACTAAATGATAACACCACTACTTAGTATCACTTCTTATACACTTTGTATTTTACTCTTGTATTTAATATTTGTTGTTATATTTTACTTTAGATATACATTTGTTACATTATTTATTCACCGTACTCTTATTGCTATTGTGTTATATTTTGCAATGGTGTTAGTATTATTTCTAAACACTTAATAATTGTTATTCTATTGTTCATATATGTTTAGATTTTTATTCTATTGTATTTTGCTATTCTGCTGTTGTAATCTTTAATGAAAGAATTTGTGATTGATAAAGTTATACCTCATCATATCTAATGATTAACAACGTGTTGCTCCCACCTTTCATGTTGAAGCTTGTACATGAAGTAAAGCCGGTACTGAAAACTATGAGCAAAGACATCTGTAATAAAATAAAATAAAATAAAAAACAAAAACTATGACAAAATCAATCAAAACATCTTCCAACACATTAAATGACAACATACCGATTGCAAAAGACAGATGATTAGACAAATGAGGTGATTACTGTTCAATGCAATGTCCTATTAGAAGTGGATTCAGCTGTTTGACCTGTGACCAAAGGCAACAACATGTAAAGGGCGCTTGGGAGAAATCCTACAGTGAGGCGATGATGTTGGGAGAAAGGTTGATAGCAGATATCAGAGGTTTAACTGTGAGCTAAACATGTGTCCATTCCTGTATTAAATGCCCATTTCAGGCTTTGAACACCCCATTTTGATGTAGTCTTTTGAAAAATATGTTGATGAGTTTCAGATGAAGTAGTGCCGTAAACACGTTTCCCTTTCGTGGTGGGCCCGACTGCTTGGCTCCCGGTCCACGGCGTACCGCGGGGGAAGTGAGGAAGAGTTTGGTGCTAACATTAGCATATCCAGCATCCAGCAGCAAAAGTTAACTGCCGTTTCCATCAACTAGTTTGGAGCGAATGAACCCAGCTACAGTGTAGTTTGCTCAGAAGTTGATGCTATAGGCTATGCATGGCTGTGATCCACCAGTTGTTCTGGAGGAGACGGACCAACAAGTGGAGTGAAGGAGTAAATGAAAACAATTCTTCCAATATGCAAAGCTTTGGAAGTAATACGTTTACTAGTTAGAATGCTTCATGCAGCAGGCAACATGGTTTGTGACTTCCTCTTTCTTAGTGTCAACCAGGCTACACACACACACACACACACACACACACACACACACACACACACACACACACACACACACACACACACACACACACACACACACAGTGTAAATGGGGGAGATCCTACGCTGCACATCACACAATCAGACAGTGACCCTCCATCTGCAGCCGGTCACAGTCCAACCTGGTGATTGATGTTAGCGACAGTGACAGAAATGCTGACCCCGGATCAGATCCCCACCACTCAGAATGATCACACGCAGGAGGAAAAAAAGAGGACTTCTGCTCTGGAGACACGCCACCAATCTTCTGTCTGATCATGGATCGACTCCCAGCCCCCGTGTTTCTCTCAGGGGAGATTTGATTTCTCATTCGGTGATGAATTATGGGACAATCTCGGTAATTGTATTGAAATTGGATCTGGATTAGAAAAAGGAGGCTTGAAGTCATTTCTGAAAAGGGAGGGATCCACGATACGGGGGGGGGGGGGGGGGGGGGGGGGGGGGGGGGGGGGTTCAGTGCTCTGCCTTTGAGCTTGCTGAAGGATGCTTTGTTGCACACACTTCCTCGTGCGTCTCATAAACCCGCTCCAGATTAACAGGCAGGCTTTTAGAAATTCTCTGCCTCACTCAACACAAAGCAAATGTTAGAAGCGGATTCATTGCAAAGAAAGTCATCGTAAAGATGCGTGGCACTTTGTTGTAGTTGGTGTCAAATGAGGCAAAAATAAGCTTTCTTTTTCACGAGATGAGAACTTGAGGGAAAATGTTGCACTCATCCCAAAGCCGGAAGATTACTAAATTCAGCGAAAAGAGCAAAAGGGAGAGAAAGTGATGGAAATAACAGACAGATGGGAGACAGAATGGGAGTTAAGGAAATCAAACTGGGAGTAAAACAAATGTTTGTCTTGTTGAATAGATATTTTCCTCCTGTTTGTCTCCGCAAGTTTTGAGATCATTCTGAGCTGTCTCTCTCACACACATACAGTCATTACATATTAATACATGTAGATACAGCTGAAATTCACATAAATCAAGTTTGAATGCACCAAGACATGATTTCCCTCGTTGCAACGGAGACATCTTTGGCCTCCCAAGTGCCTTATGGTGTCTCGGCAATCATTTTATCCACATGTTTTAAATGGAAAGAGTCTCTTGTTAGTGTGCTCACGGGCTACGTTAGCTGATGCTAACGGGCTGATGTTAAGCATGGATATTGTACAATGTTTATCCAAGAGCATTCAATATTAATAATATTAATATATTATTTTTCTATCTTATTTGTTTATTTATTGTATTGATGTTTTATTACTGTTTACATGTTACATGTAGCTGATTGTTGGTGTCCTCAGCGATTGCCTTCAACCAGGAAATATTGATGAGATTAGCTGATAACAATTCCAGACTCCCTTGACTTCTACTTGTGAATGTGATTTTGTGGTGAACATATCATGTCTACGACAAAAATATAAGGCTTTCAAAAAAGCACTTTAAAGCTGGATGGCGACATGCAGTGGGCTGCTGTAGCCTATAATCAGCTTCACCTTCTAACATTCTTCTTCAGACTGGCTTTCAAGCAATTGTTTGCTCATAGCTTGTCTCAACTTGATCTACTTGACGGATCGGCACAAACTTTAGAACAGACATTCATGTTTCCCAGAGGATACATCCTAATCACTTCGGTGACCCCCTGACTTTACCTCTAGCGCCACCACCAGGTCAAAATGTGGTTTATGACAGTGGCGGGCCGTCAGGGCCTGCAAAGCCTTCTCTGCTGGCCTAAAGAGAATCACAAAGTTATAGCTATTTTATAATTTAATATTTTTTCTTAAATACATTTAATTTTTTCTTGTATGTATTATAATTTATAAAAATGTTTTTTTCCCATTATCTTATGTTCTCATTGCACAGCTACTGTGCTCCTCAGTTGCTCTGCTTCCAGTGCAGCTTGTTTTAAGTAGAGCTTTTATCCAATCAGATTTCACCTCTGTGTCTCTAGGTAAGAAGAGAGGCCCCAGCCTGCAGACTCACCAGTGAATCCATGTGCAGTTTAAATTGAATGGGGACGATATTGTTGATTCAACCAATCAGATCTTTAGTTTGGGATTCATGGACGCACCAGAGCAGTTTGCAGGCCTAGTTACGTCAGCTCAGAGTCCAGATGCCTCTCTGCCAGCAAGGTGCAGAGTGTGCTGTGATTGGTCAGTGGGCGGGCACGTGACTATGTGCCTGCGAAACATGATTGCTAGCAGATCTTTGGTTGTAGCAGACAGAGTTCAAGTGGAAATATTTGAAAGACATTTTACCTAGCTTTGTTTTTTTAATATGAAATGGCGGAAGGAGGAGAAACAGATTTAGTGGCGGAGTTACTGGGAACGCTTTTCTCAAGAAGGACATTTCTGAACAAACTGGACAGTAAGAAATGACCCCACAGCTAGCAGCCCTGACCAGCCAGGAAAAGGATTTGTAGGCAGCGTCGGAGAAGCGTTGCACATGTTATGGCTGTGAATGTGTTTCATTTTAACTCAGCGTCGGTACTTTTGGAGAGACTCGAGTGGATCTACAACTCAACGACCACGTTCGCAGGGAAACAGCTCCACAACCGCAGCCTGCCCTTCGCCGGTCCACGGCCGAAGACGACCACCGAACGCGGTCGAAGGCGACCACCGAACTGCGGCGGAAAACGCACCACCGACCGGCCGCGGAAGACGGACCGACGACCGGCAGCGGAAGACAACCGAACGTCGGTCGAAGACGACGACCGAACAGCGGCGGATCCGGTTGGACTTCTTACTGGAACTGATGTACTGGGATTAAACTCTTTGTCAACAAAGAAAGGAGGATAGACAGCATTTGGTAAGTGAAGTTTGTTTGTTTACCTCTATAGTTATTACTGTTCATTTGTCTATCGTGGCATTTTTATGAATAGTATTTGAATGGCTCGTGCTCGTGTGGTGGAATGCGTGGATCCGCTGCAGGTCTGCTGGATTGATTTGTTGCTTTGTTGTCATATGAATATATGCGACTGCTCTTGTGAGTTTGTCATTGTGCTACATTGATTTGGACTGTATTGTAATGACGCAGCGTCCCGTCATGCTCGTATTCATGTATCTGCACTCTGCATTTCGTGTTTTGTATGCTAGATGTTGAGCTTCATGTAACATTTTATTTCATTTGTCAAATGTTGCAGTGTTATGTGAATATGCGGCTTTTACACGAAACAAATAATAACCCGTAGCTGTGACGTCATAATGAGGTTATTAGAAGTGTAGAACAGCACTGAAGGCCCAGGTATAAAATCCACGGACCGCCACTGGTCAACGGTCACTCATTGTCTTAAATTCCGTTGATGTAACTTGATGGCCGGTCTGTGTTTTCTCTGCATGACGGTGTCTGTACTCAGCCAAAGATTGTTTATGAGGTACGAGAAGCTTCACTCTGTGACACCACTGGACAATGGAGCGATGATCTTTTATCTAGCGGATTGCTTGAAGCCAATTTCACATGATCTAGTTCAACTTTTATTCTTATCATGTCAATATGGGGATATAGGGTAATATACAAAAATATTCCCTAACTTACGACCTTCTAATACAATTCTTGTTGGCAAACAATATAACTCACACTTTTATTCCATCATCACTGTTCGTGCATTGCTCTGTTCTTTGGTCGGTTGATCCAAAAGCCGTTGTGTACAGTGTGCGAGGGGACGGCACGCCGACAGGTTTTGGGGTGTTGATAGTATTGACTAGTTTTTCAAGTGTGATAGAAAATTCCATTGTGATAAGTACTTTTCTACTGTGACTTCTCTTATGGGCTTTATTCAATGTGAGACGATACAATATGGGATGTCTGCTGTAGCTTCCTTCAAAGGAAGTATCCGAAAGGGAGCGTTGTGGAATGTTTAGATTAGATCAGTCGTAAATCTTTAGTGAAGTGAGTATGTATATTGTGTAGATTAGGAACAAAAACAGATGTCTTGTTGAGAACCCCCCCCCCCCCTTTCCCTGTGGTCTGACCCTTTAAAAGATGTACTCAGACTGCACTCTTGGCCCATCCTCCTGCAAAATGCGCTGCAGTTTGTACGATGATGAAGCCTTTTCTGCAGAGAATAAATATACCGAAGACAAACATCTTTTCTCAATGATTCTTGTTTCAGTATTCTGTATTATAGGACTCACTCGGTGCTGTTAAATAGTTTTTTCCACCACACAAGTCAAGTCAAACTCACAAAAAAGAAAAAAGTTGGAGAACTATAATCACCCACTTGATAACTCCCCGTGGCTGCGAGTCACACTCCACCTCTCAACACGACGGGGCGATTCGTTCCATCCACTTGACGCCGCTCCGCTGAGAGCGATCGGCCCCGATGCGCCGCTGTGATTAAAATACCGGCTGAGGTTCAAAGACGTCGACGTCTGTGACACATGCACGGGCACAAACACACCGCTCGCACTCGCACGCAATATCCATTAGGGATGATGCTATTGCACACACATGACATATTCTCACTGAGAGGCTGCTTCCTGTAGCCTTGAACCAGGGGTCTCGCCTCAGTCAGTCTACAGTCCATTCCTCGGTTGTGGACACGGTCGTGTGTGAAGTACAGCTCCTCACCTAAAACAACTTCACTTGAAACAGTGATTAATTCCTACACTCCTAACTTCCTCTCAGTTTGGTTCTCCTTTTAATCAATCTCCGCTCACCCTCCTTTAAAGAAGGCTAACAGTGATGCATGAGCGTCTGCAGGCTGCAATCTCTCCGATAATGACTTTTGCATGGGGGTGGGTGGATGGGTGGGGGGGGCATGGGGATACCTGTAGTGTGTGCTAATACACTCACACACACACGCACACACTGCCACCACTGTCACTATTCCTATTCCTGACGCAACTCTACTACTAAAAGCTCAGTGGTGGTGAAGCTGCAGCCTCCTGAGTGGATCAGACGCACAGCAGGATGGAAGAAATCGATACGGCGGAGATGAAGAAAATAACTTGATGAAGATGGAAGTCAGCAAAGAAAATGTGTGCGGACTATTCCCACATGTTTCGTGTCCCTCCTCCCACATCTCCCACTGTTACAAGCTCACACACAATTTTTACTTAAATAAAGGATTTTGTAGCAATTTAGTAGATCTTGACCAAAGAAATTCTTATTCGACTAACAGTCATACAATGTTGTCAACTCATCGATTTAATCGACAAATCTGTAAAACGGAGTTTCCCGAATTGGCTAAAGAAGTTTTACGGGACGTCAAATGTCACGTTTTTTGCGCAAATCCATCCAATCAGTGTAGATACGTGGAAGGCGCACTCAAGAGCAAGAGCTAACGCCGTCATGGCGTGCACTGCACGCGCATCCAAGCCAAGCGCCTATTGTAAACATGAGTTTATGGTCTCAGTCGCCAAGTCTTCTTCTATACAGCATGTTTTCTTTGTAAATTATGGTCCATTTAGAGTCAAATTTACCATAAAGCAGAAAATGCTTAGGGCCACCTTGTGATTGACACGTCTCTACCATCCGTATAGGCCAAGCCAAGATCCACGGCCATAACGCCAAACCCGAGGCGTCAAAACATCAGTTCACAATGGGTGACGTCACGTCCCCGTCTTATATACAGTGTATGGTTAGAAGGAGGGTTACAATATTGTAACACAATATACAGTAAGTTCTGTAAGTACAGGCGGGGCCCTGTTGCTTCTACGCTGGTTTCTGAAGACAGCGGTGTGCTGGCTTGTATACTGTGCTGTATTCAGGTAGGTCCTGATTGGACGGCTACTCTTATGCACATTTTCAGTAGGAGATTATTACCCATATAGCTCCATCGATGGCCGAAATGCCGAACTCGAGGCTTCAAAACCACAGTCTACAAAGCAATGTAGACTACGTCTACTTCTTATATACCTTCTATGATAACGATGCATGAAACCAAAGAGGCTTCCTCCAACACTGGGGTGGGAACCTCTGTGTGAGATCTGAATTGTAAAAGTAGGAGCTTTCTCACTGAAGTTACCTGTACAACAAAAGTGAGTCTTGGGTCTAGACTGTAGAAGTGAAAGGCACCATATGTGCAGTGTGCCGTCTCTCTGGTGCAGAAGCAGGAAGAATCTTTCCCTCTGATGAGCAGTTCATCTCTCAAACCCTGACTGTCACTGATGCAGTATGATCCTTTCAAACTTTACTTTACAAGAAAGGAAGATAAAAGAAAAATAGAAAGAAGAATTTTGATGTTCCGTTAACAAAGGATTTGTATTATCAAGGACGCCAATTAAAGACACGCTCTGGTAATGGTACTTTGAGTATGATCATTTTGGGCAATTTGTAATCCATTGTATTTTTTACGACACTTACAAATTAATGTACAGATTTCAAATTTTTCATTCAAGGGACTACCTCATCATTTTCCTGTTGTCAGGTAAAAATGCTGCATCTCCAAAAAGTAAACTGTCAGGAAACTCAGAACAGATTTGCATTTTTTAATGCTTCTTCTTTTAACTAAAGAATTTGAGTCCCTTTTCTGCGTCTGATTCCCCAGACAGCATTGAAGTATATTTCATCAAAAACCTTTTCCATCAACATTCAAATTTGCCGATGACACAACCATACAAAAGGACTGATCGAGGGAAACCACAGGCAGCTGGTGAATGAGACACTCGCCTATGGGGAGGAAAACAGTCTTGTCCTCAACACCAACAAGACCTGGAAGCTAATCCTGGATTTCAGAAAGAAAGCTTCCCCTCTGCAACCTCTGTGGATTAAAGGTACCGGGACAGAGCGGCCACGTCACCGTCAATGGTAGCTGGAGAAGGAACAGCAGCGGCTAATTTTCTGCCGACAGACATCTTGTGGATATACGTTTGTCCTTCTCGTGAGTTTACAAGACGTTGGGCGTCTGGTGCTTTCATTGGGAGCGGTGAGCTTTTCCCTCCATTTTAAAGGCCCCTTCATTCATAATACTCTGCCGACAAATTACATCGTGAACGTAGCTCTCAAATACATGTTGTAGTCCTTTCTGTCTACTTCTCTCTGATATTTCAGAAGTATTGTTCCAGAAGGCTGCCGTTATCTATCAATACCTTTGGAGTATCTCTCAATGATATTGTTAAAAACGCCATATTGGCACGCCGGATGTGAAAGCTTGACAGGCTTAGCAACAGTGACCAGGGGGGAGGGGCTTATTGAAGGGTCAATTCTAATGCCTTTGTACACTTGTACTAATGGCAAATGTGCTTACCTCACTCCACTACTGTAGTAACTCAATCAAAAGTGGTGGAAGATGATCAAGTGTTCTGTAAAGCTGAGTTTCTCGAGATTATGTTATGTAACCTCTCTGTGGCCACGTACCATGTACCAGTGGAGAGTATACAACATGACCAACCAGGGCTCTTCATCAGTGAACGTGGGCAGCGAGCCATCGGCCTCCTGGGGGTGGCTGCTGTGTGAGATGATTGTAATATTCATGCTTGTGGAAGTAGACGCAGGGGAACTACCCTGAGAAACTCATGGAACAAGAGTTCCACTGAGAAACAAACTGCTGTAGAAAGGCTGTGATGCCATTTATTGGAGAATAAAAAGGTCGGAATTTACCAGGTCGGGCTGGTCTCATCAAGCATTCGTAGAAATTCCTACAAAAAGTAAAGCACCGTAATTTGTATATAAATGTTGTATGTTATCCCCTTAATCTTGAACGAGGAAGTATAAAGACCTCTAAATCACACAGAACGGGCAGGTGGGAGGGGAGGTGGATGGGTCCAACAACCAGCGATCTTTCAGCCTGGAGACCAAAGTTCGTTCCCCCTGACAAACGAGAAGTCAACGTTAATGTTTTTGTCACGTAACTTGTGTACTTCAGAAACGGCCCTTTCGTAGATATTTTAACCCAAACGACAATCTTTTTCTAAACCTGGCCAAGTAGTTTTGTTTCCTAAACCTAACTAAATTTCGTGTGAAGACAAGTTCATTTTGAAAAGACCGTATGCATGTAATGAGCGGTGTCAATGAAAATCTTCAAGATTATTAAGTCTTTTAAGGTATTCCAGATTAGACAAAGATTTATTACCAGCGACTCAAAGGTCAATTATATCTAGAAAAGCCTCCGGGAAATACCATAGCCATAATATATTTGTAAATCATGTTATATACAGAAAGCTTAATAGTGTCTTTTCTTCAAATCTAAAATCTTTGAGTGAAGGTTTTTTTTGAAGGTGAAGCTTTCATCTCTCAGCAAAGGATGTATTAAAGCAGAGAAATGGAGTCATCTCCCTCAGATGTGCTTTAACAGTGATGTACATCTCACAGCGGATCATTAACAATGGCCATCTAATATTCATGAGCAAAGATTAAACAGGACCTCAAATGCTATCAATAAAATATCTCAGCCGATTGCCCATTTGAGAGTTTCATCTAATTGAATGAAGTTTCACTTTTTTTTCTGAGAGAGAGACTGTTATAATGAAGATAACTTTGACTGTGACGTCATTAGCACAGTCGGGCACTTCTTCCTTGACTTAGAACACATCTTTAACACTGAAACAATCACATTACTGGTGTTCACATCTGAATTGGACTTTGGACTTTATAAGCTAATATATTTTTGATTCTATTATTAATCATATGCAAATATAATGCATCATGGGAGAGTGAGATTCCTGTTTTTTGCTTTAATTCAAGGTTATTCCCCGTGAGATTTAATAAAATGTTTGTTTTTTTAAGGAAAACCAGGTCACGGCAGCAGCGTCACAATATTCAATTTGATGAGCAACATCTTTAATAGTCGAATGAGGTCAAAGTGACGTGGAAACGCAGAGCATATAGACTCAAAAAGGTTCATTATCCAAAGGACTCACAGGTCCAGAACGTCTATCCATGAGGTTCATCATCATCATCATCATCATCAAACAAAACAGATAACTCCAAAATAAAAGGTTCTTCTTATTTATTTTCTGATCACAATAAGTAAGAAGACCCATATCTGTGAGTGCCAGTGTTTTGTTTCTCTGATCCTTGCCACTGCCATGCACCAGATACACTGTTCAAGATTTGGAACTGTGTGCGCTGCTACCTTCTATTATATCTGCATCATCATCATCATCATCATCAAAGAAGACTAGTTTTATCGGTCATCATGACTCATTTCTAAAGTGGAATTCTAGTGATGTGTATTTCATACTATTCATACTGCATGAATATATAAAATGTATATATTGTGTGTGACACAATGCACAATTTCACATTTACCACACAGTTTAACACGGGTTAAAAAAGGAGAGAGCGCACAATTAAATCTCAAACCATTGTATGTTATGTTAGTTTGGGTACGTTAGCTATGTTTGCTAAATGTTACCGTGTCTCTGATGAGCTAGACATTTTTTTCCTCTTTTTTTTCCAGGAGAACCACTTCATGATAAATCTGATTACTTTCACCAGCAGTCTGGTTCAATAACACGTGGGCACCGAGGTGTTCGATATCAAGCTTTTTAAAAGGTGAGTAATACCTGGAAAGGTTCTCTTGACAGATAGACAGCATTTCGCCGCTACTACTGGTTCCATACAATCTAAATAAAGTCATCAGTTATAAAAAGAAAGAAAAAAACATACCTGCAAACTCATAAGAGGTGAAAAAGGCATGCTCCCCGGGAGAATTTTATTTTAAATATGAGCTTTAAAATGTAGCATTCTGGTGTACTCTGAGAAGAAAATTAAGTAATAACACAACATTTACTTGAAGCAAAAAACTAATTTATTATTCAGTTATTAATCAGTATTTTAGCTCTAGTTGAACAGCTGGCTAGTTAGCTTTTTTTTTCTTTTCTCAATCAAAATCCATTGAGACCAAGGTCTCATTTTCAAAAGTTTTAGTCATATAACAGAAAAATAACAAAATAAAAAATAAAAACAAGAAAGGCATTAAAACCAGCTGTGCTGCTCTCCCTTCACGTCTGTTTTGACCTCCACCTTTATCCAGGCCCAGCTCCACTCACATCTCAGCCCTGCATCAAGCTGTGCTACACAAATAGCATCCTCTTCCTTAAGCTCTTTCATTCTGAAAAATGTAAATCATGTAGTTGGCTAACCCCAGTTACATGATTCGCCTCATTCTATTTGAGTAAAAACAATAAAACTGCAACCAGATCCGCCGGTGTTCCGGTTTAACGTTAATGAGTGACCGCGTGAACTGGACTGGAACACACGGGGGGGGGTCCTCCTAAATCGCGATAATGACGAACGTTAACAGTCGACAAAGTTTCGCATGCAGTGGACGTTCTCCTTAAGTTGGAGGGAAATGAAGACGGTGTAGACATCTTAACGCTGATTGGCCGAGGCTCGAAACGACACATCAAAGATGTTTTATTGCGAAGATCACGACATCACCTTTTCTCCTCGTCTCACTCCAGAAACGCTGGCTGGCCAGTTGACCCCCCCCAAAAAACTCTACAGATCTACACGTTTCACATGAATGACATATTTTGATTCAAAACAGTGAATTTCGCCAAAAAGCGACAGGTTTGCAGGTAAGAAAAAAGAAGTTAGCTTCTAGCTAACAGCAGGGCAAAAATGCTTAAAACTCAACCAAACTGCAGGAACTGTGAGAGCAGGTGAAAATCATACTGCTATCCTATAATCTTCACGTGTGGCGTTGGCCTTTAGTTTACGTTAGCCATCTTTGTGTTTCCTGTGACACTGACGAGGGTTTATGGTCTATTGTTTATTAGATTACATTTAAAGTGGCAGAACCAAGAAAAAGACTCATGTTTGCATTTCGTCTTCCCAGTCACCAGGAGACTACTTGCTGGAGAGCAAACAGGAGCTGCCGCACGCTCTTCTCCCAAAGACATTTCCCATTCTACACTACTTTCTGCATTGGCACTAAACTTTGGAACCGGATGAAAATTGTTCACCGTGGAAACGTCCAATACAAATGTAATTCCAAACTGTGAAATTCCCAACCAATTATTAAATACTGTACTGAGTAAGTAGGATACTACTCAACATCAGGATAAAAGGACATTAGTGTGTACTACCTAGTTTACATCCCAGGACCAAAAACTAGAACTTGGTTCCTCAAAATGCAGGTGAAGTTTCTGAGTCCCTAAAGAATTCCTAGAGTTGAACTGGGCCATTCGTATCCTGAAGAAAAGGCCGTAAATGACATTCATAACAATTCTGACGGCGTAATAGAATTTCATGATTTATTATGTGCCAGTTCTGTTCTGCCAGTCTTCAGAAACTCAGCAGGCACAAAGGGTTTATTTGTTATATTAATTTAATTAGGTTGGTTTGGGGTAGGTTCAATTCAAACGCAATATTATCTCATCAGCCAGCTTCCTCTCTCCCGTTGAATTATCTAGACACCAAGCAGTTGAGGATTGAACATATTTTTGCCTGAAAGTCTCGTTGATGAATTCTTCAACATTGACACATTTGACATTTCCCTTACATCATGCACTATAGCTGCGGTACAGACTAAAAAAGCCACTGTCAAAACTGCTTCTCAGATAAGAGAAAGTGTAATCTCTTATCATTTTACAGAGGCATTCTCACCTTTAAAGCCACTTATATAGAAAATGGAGCGTCCTTCCCAGCCTGCCATTAGGCTGCAGTGATGGCCTCCAGCAGTTTGCCCGATAGAGGCTACCTCATCATATCCAATCAACAGAGGGAGAGAGAGAGATGTCCTTTGTGGTCAGTGCAACAGCTCTGGGAGCAGTGCCACATCAGTGACCCTGGCTTCACTGTGGGTGAATGATTGCCATGGCGACATGTGATTGGTAATAATCACAATAGTTGTATTCCAGAGATTTCCCTGAGTGATGAAGTTTCAGTGAGTGAGGGACACGTATAGAGCATGTGTTATCTATGGACATACCTGCTGTAAAACATCACGTTAGTAATGAAGGCAAGCCTCCAGCTAACTGTTCACTTCCTCCTCCTGGCTTTTAGGAAAAAGTGTGTTTGGAGGTTACTGTTAGAGCATGTTGTATGGTATGTTGTCCAATCTATTCCTACCTTTCATCTGTTCATTTGTGTTCAACTTTGTAATGAAATAAACAATGTATATAAACAAAAGGTTTGGAATGCCCCCTAACTACGATTTGATGTGTCCTTTATTGTATTGGGGATAGATCCAATGTGTGTTGTGTCTTTGTCATTATATAGCTTTAGGTTAAGATGGTAGGTAGCCCCTGTCATCAGTGTATGAATGGGTGTAAACGGCTGAATGATGACAAGTCGTGTGAAAGCGCTTTGAGTGGTCAGAAAGACTAGAAAAGCGCTATACAAGTACAGTGCATTTACCATATATAATATATATGGTAAATGCACTGTACTTGTGTATATATACACACACACACACACACAAATCGAAATTGCGGTCTTTTATTACTGGTGTAATAAAAGGTGAACTACTGATACGATCTGAAATGTGAGTTTTGTAATCCGTTTCACCCCTCGTTTCTACAATCTACTAATTCTGGTTTTCTACAATATCTGAATGGCAACTAGTATGTTTAAGGTTTGGAAAGTAAACTACGGTTACTTCCTGCAAGAACACTGGGCATTAAACGGCTCTGAATGCAAAAACAGAGGTTCTGATTATTACAATCAAAGCGTACTTCCGAGGGATTCTGTGCTGCAAATCAGAGTTTGTTTATTTCGTTCTGGTGGACAAGTCATTACTGAAGATTTTGGCAAATCTTCATAACTTTTGACTGTTGCACCATCTTTGTAACATGCATGAAATCTGCTTGGTTCGGTTCAAAAGACCTCAGGTCTGTTTGTTCCATAAGTACAGTTCATTTGGGCTGGAAAGCGGCCAATCGAACCCTGGTGCAGACCAAACAACCAAACCCAGTAGTGGTGTAACGGGCCGCTGTGATCCGTGTTCCGTACTGATCCACCCTCATGGTTCGGCATGTATGTGAAACGAGGATTAATTACACAGTTTAACCATCACAGTGTGAGAAATACAGTTTTACTGATGATCGTTATCAGACAATATTCAGTAAAAACATGCGTTCCGGAGATCGCCATCAATGCTTTCTCTTCACCGATCCCTGATAAGGCAACGGTGGCAGCACTGCTAACAGCTAACGTACGGTTCCGTACATTATGATGCGTTCAGGCGGGGGGGGGGGGGTGCTGCTGCTGCTGCTTGCGGGTGACGGCTGTGGCATCTCCTCCACTTCCGCTGGTGGTGGTGTGCACACGCGGATCGGGGAGGAACTCCGCTGTGCGCGAGAGCAGTGGATAATTGTCATTTGTTTCAGGTCTGACTTTTTTTACTGGCGGATTCGCGGCCCACATGAAATGACGTGGCGGGCCGGATTTGGCCCGCGGGCCTTGAGTTTTATGTGCCTTAGATGATGATAACAACGTAGAAGGAAAACATTTAGAATTATTGATGGTTTAAACGGACTTCAGAGCGATTGAACTTATGAAAGAAAGTCTGGATCCTTGTAGACCAGCTCCTATAACAAAACAAAAAGACAAAAACGATCTGTATCTGCCAATGTGGGTCATCAATGTTCGACAATTAGATTCAGCAACAAAAACAGCGTAATCGAGGATCTCTGAAAGTGAAATTTGCTGCCTTTTTTATTATACGCTAATCCAATCCGTGACTCGGATCCTTGATATGATCACAACCTTGACTTTTATGATCCATTGCACCACTAGAACCAATGCATATGATCTATTTTCGCAAATCAACACATATCAACGTCAGTTAAACTAATGTGCTTGTATCCGACTCTGTGTACTTAATCAGTTCATTAAGTCCATTATAAGAGTGGGACAGCGATCCCACAGCGCCTCATGGGCTTGTTCGTTGATCCCCGACATTCACATCTGGCAGTGCAGAAAGGGGCTTTTGTACAGTTTTGTCTGTTCTTGTTAGTCATTATTCATCATAACATACTGCCGATTTGAGGTTTAATACTAACGATGCTTATGATAAGTTATTTCTTCGTGAGCTTGGCGACACTGATAAGTGAATGGAATCTCATTTCCAACGAGGGTCCTGACGACGCGGGATGGCAAAACAGTCGTTTGTAAAAGGTCAGTGTGAACAGGAACCTGAACAGAACCTAAACGCAACAATCAATCAGATTTTCCCTTGGACTGAACCAAATCAACCCAACTGCAGGTGTGAATGTACCTATTTTCTTGTAAGTCTCACTACCATAAAACAAAGAACATGTCATATTTAAGAAGTTTCGTAACAATGGAGGCTTCACCAGACGTGTGCCGTTTCTCCACTGTGTAGGTACCTGCTGGTATAACGCTAGACATACTGATATGTGTAAAGCACATGTTGAATGTCGTTTATGTGACATATTCAACACCAAGTGCATGCTCCGGGGAACAGCACCAGAGCGTCCTGAAAGTGAACCAGATTGCATTGTTCTGGACCAAACCCAGAGTTCAACGGCATGCTTTCACACTTCACAAGGGACACTTGGAGACACCAGCGTTGGGTCAAGGAGAGATGGAGGTGGCCCCATAGCTCACACTAACATTCATTCCCCTTGTCTCTGTTGGATGAGATCACAAAGGCATATTAGCCGAATGTTTATTGTAATGGTAGAACACGTCATCACTGTAGGAACTTCAATAAACACGTTGAAGATATAGACATTAACTATACCTCTGCATATACATGACAATCAAAGTTCAAATCTGGATTTGAAAAACCTTGACGCATAACTCTCATCTCCTCTTTTTCCCTACTTATTAATTAGACTTTTAAAGACACTGTTTAGCCACATCTATGACCTCGTTGTGATGGTAGTGGGAGTTTTAGCTCCCGGCAAGGAGAAAACAAGCTGCATTGGTCTCTGGTCAAGGGCCCTAACGAAAGAGGGCTTAGGCTCGGCGCTTTAACAACTTTATCCCATAAAAACGTTCTGTTACTGAAACTACAAAAAGGACAGCTAAATGGAGGGAGCTCATTGTGGCCTAATGTCCCACAGGGGACAAAGAAAAAACAGGCTGTTTACTTTTTTCCACTTTATATGTGCTCACAGGTTTCCCCTCATTCAGAGAGAATTCAGAGTGTCAGGTTAGTCGCCTCAGGCTCACACTGAAATGACGTTTCTCTTTTTTCTTTGAACTTCAGGATTTACTCAAAGTTTTTCCACAATGAAACAATACATACATTTAAATAGTGGTGCTACAGGAAGCAGAGGAATGTTGTGTTCTAAGCAGCATCCTGCAGGACGAAGGTAAGCCAGAAGAAGACTATTCTGCCCGGCAACGGCGATCCTCTGGTGAACATGGAGGAGGAGATGCAAGAGTACATTTGTGTGTAAACATTAATATGCATGCAGCTATGTGTGTACAGCGATCACATGTGTGTGTCCATTCCTGACAACGTGTGAGGTTGTCCCTCTGTCAAAGTATCTCTTCCCTCTGGGATTTCAGCGCGGGAGGTTGATGTTCATTTTGATTACAAGGCAGGGAATAGGAGAAGTGAAGGGGGCACATGGGGGGTGGGGGTGGACCGAGAGAACCGGCAACGCTGGCCTCTGCCACACACACACACACACACACCATCTATTTCTCTCCTGTTACCCACTGATGGGATGACAGGGTGACAGGGCGACTGACAGCATGAGCAGCTCATTCAATTACACAGCTCTCTGATGAAAAGCTTTCATGTTCTCCAGAGACAGCAGAGGATGGAGGGATGGAGGGATAGAGGGAAGGAGGGATGGAGGGAAGGAAAGTGGTCTGCGTTTTGGGAATAGGCAGAGGAGATGTGAGTCGGGGACCGGGGTTGACAATAAGTGGGAAGCACAGAAAGTAAATTAAAGAAGGAAAGAGAAATGTGTTCCATCACAAATAAGTTGTGATTGGGAAACACGCAAAGTATCATGCTGTCTTAAACAGATTCATTTGAACTGTAGTTCACTTCTGTAGATCCAATCGTTTGGCCATGTCAGAGACATACCATCATATTCCTCTCAGCTTTCCAACCCTTGCAAAGCAGTGAAAACCATAAAAAAGTGTCTTGGAGCTCAGTTACATTTTCCCGAGGTTGAAACTGCATTTTTGCAGTTGTCACAGAATAAACTACACTATGTCTATGGCAATGAATGGAATATGTAACTCAGGGCTCGTCTATATGTTTTTAATAGTTTTTGGATGACTTTGATTTATATTGATATATTTATTTATAGCACAGAAAGATAAATTGTATCAGGTTGTAGATACACAGACAGTGCTCGCTAGTAGAATAAAGTCATTGTTGGTTTTGGGGAATTTTTGGAAATATAAAAAATAAAATACCCCACGGTAAAAAGGTTCAAAACTGTTTCTAGTCTGGATCCTTATTTTAGTTCCAAAACTGTTTTGACCCCAGCTATGTCTTTGCTATTGAACAAAGAACAATGCAATGTGTTAATGGCTTCAAATAATACGTTAAACAAAAGGTACTGCTGCCTAAATCTCACAGTTGTAGCCAAGAGTCTCATCACATGTGTCACAACTGGCCCGAAGCAGCCCGGTCTCCTAGAAATTAAGCTCTCATACAACAAAATGCTTTCCATCACGTTTCCAGGGAAACAGATTTTCTCAAATCAAGCACTGCAAGCATGGAACTCATACCAGCATCATTAGTCATTAAAAGGTAATCTGTGACTTTAAAAAGGACATTTTCTCTGCTGAGATGCTGCCAGAACCCAGATGGGAAGGTTTTTAAAACGCTGTTTTCTTCCACAGTAGTTGGACGAGGAACACCATTTTGTAGGAGACATGGTTGCCTAGTGAACACTAAATCACACATCTGCATGTTGCATGAGTTTTAAAGCACACAGTTTCATCTTTTGGTACTGCTCCCTTGCTCTAAGTTATTTCAGCAACCCGTTTATCCGTTTATTGCAATCAAATCACAGCAAAATCTGAATATTTGGGGTTCATTGAGCTGTTGGAAAACAGCCGACGTGTGGCTCGCTAGACACGGTGAATACAGCTTGATGAAATCCACCGATCGCCTCCGGATGATGCAGACAAGGCTCAGTTGATAACTGATTCCATGGAGATAATCCTCTCTGGCGTGTCTAGCCACAAATGATCCCACGAGTAAACTCCCACGATTGACGAAACAATTCGCTTTGCATTCGGTGTGAACGCAGCATAAGTCAGACTTTTTAAAGTTCTAAACGTGGAGTCTTTAACCAGTGTCACAGGAATCAGAATTATATGAATATGTTCTCATGTGAACTGTACTATAAGAGTACGCAGATATTCCTGTTCACATCCGATTATATATGTTTGGTCTGGGACAGTGTTTCACAGTTATCTTAAATAATGTGGGCGGAAAATCATATTTGCACAGTAAAAAAAAGTACTGTTGCTCATCAATCATTTGAATCATCTTCTCTTCATATCAAACTTGGCTAAACCTACAAGAGGGTCCGTACACATGTCCTGAAGTGCACGATGAGCGCAGAAATGTTCTTTTTGAGTGCCCAAATGTGAAATACATGGTTGCATGGGCTTTGTACGAACACATCATTTACACACCTAGACCCTGGTGTCTTTGTGCAGTGCAAACTTTATACATGCAGTTTGTTTTACATTACAGAGGAAGCACTGGGGATCTAGCATGAGCAGTGACAACCGCCATCACTGAACAAACAAAGAAACCAACAGCACCGACAACTACATTGACAGAAAAAACAAGAAACTTATGTTGAGTAACTGCAGCACACAGGGTCACGCTTATCACCACTTTATTCACCCCATTGTCTAAATTGTACTGGCAATAGCTGCTCTGTTGTGTAGGTGTAGCCAGTCAAAAGAAAGAGAAAAGGGATTAAAGTGGGTTATAGCATACTTCCCTTCTTCTTTCTTCCACTCCAATTAAAGTGTGCACTTGACACAGTCATCTCTACCTCCCTGTCTCTTTTGTGCCATTGCTCTCCCTGATACTAATTAGGTAATGAGCACCCACCTGCTACAAAACTAAAAAGAAAAGCCTGTTCATGCAGCTGAGTGAAAATAGAGCCGAGCTCTTGAGCAATGTTTCGGAAAATTTGTTTCTGTGGACTCTCCAAAGGACGGCTTTATGCTCTATGCTTATAGAACTAGGGTTACAAGATTGTAACTTTAGTTTTTGAAAACATAATTTAAGACAAAGCGTGTCAGGCAGAGAAGAGAGGAGAAAACTATTATTAAAAACTATTTGGAAAATCTTCCAATGAAGATGTGGGTAAGAGAGACAGAATAGCAAATAGCGAGAATAGCTGAAGTTGTGCGCTCTTCTCCAGCATCCCCCCAGAGACAGCCATGGAGGATAAAACAGGTCCATTGGCCTTTGTTTTATGCATGTTTGTGTTTCTTGTTTAGCGCTCACACTCCTGTGAAATGTGACAAGACATTTCACACAGCATGAGAGGAGAGCTTTTTAATTGGCAGTGAGGGGGCATTGTGGGTAATTTCTTTACACTGGTGTACTTAAGTGGATTATTGAGGGGTTTTGAAGCATAAAGCAAAAGGAAGTTAACAGGAGGACAAAATATTTGCTGTTGTTTTTCTTTCTGGAAGCTTTCCAGTTTCGTGCTGGTTTGGCCTACATACAAACACTGAGAAGAAAACACACAAACACCGGAAAAAAAACATTTAAAAGCAACCAGGTCAGAGTCAGACACTTAGAAAATTCCAAAAACTCACTGACACTTACCGTCTGTATCCCTTGCAGTTATAGTAAAAACAGATACTGGCACTCCCCTAGTCAATGCTAGCTTCCCCACAGACTTTGATGGCACAATGGTCTGTTTTGCTTTTTGCAATCAAAAGAAAAATAATTTGAAATAATTTGAACAGCATGACACATTTGGAGGTTAGATTTTGAGTCTGTATTTTATCAGCCAGTGGCACACACTACAATCCATGGCAGTGCAGCATTCACGCTATTGTCTTATATAATATGTATGGTGCAGTGGTGGGTCTTCAGGGCCAGCAAAGCCTTCTCTGCTGGCCTAAACAGAATCACAAAGTTATAGCTATTTTATAATTCAATAATTTTTCCTAAATACACTACATGTATTCTTATTTTCTTATTGCACAGCTACTGTCTTCCTCAGTTGCTCTGCTTCCAGTGAAGCTTGTTTTAAGTAGAGCTTTTATCCAATCAGATTTCACCTCTGTGTCTCTAGGTAAGAAGAGAGGCCCGAGGCCCTCTAGGAACACTTTGCAGTTTAAGTGGATGGGGACGATATTGTTGATTGTCATAGTCTTCAACCAATCAGATTTTTAGTTTGACATGTTGGGTGTATTCTTTGACATGTCAGAGCTGTCTAGGTGGCCTACAAGTACGTCAGCATTAACGTGCGCCGTGATTGGTCAGTGGGCTAGCGTCACTGTTGTGAAGCTGAATGCTAGCTAGCAGAACTTAGTAGTAGTAGTAAGAGTTCAAGTTTAAATATATGTAAGAAGTTATGACATTGACATGACATTTATAGCGCTTTGCTTGGTGTAGCTTTGTTTTTTTTAACACTCAATGGCTGAAGGAGGAGAAACGGATTTGGGAGTTACTGGCAACGCCTTTCTGAAGAACGATATTTCCAGAAAAGCTGGACATCGTAAGAAAGGGTCGGCCAACCCCACAGCTAGCAGCCCTGACCCAGCCAGGAAAAGGATTTGTACGAACGGTATTCCTGGCTGACAGCGTCGGAGAAGCGTTGCACATTTTATGGCTAAGAATGCGTTTCATTTGCAACTGAGCATCTTGGTGTTTGGAGCTATGCTAGATTTGCTAACCAAGGCAGCAACACGACACCATAGCACGACAGGACACTTACAAGCTACGGTGCTTTTGAAAACTTTTGCTGAGACCCGAATGGCTCTACAACTCAACGAACACGTTCAGAGGAGGACCTCTGGCTGGAACTGAACCGCACCGATGTTCTGTACTACCGTGTCATTAAACTCTTTGTAATCAAAGAAAGGAGGATGGACTTTGTCTTTAAGTGAAGAGCAGCTTTGGTAAGTTAACTGCTTTGTCTTTACATCTGCAGTAGCGTTACTACTGTGGTAATTCGTGACATTTTTTATGATATGGTTAATATTGTTCCCTCTGATGTGAATAATATTTGAATGGCTCGTGCTCTTCAGTGTGCGGTGGAAGACGTGTTTCCGCACGGCAGTGTTGCTGGATTGATTTGTTCGTTTGTTGTCATATAAATATATGTTTGTTTTTGTCATTGTGTTAATTACATTGATTTTAACTATATGCATTGTCCGTTAATGACGAAGCATCTTGGTGTTTGGTATCTGTTTTATTTTACAAAGCAAGAATTATGGTCTGGAGAAATGAGGATTGTGTGGCGATTGCTTTAGCCCTGTTTGAATCAGTAGGGAACAGCTAAACGCTGCGGGGAGAGTTTTCAGCATGTGTGCTGCTGTTGTTTTCCTGCTAAGCTAGTTTAGCATAGTGTGCCTCCCAGAACAAACGTGCCTCAGCAGAGTACAATGTTTTTCTTCTGTGGTGGCAGCACGTTGTCTGTTACGTTGGGTGGGTTGCCAGGTTGAGCTTAGCCACACCGAAAACATTATATTTCCCACAATTTAAGCTTCTGCATTTTCCAAATGCACTAGTATTATTCAAACGTATTGTTCGGTTTGTTTAATACGAATATGTGTATTGTTACACCCCTAGAAACAAATAATAACCGTAGCTGTGGCGTCATAATGAGGTTATTAGGAGGTGGTTCAACTGTAGTAGGACAGCACGGAAGGCCCAGGTATAAAATGCATGGCCCGCCACTGATATGGTGTCATCTCAGATCCAAAGTGAGCAGTCTGGACAGGGCACTGGTTGAGACAGCATCCTATCTAGGTTAGACCCAAAGCCCAGCGAGCAGCTATTGGGTTGCTTTCAATAATAAATGGGAAGTAGGATTGAGGTTGAGTGTGTAGGAGAGGCTGTGAAATACAGAGTAACGCGTTCATCGGTAAGTGGTGCAATCCCTGCTATTCTTATTACCCTCATTACACTCAAGGAAATTGCTAATGGCGATGGCTGCAGGCATCAAGACTGAGTTGGAGAAAAGAGGAGCGAGGAGGTGCAATTAATGTCCTGATGTGAGCAGCTGGTGTCATTTGAGAGAATTTGAACTTGCATCAGTTTTAGCTTACTGCATATTTACCTCGGCTTTTTTAAGATAGAGTAAATCAAGAGAGGCAAGAACACGGCCGGCATGGCTTGTGATTGTGATATCATATTGCAGTTGTGTTCTCACGATTAATAAATAATCGATGGACTGTATAGTGTACATGCTAACTGGAGGGTTATGAGGTTCTGGCCTGGAGCTGTCAGCTGAATGCGAGAAAACAGAAATAAATCTCCAGAGACACTCTGACCTCCTTTTGCTGCTCCTGTGAAGTATGTGGGGGGGGGGGGGGGGGGGGGGGAGTGACAGGGGGAGACACAGCACAAGAATCCCCACTGTTAACCCAGTATGGATCCTAGTCTAACAGCCGTCATATACTGTATGTGAAGTGGTTTAAAGACACAGCAGCATAGTCTGAGCTGGATCATTGAAATGTTCTCTATTTAGATTGCTCTGCTTTATATATTCAAATAAAATATTCAATGACATATTATATATATATATATATATTCAAAGTATTACAAATTCTAAATAATTAAGTATTTATAAACATTTCATCGCTATTTTGATGATTACTCGTGTGTCACGTGTCTAACAAATCAAAAAGAGAAGATTCGGCTCAGTTATATTATGTTCGCAGACATCATAAGATAGAACCTCCATGTAGCAATCTGTCAAATAGCTGCGGTGTTTCAGAACTGGATTGATTGACATCAAAAGCAGGCTCACTCATTTATTGCAATTGATTTTAAATGAGCTATCAGCAACATTTTTGCTAAAATGTAGTTTTCTGATCATCATGTATGAGTATTGTGTAAAGTTTGTGTCTGGCAACATCTCAGTTGCTCATGTATGAGCTGCCTCACAGCTGATTCAGCTTTTCAATCCCAGCCTGGCATTCCGTCCTGTTGGTGTTGTTCTTCCCTCCTATGTCTCCACTTTTCAGTGAATGTACTGGATGTCAAGTAAGCTGAGATTTCTTTGTTGCACACAGGATGGATGACTTCATGCCATAACTGCCCTGGAAATGGATTAAACACTCTTCATACAAATGTGTTGATAGCTGACACATTTCTTTGTTATTACCAAGCAGACACATACTTTGCTATGCCTCGGACACCCAAGAGGAGCTGCTCAACAGTAACCGATCATCGGAAGAGAGTGACAAGATTGCTGTTCCGCTTGGAGATGAACTGCTGACCTGCGCAACTGACAAGCTGTTGTAGATGTATTGGGTTTGAAACCTTGAGTACCCTATCCAACGGCAGCCTGTCATGTTCATGTCCAAGCTCATGTCCAAGCTCCAGGCTATGTCATAAGTAAACCATGTATGCGCGGCCAAAGTGGAAGCATGTAATTGGAGAAGAAGTAAGGAAGCTCATCCTGCACCTCAGAGCATTTCATGTCTCATCAGATTCTCAAGACTTTTTAATTATTTGTTGCCAGAACAACTGCAACAGAACATGTCACAATCTAAACTCCTATTCAAAACATCTTAACAGAGACCATTCCAAAATGATAGCAAATGAACACCTTGACTATGTTCCTGAACACTTTTTAATATATTGAATGACAATGGGAATGAACCAATTCCAGTAGAAGCCACAGCAGATCTCAGACCTGAAGATGTTGCAGCGGATTCACAAACTCTTAATGATTGTGCTGCCTTATTTGTAGAATAATGCAGAATAATATCTCCACCTGTAGTCACAAACAGACTAGGTGTGTATATAAAGCTGTTGATTATAGACCAACATGACATGTTTCAGACACTCTACCAATGCAGGCCGCTCATCTCCGAGCACCATTCCATGATTCACTATGATAGAATGATTGTACTGTTTGGACCGCTTTTCAAGTTCTGACGCATGAGGGCTGAAAGTAAATACTGTCCTTTGAAACGTCAAGCTCACATAGTCCATAACTTTAACAACAGATCTGAAACAAAATCGTACGGCCGGAAACTTAAGAAGCCATGTGAGAGAGAAATATCAGTCCCAAATGTTGCTCCTGTCGTTGCAGGAACCAGTGCATTTTATACCTGGGCCTTCAGTGCTGTCCTGCAGCTGAAACACCACCTAATAATCTCATTATGACACGCAAGCTACGGTTATTTGTTTCTAGGTTAATAATGAGGTTAATAATGCCTGCAAGACTGTTCCATCATACTATGAATAAACCAATGACCTCTTGAGTGAAGTGTATCTACCCAAAGGTGATGTGTTGATGTAAATTGAAATGAAGTTTCTCACATAAAGCCTCTGTGCTGTGAATAATGGTATTGTGGGAGCTATGTATGAGGCTAGTAAATCATACTTTACTTACGCTGATAAAAGGCAGGCACATATCAAGCCGGGTTGGAAACAGAATTTGGCTGCACATCATGCAGAAGCTAAGGAGTCTTTTAGAGCTTGCGTTCTGGCAGGTAGGCCCATATAAGGGCCTGTTCTGGACTGCAAAAAGCTCACTAATGCTATATACGTATATATAGATGCAGTTTGTTAGGTTTGCAAACACAAAGAAGTTATGAAAGCGACTCTATGGCTGAAAAGCTACTTTGTAACAACCTCACTGACATTTAGAAGGAGGTGAGAGCTCTGAACAGGGACACTACATTGCTTTTGTGCACTACAGAGTAGAGGTGTGGGGAAAAATCGATTCTTAGATGCATCACCATTCTCTCATAAATGATTATTACTCGATGCAGAAAACTCAATAATCGGAAATTTTAAACTCAATTCTCAACGTTATGATGGCCTGTAACACTTCTGTGACGCCGGGCTGTCCGTTCCTTACCGCTGCCCCTGAACACAACAGACATATACATGTGCGTCTTGTTAACGTTCTAAGCTAGGCAAAATACTAGCAGAGTTCTGGTGAGGGCGGCTGAGCTTCAGCAGGTGAATATGGATGCAATCCGACCGGCACTCGCTGGTTTAATAGCTAACGTATGGAAGCATTTTGCTTGTTCTTCCGCCAAACTCAGACAGGGCGAAGCAAATCACGAAATAGATTCACACTTTTTTTGCCAACAATTTGAGCCCCTTCACAGTAACTGAGAACCAGGTACAACACTTTGGAACCGAGATACAACATTAATCTCAATGTTTTTACGGACACAGCGCTACTCTACAACCAAACCAAAGCTAAAGTCACGGAGTCACCGAGGAACGCGGGGATGGTCGTAACACGTGGACCCGCGCACTTTATCACTGTATGTATTGTTTTAGCACATGTTCCAGAAAGCATTATTTCTGTATTAGAGCAGAATGCTCATTGCCTATAACAGGATGATTTGGAAGAATAGAAGTCTATATTATTTATTTGTGAATAAGGGCACCTTGTTACTGTCACATGACTGAGAACATGCTGACGTTTGTGTTTTTACTACCAGGATGCTGCTACAGGCCACATTTTATTTTGTCTTGCAATGCTTGGAAATGTAACCCTCCATTTAACACACCTCTTCTATTTGTTACTAATATTGAATTAATAAAAGATAATGGAAGTAAATTAATCCGTTTTTTTTAAATTATGAATCATCACAAATATGCAGTGTTACAAAAATAGCAAATAGTCGCAGTGAGAAAAAATAAACCATGTATAGAAAAATGTTGATGCATCAAGATGAATCGATAATCGTTTTATAATCGCATTGTAGCCCTCTGAATCGGAATTGAATCATGAGAGATGCCTACAGATTCCCACCCCTACTACAGAGGGAGTTTTACCTTGCATGGTAGCCCCTGTCATCAGAGTATGAATGGGTGTGAATGGGTGAATGATGACATACAGTGTTAAAGCTTTGAGTGGTCGGAAGACTAGAGAAGAGATATACAAGTACAGTCCATTAGCCATTTACCATTTTAAGTATTGCAGGATGAATAGACACTTGCAGTTCTATGAGTTTCTTTTCTCTTCAAACAACATTCAAGTTGAGTAGCAGACCACACTGTATTTCACACTCCCTCTGCTTGAGAGATGTGAGATGCACATCACTCTAGCATCAGACCTTATTTAGTGGCATCTGGTGAATTGCAGCTCGGCTCGTTTACATATGTAATATCTAAAAGTCTTTTTTTAAATGTAGCAATAGTTAATTTGCAGCAGGTTTAATAAATAGCCCTAGCTAACCCTAACCCCATCTCTCACAGTGTCCTGCGAGCTGGATTCCACAGCCCGTCCTCCCAGACAGACAGCCGTATAGGTCGTCTCTAGTGGCCTTAGTGATTATGACGGGAGCAAAGGAGGAAGTCAAGAGTCGACAAAGTCCACATAGAGGGGAGGTCTGGGCGAATGGTCAAACAATGTAGAACTTACAGACCAACTATGATGCCTTCGGGTACATAAAAACATGGACATCTCTCTCTAGAGCCAGTGTTTGGTCTGTCCGTTCAGGGCTCCTGCAGAAACATGGCGGTGCAACGACCTGCTCCCTATGTAGATATGAAGGGCTCATTCTAAGCTAACAGAAACACGATGATTCTTTCAGGTGACTTTACACTCATTAAGAAGTAGTCTTGAGCTGGATCTTTAACTGATGTCACGTACATAGCGTGACAAACACAGGGCTTTCTCCCAGGACACAGCTGTTTGTGTTCCATGTAAAACCAAATAAGTTATCTGACTAACCCTTAACTTTAACCGTACTCCTAAGTTATGTAACAAACATTATTATTTGAAACCCAAAACATGATCTTTTTCAATTCACAACGTTAAACCTGCCATTACAACCGCGACTGTTTCGCAACATGCCCCTGCCGCTGGTACTCTCCAGCGGTCATACAAGTCATTTCGGGAGTCTTTGGCAAATGAATCTTCTGTCGTTTAGGTATGAGGACGTGTTTGGGATCACAGGCACAAACATGAAGATTACATGACTTTAAGAAACCCACTGTTGTTGATGAGTTGGACTTGTTGCTGCACTCAGTACACTGTAAAGAGGGACTGGAGAGATGTGATTAGCCGTCCTCACATCACTGCTAACGGCTCTCTTTCATATTTGCCCTGAATCATAATGGCCACCTGTGTGGGATCATAAGCTATTTCTAGTCAGCATATGGTCTTAGTCACAAACAAAAAATGATGTTTTGCCCCTTACACCAGCCGTCGGCGAGGAATACATCGGAGATAAAGACAGAAAGAAGACATAAAGCCGCGCACGGCGTCTGTGTGATCAGAGAAAACAGCTCACATTCAAAGGCTTTCCACTTAGCAAGGCACCGTTTGTCCCGGTGTAGGTATAGAGAGAGAGAGAGCCTGAGAGGAAAAGAAAGATTACTTTACTTGGCAAAGTAGACTCTGGAAGGCCTTCCAGCTCTCTCCCTTGTCTCTCTAAAAGTGATTTGCATTCCCTTTTCTGAAACTACCTCCGCAAATAGTCTTCCTTCGTTACGAGCACACACACAAAGGGAATGTCATGGCACCCACTTAACCACCCACGCTGTCTGGAGGCGTAGTCATAACGGCGTTGTGGCGGCCTGGCAAACATGCCACGAGGCCCGAGGCCAGATTACAGTATGACTGACAGGAGGGAAAAACTGAATGTTCAGGTTTGATGAATGGGAACAAGCTGAGAGACTGGCATGGTGAGAACGCCACGCAGTAGAAGTGAGCCACCATCCATCGTATGTTAAGGTAGACGGTCCTTAACAGATAAGTCTGCTGATGTTTTATATTTTCACATGAAAAGACCCAAACAGTGATAGGTGCATCAAAGCCTGACATAGAACTTTATCGTTGTCCAAAAATATTAAAAACACATCAGTGAGCCACACTGTTGGGTTGACATGATCCTTATCGTTTATTTCGCCCCGATCCCACATACATACGCCGTCCTGCTGCTGCAACAAACACTCACTACAAAACCAAATGTGGATTAATCCACCTCTGAAAATACTGCCCAACAAATGCACATTTGGCATTTGCCAAATTACAGGACCTGTTTAGAGAAAAGAAATCTTCAATTGGACCCAATGAGCCACATAAAGAGTAGGGAATTTAGAAAATATTTTAGAGGCAGATTAACACATTGACGGTTTTTATCTTTCCTCGGGATATGTTGACAACAATAGAAATATAGAATAACATCAGACATATCCTTTAATGAGTAATCAGTAATGCGTGGACGGGGTAAACTCAAACCTCATAAAAATCAGCACATAGAAATAAACAAGGTTAAAGTCCCATCGGGAGAGGATGAACATTACAAGGGGAGCTGGGGAATAAGATATTCACGGTGCTCCTCTGTAACTTAACTCAACATTCCGGTCGGACGTAGCGATGATACAAGGGAACATTCAGCCTTAGTGCCACCCAGCCAGTCAGTGAGTGAGCCTTAATAAAATATGCTGATCACCTGCAGGGTAAATGCCGCTATAAATAGCCAGAGCCGGCAAAAAGCCTCCCCACGAAAACCCTCAAGAAGCCCTCGAGATCTCTGCCGTCGCCGAAACCAGCCGGATCAGGGCCCGCCGGTGGAAATGAATCCGTTTTCTTTGCCAGCTTCTGCTCACAGCACGGGTGTGAAGGAAACGGTGGGTGGCACGCTATAGCATCTCCAGCTAATTATCTATTTGGACAAAGATCAAACACCCCACTGTAGAAATTATGATCAGTGTCTGAGCATTGGATGTGCCAAAAGGTCTGCTTATAGAGAGGAGAAAGGTCGTGAGGAAAAAGGCATGAACAGAATCCCTAAGAGGTGTGAAATATACAACACAATCTACTACAAATGTTCTCTAGAGATTATAAGGTGCACGCTGTTTGTCTGGACGAATCAGGCCCGGCTTAAGTGGTGTGTGTCAATACATATCCATTATCTAAATGCAATGAATTGACCTTAAACATCCTTGAAAAAAACACTGAGCTACATGTTTCAATTAAATGTGAGTTTATTTCATCTAACTACTGCCACACTACTTTCATAATTTCCTGTTTTTACTGAATTAAGTATTCATAGACTGTCATAAGAGACAACTTTTAAAGTAAAGTAAAATCAAAATAGATGTTGACGGTGTTTTATCACATATGTTTTGCACTGGTTGTCACTTGTACGCCCTTATCTGGCCCAGGTGGCAACCTCCGTTTCTGCCGAGTGAAGCCAATGCGGAAGTGTCTTGAACTTGCATTCTCTCTACTGACCAGCAGGGGGCGACTCCACTGGTTGCAAAAAGAAATCAGATTGTATAGAAGTCTATGAGAAAATGACTACTTCTCTCTTGATTTATTACCTCAGTAAACATTGTAAACATGAGTTTATGGTCTCAATCTCTAGTTTCAAGTCTTCTTCAATACAGCATGATGTTCATTTAGTAAATGATGGTCCATTTAGAGTCAAATAGACCATAAAGCAGGGTATGCTTTAGGGCGGGGCAACATTGTGATTGACAGGTCGCTGCCACTACCAGAGATGTATACAGTGTCTCTACGTCATTCCTCCACAGTCCAAATATGGTCACTTCCGTTCGTCGGCTGCAAAAAGTCAAGATGGCGACAGACATAATCCAAGATGGTGACGGCAAAATCGCCAAACTCAAGACTTCAAAACGGCAGTCCACAAACCAATGGGTGACGTCACAATAACTACGTCCACTTTTTGTATACGGTCTATGATTTGGCCCAACAAAGACAAAAACAAAGTTTTGTAGGTATTCTTAATGGTATTTTAGAGCAATACGATAAAGAGTACTCTTCCTGCACTCAAGGGCGTATAATCATTTTGCATCCATTTAAACTCTTTAATCTAGTCACTACCATCGGGATGCATATGCTCCATCGCGGGTTCTCTCCTTCACCAGCAGCACTGCTGGGTTCGGATCTCGGCTCTGGCAGCGAGCCTCTTTTTTAAAGTAACCAACCGTACCAGCGTACGTTGTCAAAATGAGTGCCCGCTATGCTAAACGTGTACAGGTTGGCAGGTCTGTAGTAAATACCGTGAATTTCAAATCTGGCAAGGGGGGCTCCTGTAGATGCCAATCAATATCATTGACAAGTCCCTCCCTAACTTACTGTTTTTACAGACAACTCGTAACTATGGCGAATTAAATAGCACTCTCTGTTTCACAGGAACTTTAAACTGTAGACAGGACACCTAGAACTGTCAACAAAACAATTTATTACGAATGTTTAACAAACCATGCAGGTTTAAAAATTGTACGGTTTGTAAGTGAAACCTCTTCTCACCTCCGCAGTTTGCATCCACTTTTCTCTGTTGCTTCCTGTGCTTCATTATTTATGTGCAAAGACATCATTCAAAATTAAGTTTTGTCCTAAATGGTGCACACTGCAGTTGGGTGTCTGAGGGACACACTTTATTGTGCTGTATTGCACTTAGTCTGTCCTCAGAAGTTTAAGTAATCTAGAGCTATTTCAGCTCAGATTTGTTACAGAGACCAGAGAGCAAGAAATGAACGTTTCATCCAAATTGATATATCCAAGGTTTCCTAATTGCAGAGCATGATTTAATTAAGAGGGCTAAAGCCAGCGGTCAGTGATGAGATTTAGAAAATGCTCAGAGGGAGGGAGATGTGAATGAGGGGGAGCCACAACATATTTCATCTAAATCTTAATCTTATCAGGGCTAAGAGGCGATCAAGATGTGGAACGTAATTGCAGAACTTAAGAGGCAGAGAGTCTCTACGTTGCCGCTCTGCACGTCTCTGAGGCTGAGAGCGGAGGGAGCGAGGACAACGCAGCTAAGAAAAAAATACCAGTCGGCAACGAACATCCCAGACATTTTGAGTCAGACTATTGTACCCAGCAGTGATTTAACTGTCTGTCACAGTCAGTCAGTGTAATAACTTTCTGGAAGGTTCCGGTCCGGCTCTGCATTGTTTCATTTTTAACCACAATCTACATAAAAGGGCTGAATGCAACCAAAATTACATTTATTGAGCCGATCAGCTTCCGTCTAAACTAAAAGATGAGAATGGAAATGAAAAAGACTCCATTAAAAAACAAAAAAGACTCTGTTAGAACAAAGCACTGTTGACAACATCAGGCTTGTGTTTTGGCAGGAGGGGGGGCAATTGGGTGGTGGTGATGGGGTATGCTGTCACCTTCCTCCTCCGCTGATTTAGCCCCAGCTCGTACATCTCAATAAAGCTCCTCGACAGCTTGTTCCTGCTGTAAATTGATGTTTGCTGGATATAATATATTTTGGGAACGTGACTCTATCCTCTGGACTGGAGGAGATGTAATCACGCATATATGAAATAAATAGATAGGCCGGGGCGTAGCAAGTTATGGTGGCACAGTGACCTATTGATGGGCCGGGAGTTATGGAAACAGATAGAGCAATAACATGTCCATAGGAAGGTATTTCACATCATTTTACTGGAAACTACAAAAGCAAATATAGACTCAGTGAGTGTGCTGCTACAGACCCTCTATTCTCCATGCTCTAATTTACTTTCTATGGAATGTTCGGTGAATCGCTTCTCAAGGCATTGTGGGATAGCTGGGATCCAACAAGGGGAGGCTGAAAGGCAGTGGCGGGCCGTGGATTTTATACCTGGGCCTTCAGTGCTGTTCTACACTTCTAATAACCTCATTATGACGTCACAGCTACGGGTTATTATTTGTTTCGTGTAAAAGCCGCATATTCACATAACACTGCAACATTTGACAAATGAAATAAAATGTTACATGAAGCTCAACACCTAGCATACAAAACACGAAATGCAGAGTGCAGATACATGAATACGAGCATGACGGGACGCTGCGTCATTAACGGACAATACAGTCCAAATCGCATATATTCATATGACAACAAAGCAACAAATCAATCCAGCAGACCTGCAGCGGATCCACGCATTCCACCACAGGAGCACGAGCCATTCAAATATTATTCATAAAAACGCCACGATAGACAAATGAACAGTAGTAACTATAGAGGTAAACAAACAAACTTCACTTACCAAATGCTGTCTATCCTCCTTTCTTTGTTGACAAAGAGTTTAATCCCAGTACATCAGTTCCAGTAAGAAGTCCTTCTCCATTCATCGACGCCAGTGATGACAGTCGAGCCTCCCCAGTTGTATTTTGCCGGTCGTCGTCGGTCTTCCGCCGCCGGTCGTCGTCGGTCTTCCGCCGCCGTTCGGTCGTCATCTTCCGCCGCCGTTCAGTGGTCGTCTTCGACTGCCGTTCGGTCGTCGTCTTCGGCCGTGGACCGGCGAAGGGCGGGCCGCGGTTGTGGAGCTGTTTCCCTGCGAACGTGGTCGTTGAGTTGTAGATCCACTTGAGTCTCTCCAAAAGTACCGACGCTCAGTTAAAATGAAACACATTCCCAGCCATAACATGTGCAACGCTTCTCCGACGCTGCATACAAATCCTTTTCCTGGCTGGTCAGGGCTGCTAGCTGTGGGGTCATTTCTTACTGTCCAGTTTGTTCAGAAATGTCCTTCTTGAGAAAAGCGTTCCCAGTAACTCCGCCACTAAATCCGTTTCTCCTCCTTCTTCCACCATTTGATGTTAAAAAAAAACAACATAATTTGCCATCATTTCTTCCATATCGTTCCACTTGACTGCTACAACCTGAGTTCTGCTAGCAAGCATACGTTTCACTTTAGTCACGTGCTCGCCCACTGACCAATCACAGCACACTATGCACCTTGTGGCAGAGCTGCACCTGGACTCTGAGCTGCAGTAATGCTGACGTAGCTGTAGGCCTGCAAACCGCTCTGGCGCGTCTCAGAATGTCAAACTAAAGATCTGATTGGTTGAACACTATGTCAATCAACAATATTGTCCCCATTCACTTAACCTACACATGGAGGCACTTGTGAGTCGGCAGGCCTGGGGCCTCTCTTCTTACCTAGAGACACAGAGGTGAAATCTGATTGGATAAAAGCTCTACTTAAAACAAGCTGCACTGCAGCAGAGCAAGCAGAGCAAGCAGAGCAACTGAGGAACACAGTAGCTGTGCAATGAGATAATAAGGCTGGAAGCTTCACCGGGATTTTACAAAAATATACAGACCAAAACTAGGGCCTCGTGGTGGTTTGCCTACGCCACCCAATCAAGTTAGAGTTTACATCAAATGTCATCACTTAATCACACATAATTAGCATATGCATGTTTGAGTCATAGCTGAAAAACGTGTTTGGTGAGGTCACGATGAACTTGATTTTTGACCACCAAAATATAATCAGTTCATCTTTTAGTTCTAGAGGATGTTTGTGGCAAATTTGAAGAAATACCTCCGGGGCACTCTTGAGACATCGCTTTCACAAGAATGTGATGGGCGTGAGGTCACAGTGAGCTTGACCTTTGACCACCAAAATCTAATCAGTTCATCCTCGAGTCCAGGTTGATGTTTGTGCCAAATTGGAAGAAAATATCTCGAGGCCTTCCTGAGCTATCACAAATGGATGGAAAACTCTGTCACGGCTGTCCCTGGCACGGAAGCATAAAAAAGGGATTTAGTGGACGTCAAGACTATTATTGTAGGCTCTGGGATTTTGTATGCCCTTGCCTCCAAGATGACAGATACAGACAAAAAAGCATCCAAATAAAATCCCAACGTGATGTCACAGAAATACTTGAAATGAGCGCCGACCTCTTAACACCGCCACCATGGAAACAAATTAACTTTAGGTTTCGGCTAAAAAAACTACTCGGTTAGGTAGGAAACAAAACTCAATGGCTTGGGTTAAAAGAAGTAACTTTGTTACATAACTTCAACGTAATTGAAAAAACTCAACGTTGATCTTTGGTTTCATATAAACATCGGTCTCCAGGGTTTTAACCCACCCATACATTCCTACCTACCACTACATGTGTTTTGATCGCTTGAATGTAAACATATGTCATTTTGGGGCGTTTGCTGATGGGGACTGATGCTGTCGTTTTTTCTTGGGAGTCACACAGAAAAGCTGGTGCAAGTAGTGTTCTAGTGTAGGAGTATCTGTTGGTTGGGTTCTGGGAAAAATGGATTGGGGGAATATGTGTGTCCTAGGGGTTTATTAGGGACCACTCTAATAAACCCCTCATTTCTGCCATAGGGCCTCCTTGCAGGTTAATCAGGGCCTGAATGTTAAGCTCTATGTTTAGATTAGGGGTGTAACAATATGTGTATTGGTATTGGACCGTTCTGTACAGGAAGTTCGGTATGCGCCATCCATTGGGTATCCTTGTGACCCAAACAGCGGTTTATGTCTACTACTCCCACACAGAAATTCTGGAGCCCAAGTTTTGTAAGCACACCATTGCTATTTATTTAAACAATATTGAAGTGCCTTAACTGTTAAAGTAACAATCATGGCCAATGAGCAACTGTTGAATGTTAATCATTTTCAAAACAAATGAACAAAAAAAGTTTTTCTCCATTTTCCTTGTTTTCCTATTGTACCGGACAAATACGGAACCCTGACCCAAAAACCAAGGTATATACCCAACCGGGAATTCTGTGTGCCGTGACACCCCTAGTTTAGATCAGTCTGTGATTACATAGCAGCAGGAAAATATAGCACACTGACGAGCTACAGACTGTGGTAGAGAGGGGAGAAACCTGGAAACAGACTTCACTGTCACCCTGAAACCATTTCCCACACAACCTGCTCCCAGGAGGGCTTAATAATTCAAAGCTCATCTTCCCATGTACGTATGTGTGATGTTGCTCCATCACAAGCTACAGCTCTGGCTGAGGATTTACCACATACTCCCGACACCGAGTCTCCCACACAAGAGCTCAAGTCTCCTTTCCATGGCAACCTCCTCAGAATAAGTCAGAATGGCACAAGGACACACAGACGACAGTCACATCAAAACACAAACTTCCTGCTCTGTCGAAACTCATCTAACATATCAAAGGCAAAACGGGCGCTTTGATGTGACTTTTAGATTGCAATCAGAAGCTTTCCGAGGGAAGGGAATCGTCAGGTTGGTGTCTGATGAGCTGATGTTAAATACGGGGTGGGTCAAAAACAGCGGTGCCATGGAGAGAAGTGACACATTAATGCAAGGTTTCTGTTAACAGGCAGGAGTGGTAGGGACTGATCAAAGAGCTGAGCTCATGCCAGTTTGCTGTATCAGTGGCACGCTGGATGGGAAAAACATCAAGCATCCATCTACATATGGCTCTTTAATATTTAATTTGATGGACTGCCAATAGAAAGCGATTTAAATCGGAGAGGCCAAGTGTGTGTGCCAGCTGATATGTGGGCAGCTCATTAATAGTAATTTTGTCAAACCTCGGATGACTATACTATTGGAAGTGGTTTTGCTGAGATTAATGGCACAACTGTGTCAGAAACTGCATTTGAATAGCAAAGTGGAATCAATTGAAGGGTGCCGTGTGTCAACCGATATCGGCAGAGCCAGACCCCACAGCTCAGGAGGGCAGAGAGCAAAAATCAATCAACTACGGCTCAGAGGGACTAAAAAGTCCTCCCGTCACCCTCCCCTCCACCATTCACTCCTTCACATCTGAGGGCAGATGACTCGCTGCAGCCAGTGGTGGGCCGTCAGGCCCAGCTAAGCCTTCTCTGCTGGCCTAAACAGAATCACAAAGTTATAGCTATTTTATAATTTATTATTTTTTCACAAATACACTACATGTATTATTATATAATAATTATTATAATTTTTTTTTTCCCAGTAGCTTATTTTCTCATTGCACAGCTCCTGTCTTCCTCTGTTGCGCTGCTTCCAGCACAGCTTGTTTTAAGGAGAGCTTTTATCCAATCAGATTCAGCCGCTATGTCTCTATGTAAGAGAGGCCCGATGCCTGCTAGAGAGACTTTGCAGTTTAAGTGAATGGGGACGATATTGTTGATTGTCATAGTCTTCAACCAATCAGATCTTTAGTTTGACATGTTGGGCGTATTCTTTGACGTGCCACTGCTACCCAGGTAGCTTGCTAAGTGCGTCTGCATTAACGCCGTGATTGGTCAGTGGGCCAGCGTGACTTTTGTCAAACAGAAAGTTAGCTAGCAGATCTCAGTGTTTAGTAAGAGTTCAGGTTGAAACATGTGAAAGAGAAGTTATGAAATCTTTGGCGTTTTTTTTTTTTTACCTAGCTTTGTTTTTTAAACACTCAATGGCTGAAGGAGGAGAAACGGATTTGGGAGTTACGGACTTTGTTAGAAAGGAGGATGGACTTTGTCTTTAAGTGAAGGCAGCTTTGGTAAGTGAACTGCTTTTGTTTTTTTACATCTGCAGTAACGTTACTACTGTGTTCATTTGTCTATCGTGTCGTTTTTATGAATAATATGAATGGCTCGTGCTCTAGCGCTGCAGTGTTGCTGGATTGATTTGTTGCTTTGTTGTCATATAAATATATGTGACTGCTTCTTGTGAGTTTGTTCTTCTCATTGTGTTAATTACATTGATTTGGACTTTATGCATTGTCCGTTAATTACGAAGCCTCCCGTCATGCTTCGTATTGGTTATTGTCCAGACAATTGAATCTGTTCGGGCTGTTGTTTTCTTTTACAAAGCAAGCATGATGGTCTGGAGAAATGGGGATTGTGTGGCGATTGCTTTAGCCCTGTCTGAATCAGTAGGGAACAGTTAAACGCTGCGGGGAGAGTTCGTAGATTGTATGTCGCTGTTGTTTCCACGTTAAGCTAGTTTAGCTTAGCCTCCCTGAACACATGTGCGGGGCCTCAGCTGTTTTTTTGTTATTGTTCCGGGTTCAGAGGTCACACAGCCCGTTGTCTCCTACATGAGCGCAGTCCACCGAAAACATTACAGTATATTTCCCACAATTTAAGCTTCGGCATTTTCCAAATGCACTAGTATCATTCAAACGTATTGTTCGGTTCGTAAGCTCTCGTACCGAACGGTTTAATACGAATACGTGTATTGTTACACCCCTAGAAACAAATAAGCGTAGCTGTGGCGTCATAATGATCTTATTAGGACAGCACAGAAGGCCCAGGTATAAAATGCACGGCCCGCCACTGGCTGCAGCGTTGACACGAACCACAGGGACAGGCTTGGATCTCTCCTCACCATATTCAGACCAATGTGACGTGTGAGACAGTAGAGGGGGAGTTGTTGGAGAGCAGCGAAGCCCCAGTTGCGTGTGGTGACATTAAAAAGAGAGAAGGAGGAAACAAAATCAGTTACGGAGCAAAAAAGACTTCTCCTTGTATGTATATAGGTCAGCGGCAGGAAGAGAAAATCTCAGGCAATAATTTGTGTATTTAATCTGAGCCGACCCTGTGAAGGTCCCAGTTTGGGAGATGCCTGACAAAGAGTCACTTTATGCTAAACACTGAATTAATTAAACAGGGAAGGACAAGCAACCCGAGTATTTCACTGGCCCATAGTATCAGGAGTGCCCTTCTTCTGTGTTCACAGTCACCTGCTTTGCTGGCAGACCCGATGACGCTGGTTGCTATGGATACCATTCAATCATTGCAGGTCATGGCTCTCTGAGACATCTATTGATGTCGGCGGGCGGTACAGTAAAAATAGCAACAGTGAAATTAAACTTTCTATAGGGCTTCTTACCAAAGATTTTCTTTTTTTCTTTTGAATGTGAAACGAATGTTCATTTGTACATGAATCAAAATCCTACAGAAAATATTCCAGCTGAAAATGGGTTTTACACATACCATCTCAGTACACTTCAAAAACCTCATCAAAGGCCAGAAAAACCTATTTTCTCAATCCACTTCCTGCAGTAAGCTTTGGGGTATTTTACATCTTTCAGCTAGAGCTCGATCAGTTTTTCATTTCACATTAAAATGAGTTTGTCATTTTCTTGCTGGATTCTGCAGTACTTCAATCAAATCTGATAATGGTTGTACTGGGGTGGTTTGGTGAGGTGATCTGGTCACCATCAAATGAAACCACACACCTGATGAAGCAAATTGGCAGAGTTTCTGAATGTTCAAGTCTTTATAAATAATAGTTAAGGATATTTCTTTGCTAAACTATTTAAATAAAAAACAACTGAAGTTGTCTTAAGCTTTCAGTGTCTTCAGAGGGAGCTGTGTGAGGTCTGATAGAGGTCTGATAGAGGTCTGATAGAGGTCTTCAAGGAGGAAGTTGGGTCTGAAGACGACAAATTTGAAAATAAAAGAAATCTGGAGGTGTGGAGTTAGAAAGAAGTGATCTTACCAGACCTCTGTAGGCTACATTAGCCGCTACTAGCATAACACACACGAATATCCGACCTAACTATTGGCAGTCGAGTTGCATTGTGGGTAACGTGTGCAGCAGGTTTTGACCATGAAGACAGATGCATGGAATAGAAAAAAGTCAAGGAGTGATATACGGTAGGACTGCAATGCTACATCTTGAAAGCCATCAGGGGCTTTCATTTTCTCATCATTTCTATTATTGTATATTATCGGAAATATTATCTGAGCAGTCAGCCTCCCAAGGATCTTGTTTACTGAAAATTGCGCTGATTGCCGTTCTTATGCAGCAGTTAACAATTTATGGATTCAATATGACATCAAATCTAGATCAGTCTAAACTGGTTTGTTGGAATTTCACAATAAACCTCACTTATCCAGTATCTCACCATGATCTGCACACTCAGTGCAGAGTGATTCCACATCACGCGCTTCAACAAACGCTCCTCCGTACTTCAACAGTTTCTGCTCTGTTCAGCCGATGTATTACAAAACAAAGGAGGGCCTCGGAGTGTCTCACAATTCAAGTCATTTCGTAAGTAACTGGTGTTCATCAACAACCAAGTCAACCCAATGCAGATATATTATGGTCTGTTTGGAAATCGTAAATACCCTGCTTACTAAACCTTTAACAAGCATATTTCCAGTGAGTCTCGGCCAAGTGTCAAGTGCCACAGCAGCCTCACTGCTTTGTGCAGAACTAGACTGTGGAGTACATCACCAAAGCGCAGGAGGCGGTTCAGTTTAGGTCAGCAGGTGGGTGATTGCTGTTACCGACCCACATTTCAGCCTGCGAGCGCTTCAGCTGCCTAAACACTAGAGTGTGAGTCGTGACTTGGTGCTCGAGGTGGGTTTCCCTTCGTAATCCTGTCCTCCCCGCGCTAAATGTCACGGGGCTCTCTTCCTCTCCACGCCCAGCGTCTGAAAATAGATCCTCGCCATGCTCCTGATGTCATCTTGAGCACAGGAGAATACAGGCGTGGAAGAGACGGCTCACCCAGCCGGATTTTTCAGCAGTGCGGAGCGCAGTGTACACTCAATGCTCTCAGTTGCCTCGGAAACCCGTCTGCCATTAAAAGAGGATCAATAGACTTTTATAACTTCCGCAGGCATTCTGATGTCACTGAGAGCTTGTGTAAATACGAATCAAAGTCAAGGTCCTCATCTGTGCATGTGAAGATCTTATTATAATCCACAATCTTTCAGTCGGATGAGAAGATGAACATCAATTCAATCTCTGTCAAAAATATATCTGAAGAGTTTTCTTCATGTGACTTGATAATAGTGTTTACATCTGACAACCCGAGGACAGGACTTTTGAGATCCAGTGGTAAAATGTCTGTTCAATAGGATGAGTCCATTTTTGGTCATTTTTTCTGTCAATCTGAAAATCTATTGGCACGACTTTTAGTGATTATTTCAACCATACTAACAAAGTCGAATGTGCCCCTCCACACTTTCATAATGACCTGAAAATATTTCTACACATATCAATAGGTGGGGTCTGCGCGGTCTCCCACGCTCGGTGTGGGAGGAGGATCCCCCTCGTGGGACCTCTCCCCAGGACACTAGCCCTCGCACATTTCCTCCATGGCTGCTCCGTGGCTGCTCCGCGACATGCTCGAGGTCAGCTTGGGAAAGGTCCAGGGTGAAGGGGGATTGCTACTCCCGCCGTGTGAGCTTTACAGCACCCCTCGCCCGGACTTTGCCGCTTCCCTGGGGCCGTGGACTTCGCGCTCGCTGTGCCCTCTCTCCTAACGGGGAGTAATGGAACCCCGGCTCCTGGCGCGACTCTCAACCACGGGTGGACTGCCCTCAGTGCGTCAGGGGTCAACACACGAACCCTGTCTCGTTTACCATGCTATGTGAGCGCAACCTTTTTTTTGCAGGGTCATCACCATTCATATTTATACAATGATTGATTCTTCACAGATCTATCCTCTTAAAAGTACTAATACATCACATATTCTATTTCTTCATGTGTTTGAATATCCAAGGTCTTTAACTCATCAGATATGGATCTTCGTCGTGTGTTTAATAAATGTAACTTCAAGAAAAATGCTTCACTGGGTTGAAACTTCCCCATTAATTAGTAAGTAAAGCAGGAAAAGGTGACACAGTCCAGTGCAACTTATGCCTTCCAACTGTGGAAAAACGTGGTTCAAATGTGCATGAAGCTAATTATGTTGCAGCTGGACGCTGGGACGTGATTCCACTTGTGATTTTATTCCTGTACAAAACAAACCATCATATATTCCCACTTCTAAGTCTGCCTACCTTTTTGTAAGTTATGCTCATGCTATGGCAACAACAACGATAGAGGAACTTCTTCTCCAGCTTCTACTCACTCACAGGCACGACCTGGTGATGTGCAGCACATCCCCAAACATCATACTGCCTAAAAAAAACTTAACGCAAACTAAACAAGTTGCTTCAGTAATCGTAATACTTGGACTATACTGACCATGGTTTTTAACAGGTAATTTACTGATTCAGAATAGGTTTTTCAAGTTACCCTCCCAACCCTGGTGAACGTCTAATAGTGAGGCAGATGGGTTTTACATTGGAGTTTGTTGAAAGCCTGGTAAGTCTCATTGAGACACTAAAGAGCACCTCGGTGTGTCGGTATCAGATGCTAAGGACCACTGACCAAGCGGCGGTATTTTGGTTCGATGTGAACACTGTAGCTGCTTTAATGTATCTGTCAGGTTTACCATGTGAGTCAAACTTCCGTCCAGGTCGGAGTCTCCTGTAATCAATATCCTCCTGCCTCTTAGTCACGCAACCCACGCCCCTCCGAGAGCTTCACTTGATGGGACCCAGCCAGCTATCCTCCCCCCACACGTACACAACAAAGTTGCTAGAACCCAGCACTGGCATCCAAGGGCATCAGAGCCTCTCCCTCCCATTCACAAGCTGTCTGAAGTAGGAGATGCTCCTGCAGGTTCCGACAAATATAAATGACAGCGTGGGAGTAGCAACACCGATTGGTTTGACAAACAAACAAGGGTCTCGGACTGGGAATATGATTTATAGGTGGCCCATCATTAAGTGTGTGTGTTTGGTGACTCTGAAAAGGAGTTTCCTTTCACTGTGGGCGTTGTTTATGTTTTCATTTTAGCGGTGGGTTTTTACCAATCAATTATTTTAATATGGAGTGTGACATGGGATATATACTTCCACTTTGGTCTCCAATAAATCAAAAACATGAGACAAAAGAGAATCTCTCATCAGTTTAAAGCAAGAGTTCCACCTGGCATAAGGGGTGGCATTAGATTAGAGGTTGGTTTTGGGATATTGTGGGTGTGTTGGGGGTGTCTACCTGTTCCTCAGAAACAAAAGCAGCATGCTTCTAACACGCACACATGCAGGCTGCTCAGCAGACACAATGACCGTCTAATTATAGAGCAGAACATGTGGAAGCCCTCCAGGCTCTAAAAGAAACACATAATCAAGAGGCTTGGTGAAATAGCAGCTTGGTCTCGTGTCACGTTGTCAGCCTCGGGCAAACGCACCGCTCGCTGCTCCGCTTTCTCCTCGGGGGGGAAGGGAAGCTGTCGCTCTGTCAGACCTGCTGTCAGCAGCCGAGGTGATGATGACCGATCGATCAGAAGCAGACAGGTGACACACAGCAGACAGGTGACAGGTGACATACTGGATCCCATGTTTTACAGTAGTAGGTATTGTAGCAGCACACAATGCCATGAGTGTCAAGCTCGTCGTTGGTATCGTATGAAACTAGATGACCTAAGGAATACCAACCATGTCATGCTAGCTTGTCGGGAAGGGGATGCTTTCAATGCTTCAAAGTTTGACGAGGGGAAAAACTGGCATGGCCATATTCACAGGGGTCCCTTGACCTCTCACCTCAAAATATGTGAATAAAAATGGGTTCTGTGGTACCGAGTCTCCCCGTTACAGACACGCCCACTTTATGATAATCACATGCAGCCTGGGGCAACTTGGGTCCCTAAACATTCTTGGACTTGCTTAAATTGAGTTTGGTGGATGATGTCAGTCCTCATAGAAAGCCTTTAAACATAAAGGGTATATCCCAAGTCTCTTAATTCTCATTTCCTCGCTCCTCGATTGAACCGGAAGTTGTTCTGTGCCGCCATATTGACGGCCGTCCCAAAGCTCTTATTTAGCTCGGAGGAGTCGAGGAGTGAGGAGGGATCTCCGAGGAGCCATGAGCGAGGAACCACGAGAACAGACTTCCAGGAAGTGTTTTAACGGCCGACACACCCCCTCATTGTTCATCAGTCATGTGATTGCATCGGACTGATGAGATTCTTTTCAACATGTAAACAGTGAAGACAGATCGCAGATTAAACTCTAGTTTTATATTTGATTTGTTTTCTGATTCACATTCTGGTCTAAATAAATGTTCATTGTAGTCTGAACAACAGAAGGAGCACAAACAACTTTTTTCATTTATTAGAAAGATTTGTCTTTTCATGATCTGATAACTTTTATTATGGAAACAATTAAAGTCAGAGAGATCTTTTTACATCATTCATCATCATTTCATTCAGTCATAATTAGAGTTTAACCTGAAACATGGAGCCTAATACATTTATTCCAGTAGTCAAGAGAAACCATCATCATATTTTGGGTTAATTAATAATCTGAATTTCAAAACGTACAGACGCAAATCATTCATAAATAGGACGAACGCATTCCGTCGGCAGAACAGTTTGTTAAAGAGGTAACAGGCTACAGAGAGACAACACCTCTACAGTGATGATTACTGTGTGTCTTTATGAGTTATCAGTATTATTAGTTACTATTATTAAGTACAGTGATGATGTGAACAGACACAAACTTATCACAAGTCTCTCCAGCTGTTAAAGCCGACTGACAGCTGATCCAGCTGTGATCAGCTGTTATCAGCTGATCCTCCATCATCAGAAACAGACATCGCTTCATGTGACGCTTTAGAGGAAAGGACGTCTCATGTCTCTTAAAACATATTTCCTTGTTTCCTCTCTCCTCGCATGGTTTCCTCCATGCATCCCTGGTGGGAGGGACTAAGACGCAAGGGACTGGGGAACAATTAACAAAAATAAAGATGCTAAGTGGTTAAAGTCCCAGTGAAAGGGAAGTTAAAGCATCTTTAGCTTCTGTGCTGTGACGTATGTCACAGTGAGTACAGGGATTCAAAGCAACTCCAAATTTGATTCGACCATTCAATAGTGGGCGGACGTAGAGTTTAGCACACAACTCCCTCACCTGTTGTGAGATCCAGTGTGTGTTCATGTGCATCCAAGTAGTTGAACGGAACATTTCTTTTATCAGATATGTGTCCTGTGTTAGGTCTGGAAACCACAGTGTGTTTGAACTGGACAGATCTTTGGCACCCGACTCGCCGGACAGACAGGAGACGTGTAGTAAATGTACAGTATGGGGCTGGGTTCTCTGTACCACTTTCATATCAACCAATCGTGGCTCACTATCTGAAAGAGCTTTAAATAAACATTTTAAAAGATTGTGCATTTATTTGAAATATCTAAACGTTTTGAAATACCTATTTAACAGCAATTTGTCCTCTATTCAAGCGACGGCTTGAAAAGTGTGTCTGCACTATTACAGCGTCATGTTCCATTTAAGGCTATTGTCTTGTCTTTAATACCACAATCCAAATCATATGCATAACTAGGGCTGTATCGAATAATGTTGACATTCACATTATTATTAATAACTTACGGAAACATTGCGTGCAATAGTCCACCTCTTCCCGTATATCACTCTCTTTCAAACACACGGCGAGCGACGCTCATCTCTTTATATTTCTCTTTTAATGTATTGAAAAAAATGATGATTCAAAATTCACAAAATGTCGTTCAGCCTTTAAAAAAGTTAATTTTCGCTGCGATCAAAAGTTGTATCTCCGGCTTGCACCGGCGAGGAACACATCTGTTTAAATGGACATTCTAGCAGCAATCTAACAGCACCATGAATTACATTTATATCACCACAATAATGAAATGATATGGTCCCCATTTTGTGTGACAAGAAACATTCATAGTTTCACTCGAAAAACCTCAATCAAAGTTTTAAACCAAAATAATGACATTCAAAAGGTCTACAAACCTATCCATAACGTCAACTACTCGTATGGAGCACAGAGCAAAGCTCTGGTGAGCAGGCACATGAAGAACAGAGATGTGAGGAATCAGATCCATCAAAGAGAGACAAATGATCTACAATGATTAACGGACCTCAGCAGGTCGACACGCCGCTCCACCAGAAACATCTCAAAATGATTCTTTAGATTATTTCTACGTCTTAGTTCTGGTAGTAAGTTCAATATAACCTTAATTTCGACGTAGGAAAATCAAATCGTCGGTCAAACCTTCAACTGTCAATGTAGAAAACGAGCCTAGCATCTGTAGCGGGATGTGCTCGTCTTGTGAGCGAATGTTGAAAATAGTGTGGAACCAAAACATGTCCAAGTGATTGCTGTGTGGGTCTTCAATGCAGCTTTGCTGTGACCTTTAAGGTGTGAACACATTAATGTTTTATTCTACAAATAAAATTCAAATTTGATTTTTGATTTGAATTTGACCAATGTAGGCAATGAACTGTAAATGGTGTGATCACACAGTGACTGCCTTCTCCATCACCAGACACACATGGCTGTTTCTAACGGCTGTCATTGTTGAAAACAACAAGTTCTTGAATTTTGTGAAATTGTCCAGTTTGACCCTTGAACACTCTCTGTTTCACTACATGGATTCCACAAGATGTATTTGATACCAAACGTTGGGAATGTTAATACAAATTATATAAATATTTGTGAATCTACAATAACCAAAAAGATGCTTGTTTCTGCATTTTGTGGATGACATTAAATGATGCGTTTTAATGTTTTTTGTAAAGATCGATGTCTTCACAGAGGGGGCTGGGGGCTTCTCTGATATCTGGTCACATTGTGTCAATGCTGTACTTACGAGAGAGTCCTTTCCAGCCTGCTGCCGGTGGAGCCGATGATCTCCCCCAACGTACAGAACATCTGACCCAAGAAGTCCTTTACAGAGGAGACGAACACATAGTTAATGCTACACAACACAGTCCAGCTAGAGGCAATGGGTCAATAGGGGCACTCCAGCAAAGCCCCGGGATATTGTTATAAACCAAAACTCTGGTTAAAAAAAACAATCAGATTCACGGTGAAGTGGTTCTCCAGGAGAAAATGGCTGACTGTTAACGTGACAGGGAACATGCTTTCATGCTTCCTAGTATGCGTGTTATTAGGGGGAGTGGTACCTTGTCAAGATCAGGCTTTCAGGATCTCAAGCAGACATGTCATTTTCTGATGTTGCATCGAAGCAAAGTATAAATTGCCCCCATCCTTTTTTTCCAACTAAATCTGCCACTGAATCCAAGTGTACACATGCAACTCAACATCAGTCCATCATTCCCGTTACTGGACAGCACTGAACAACGATTGGTGCACATTTATTTCATTGCGGAACAGTGCAACCCCCTTCATCCTTATACAAACCAGTTAAGCAGTTGTAGAAACACCATAAAAGGTCATCAGGCATTTCATTTTTAAGGGAAATGTATTGACATGCATTATGTTTTTTTATTTAGCTATACGGGAATGTCCTTTTGTAGGAGACAAGGTTGGTTTAACCCAATGCTGAAACCTAACATAACATGTTTAACGATGTCCAGCAGATGACAAGGTGTCGAGATGTTAACCTACCTTCTGCTCATCCAGGGAGGTAGGCAGTAAGAAAAGGCAGACACAAGTTAGAGCTAACGCTGAAAAGACACAACGAAAACATCTCAAGTTGATATCAACAATAAATTCTCAAGGGGGGTGTTTACATTAACGTTAATTATTGCTGTAATCAGGCACTGCATGTTGTATCTAAATCAAAACGTATTTCATGTATAGCTTCTATATTGTTGGTACTCTGGCAAAGTTTGTGTTTTCTTCTGAAATTCAATTCAATTCATTTAAGTTCATTTTAATTCTGATGACTGAAAAAGACGTAGTTTTCAGATGAGTACATGAATAAACACTTAGTTAAATGAAATGGTCAACGAGTAAATCATTACTAAAATCACACACATCCTAAACCAATCACTGAACCACGCTAGTGAGAAATTAGTACAATAGTAAAATAAAGAGTCTTGTAATTTATTTTATCAACTGAAAATAAGTACTTTTTAACAAAAGCATTGAACGTTAAGGAAACCTGTGACGCTTTGTTTCTTTTTAAACTACATTTCAATTATTCAGCTCAGTTTTGTTCATTCAGGACCTTTTTGACTCGTTTCATTTTCCATACCAGTTTACATGTCATTGTAGAACATATTAATAGAATTTCTCAAAGGCTGCTTACATGTTTTGAAAGGTTGGAGCTCCTCGTGTCCACATTGTACCTGCAATTAAACCAAAAAACAGCTGACTTTAGTTGTTTTAACGAAAGGCAACAGAGAGTACGGCTATGAAGAAAAAAACAGAAAAACCTCCTCTGTGTATTCTATTTGACAAGCAATAGGTAGTGGACAGCTCTCCTGGGAATACAAAGACACAAATCTTGTATGCCAATTAAATAATTAGATATGGAGTGCATAGGAGGGATGAGTCAAGGGTAATAAATAATAAATGTATGAAACTGGAACAGCGTTGCTAAATAATGAACTCTTGAATCCAGATTGAATCCACTTCCTCTCTGGCGGACATGTTGCTTCTCTCTTTTTCTTTAGGCTACTGTCTCCCCAAAGACTTCCTCTTAAATCCCGTCATCTTTGAAAAAGCATTCTATTCATATTTGACAAAGGCAATCCACTCGTGTGTCGACTAACGTTACACAGACATCGTGCAACCTTCAGCTCCTCATCGCTCTCTGGATCTCTGGATCTCTTCCTCTCTCGTTTGCCGTCAGCATCCTTCTGAAGTCTACGGAGAGCATGGAGGATGGAGGATGACAAAGAGCTGGTATCTTTTCACCTGTTTTCTGATCTTTCTCCACTTTGTTTACAGAGCCACATATTGAACCTTACAGTAATTAACATCCTCACTCCTGCAGGAGCTCCGAGGCTGCCTAAAGTCGATGGAGCTGCAGTATATGAAGAGGTTGAGTTTGTTGACTCAGAGGAGGATCAGCACAGAGTACTGTACTGAGCTAGCTGCCTCGACTTTACTATGAAGATGTTCTGTACATCTCAGTAGCGCTCGGTTCTCAAGAGAGCAGACGGGCTTGAAGAAGATGAGTGACAAAGCCTCTATGTTGTAATGTTTGTGCTGAAGCCCTGTGGACCGACTGCTCCCCTGTTAGCCGGGTGTGAGAGCAAAGCCAATATAATAAAATATGAATGTCAGACTTAAAACATTTCAACAGCAGTGTCTTCAATGTCTAGTTTCATACACTCTACAGCAATGTTTGCACTTCAAAGCAAAACGATAGCTTGTAAGAGGGAATGTTGGAAGGACAGTTTCTTTACGTCTTCCTTCCCTCCTCTGTCTCTTTTTTGCTTTTTCTCCATTTCCTATTCATCCCCTTCTCTCCATCACTGTCTGCTAAACATGAAACACAGTGGCGGGCCGTACATCTTATACCTGGGCCTTCAGTGCTGTCCTACTACAGTTGAACCACCTCCCAATAACCTCATTATGACGCCACAGCTACAGGTTATTATTTGTTTTGTGTAAAAAACGAATATATTCACATAATACTGCAACATTTGACAAGTGAAATAAACAGGTCTCTGCACATTCCAGCAAACCTGCGGCGCTAAAACACGCATTCTGAAACGGTTGCTTTGAGCTTTGTGTTTGTCCAGCTCTCTGGCTCTGTTGGATGTTGGATGTGCTACTGTGAACTAGTGAACTTGATGTGTCGCTTGTCAAGGTGCTTTGCAGTATAATTTTCCATCTAAGTCACCGGGATACTTCCCCTCCCAAGACTTCACGGATTCCTTTTTTGTTTGTTGTTCAGGTCCATCTGGTTCTTTGTCAACTGAATCAGCACGTGTGTTTGTGATGTTAACGGGTTATTAATGAACTTCTCACCCCACAGTCTAACAACTTCATTTGCTTCACCATTGTCTCTAAAACAGATGTCTGTGTGCCAACGCACAAGGGACGGGAGTCGACAAGATTTTATTGGTACCAGTTCCATTATGGATTCTGCTTATTGGCCTGACTCTTTATCGATTCCCTTATTGATTTATTATTGATCGATTCCCATTTCTACAACTACATAAGGATGCCAATGGCCAACCTCACTGTCCAAACCTGTTCTAGATTTATTTTATTTGTATGTATTCTGTTATTTTATTTATTGAATGTGAGTTCACTTCCATGTTTTTGTGCCTGAGAACCCCTTTGAAAACGAGACGGTGCATCTCAAAGGGACTCTCCTCAAATCAAAATGTAATAATCAAAAATATTTTTTGTGACTGCTTTCAGGACACCTCTGTAGTTCTTTTCGCCAAGTGGGAGGTATTGTTCTGGTTATAAATTATAATTAAATTAAAACTGCAGTAGGAGGTTGACATCAGCCTGTACTGTGGAACCATTCATCCCGACCTCCTAACTATGACTTTCGTGCAGTAAAATATAAATGTCCTGGGTTGGTATAAATATTATCGATGCACATAAACGGGGCAGCAGTTACGTTTCCTCCCAAAAGTATTTGGATGACAAGGTTCCTCTCCCACACTCCTCACCCCTCGGTCTCGTAGCTCTGTGATGGACAGGTAAGGGTTCTGCTTGGTCAGAAAAGAGACCAACGCAACGCTGCAGCGTGACGGAACTGACAACTGTGTGACGAACTGACCAACACACCCTGCATCAAGAATAGGTGGGAGTGCAAGTTTTTCCAGAAAACAAAATCCTGCACACTCTTTTTCTAGCTGCGCCAATTGAGAGGGCATAAAAAGATGGGAGTTATTTTGGAGAAAGAATACAACTACAGCGCCCACTAAAATCACTTAGACCGCCTGCTGCTCTTCTCGGCTAGGCGTGTGCCATGAGTCGGGTTATAAGAGGAGAGTAAAAGCCGGGGACTAATGGAAACACTGGAATTGAGAGGGAATGTAAAAGAGCCACCAGCTACATATACCACCAACTGTGGCTCAAAAGTGCCAAATGCAGGGCTCTCTGCCAATTAAAGCAGTCACTCCACACACCCCACACATACTTTCATTATATCTCTACCCTCTGTGTTTCACCACTAGTCTTCAAACTCTCCCCTCCTCCATTTCAACAGAAATCGCTGTAACCCCCCCCCCCCCCCCCCCCCCCCCCGACACTTGCTTTGTAAAAATCTCCTTCTCCGGCGCTGTGAAATTGAGCACTATGCCGAGCTCATGTGGGATCAAATGAAATTACCACACAGTAGGATAAGCCTGTGAGTGATGGCCAAATGAGATTTGAGTGCAGAGGAGCAATAGAGTTGCAGAAAAATCTAACGACCTTAATTTACATTGCGGGCGGCCGGGGAGCTGGAGGGCTTCTCAGCACGAAGGTGAACAATGATAACGGTTTATGTTTTGATGCGGCGTTAGTCACCTTCATATTTCGCCACATCCCTCGCTATTTCCGTTTTATTATTTTGTGTGTATTTCTTTGTGTAACCCACAGTGTGGGATTTAGATTTCACGATGTAAAACTACAAGATTCCAAGAAGTCCGATACTGACTCAAATAGCTCAATCGGGTATCGTGACAATGGGCCGATCTGGAATCGGATACCATTACATTTACAGTATATCTATGTATTTTCTTGTCACGTTTTTCTTTTTTACTAAGTGAGGAAAGCAATATTTAAGTCATGCCTTACACATAAAAGAATGATCCAAATCAGCGTATTAATTAAACACTGGTGGATCGGTACTCGGTATTGGCCGATACCCAGACACCAGGTATCGGTATCGGGACTGGATTGGATCGTGCACCCCGAGTCATAAACACGGCATCTTGAAAGTGCTTTCAAATACATTAGACACACAAACATGGGGGAATAGGGTTCCGGTTGAAAAACACCAAGGTCACCCTTTAATCATTCTCATCAGCATCAGATGGGCCAGGGTCATGTCACTGAAGGAACAAGCAGGCCTTCTTCCTTAATAAACACTATTTAGTATATTCAAACCTGAGGACAGGGAACAACATTTGTAACTCTGTAAGTGGTCAAGTCCAACATTAGCTGAGGCAGGACTGTTATCACTGATCACTCAATAACACCAGAACAATGTTTTATGACAATACATGAGTCACTTCATTACATGTTAGGACTACGTGTTGATTATTTCACAATGTACTGACATGATTGTGCAAAAAGGGCAATTTAAATAAGAAAACATATACAGTATATATGTGGCCTGGTGAAAATGACAAAATCTGGCTGATATGGTTCAAGCTCTGAAAACTGTTTTCATTACTGAAGCCACAGCTTGGTTATGATTCTAGGTACAATGGGCGGTTGTGGAAGTTTTTATGTGTGCGGATCAAATGTGCCGCCTACTTTGATGTGACCGTCAGAACCAAAAGAGAAGATAAATGATATCTTTCTTCTGACTGTGTTAATGATGGGCTCCAGTTTTGCTTCTTCCCTTTAGCTGTTTGGCGACACCTGGAAGCTGCTCGACATCCTCCCAGGTACATTTTCTTAATATTTATCATTTTGTCCATACTGTTACTCTATCATGATGCTTATTCTGTACACAAGACATCTATTTCCTGTCTGTCCATCCATAAAGATGGATCTTTCCTCAGTTACTCTTCCGAAGGTTTCTTTCTTCCATTTTCCCCACTTCAACTTTTTATCCAAAGCGATGGTCAAAGGACGGAGGGTGTCGTACGGTGTACCCATTGCAAAGCCTCTTGGGGAAAATGTGTGTTATTGGGTTAGATAAATGAAGTTGACTTAACTTGAGAAAGGACACTAATGGCAGGAGCCATTTGAATTGCTTCATTACAGAGACTCATTAGCCTTTAATGACATTTTAAATGTTCTGAGGCGATGGACAGCATGCAAAAATCAAACTACTTCATTTGTTTCCCTTCATGAATTCCTACCGTGTGTGCTGCACTTCTCGCCATGTTTGGCTGAACTTTGTATGTTTGCATTACGCTGCACATCAGCAGGTTTCAGGACTGTAAAGTCTTATGGATTCATTTACAAGCCGTGTATCAAAATGGGAGGGTGGGCACGATGTGATTCACACATTATCAGTTAGCATCATAAATGAGGCCTCTCTTATTCACAGTCCGGGCCTGAGAACGCCAGAGAGCGGTGTACATATAAAAACCTAATTACAGACCACTGCACGCTGTGTTAAGTTAAGGTCTGATTCATTCCTTAAGGGGGCAGAAACAAAATGTAGAACGGCCTTAATTACATTTTTCTACCATAACCATTGATTGCAACACCTGTACTCTCAGTGTGATGGCATTTAAGCCATTAGCACACATGGCTAGGTTTTTTGTTCTTTAAGTATTTGTTTGGCTCTACAGTAGACTGGTCAGCTGGGTCTTTGATGAGTGCACACTGCTACAGATTCAACGGCTGAAGCAGCTTCCTTTCTCCATAATGATGCACTCAGAAACAGTTTTGCCCGTCAGATACTGTTGTATCAAACCAAATAACAACTCTCTCTGAATACAATGATCATCTGCTGTTCTCCTGGTCCCTTCCGACGGCTCGTTGGGATTCTAGGACTTTATTGAAGACCTTTGAACCTGCAACATTATTATGTTGTATCCCATCGCTAAGGTATTTGGTCTCATTGACGAAGGACATACTGTGGGTCTTGCTCACCTAACTAACTCAAATATATTGTCACTCAGATATGTTTATGCTTATGGCGCGACTGTAGCTGAATTGTAGAGCGGGTTGTCCTTCATAAAGGAGATTGGGGGTTCGATCCCCAGCTCAGCTAGTCCATGTCGACACTTAACCCCATAGTGCTCCTGTAGGAGCAACTTACCATTTAAAGACAAATGCTGACTATACTTAAAGGGTAACAGCAGAATATTTCAACCGTAACCCTATTTTCCCATGTTTTTGTGTCTAAGTGACTAATGGGAACAACCAGTTTTGAAATTGGTCCAGTATTGAGGGAGAACGCTGCAGACGGCGCTGCCACGGATTCAAAATACAGAACCTCAACGTTGCCTGGCGACAGACATAGCGGCAAGCTCTTGCTGCACCTTTACTGTCAACAAATCCCACAAAAACAGACCAAAACATGCAGTGAATCTAATTACTAACTAAGTATTGAATGTGTATCAAAGCCTGATATATGGCCTTCCTCTGTGCCATAAAGCTCCATTGTTGTTCAAAGACTATTAAAAACACATCCATGAGCCAAACTGTTGCACTGGGTGGCATCGTGTCCCTTTATTACCATGAACACACACACTGTAGTTTATTTTGACTCAAGCCCACACACACCAAATACTCACCAGAGCAGCTTAATCCGCAACTGAAAATAATTTTCAACAATTGCAAATTTTCCTCCTGTTTAAGTACTATTTGCTAAAAACTACAGTGACCAGCTGTTGGAGATAATCACAGTCTTTTTGTAAAAATGATTCCATATATTTGTAATCTGTTAAAGATATATGTCTTGAATGCAATAGTAGACTTATAACTATAAGCTAAATCTGGCATTCAGACAATATATTTCTGAACAAAAGATCACAATACTACATTTGATGTATTGCTTCAGTCCATTTATCTCCCGTTCCTTATGGAAACAATACATCACTTTGTTCTACATCTATCCATCTATTGTGGCTCAGTGTGCTAAAAATAACCTGTGTTGAGAGGTGGGAGTTTAATAATTGATTCCCTCTACTGGGATGCTCCCTTTTATTGGAATATCCTCTCATGACCCCATAGCAGGGAGACCACAGCACCGTCCTGGTGCAATCCATATCTGGGCCATGCTGGGACCCAACACCCATTTATTCCTGTTTGTTGTGAGGCTGTATCTACAACAACAGATATCAGTGCTAAAAGGTGGAGAAGTGACGAAGAAAAAGGATAATTCATCGTCATATTATTGACGAAGAACATGTTATAAGGTCATGAAATTATTCCACGAGTCAGGAAGTCATTACTATGAAGGTTAATAATGAATCATGTTCATGACAAATTAAATAATATATCTATTAGCAACACATGGAAAATGCCAGATGTGCCAATTTCATCCAAGGTGCTGGGGAGCCTGTCTTTGCTAAGCAACTAAAACCCCCGAGCCGTGATGACAGTGATGATCAGGGATCAGGGATCTCTAAAAGTTATATGTGCTATATACCTAATTCTTTTGTGCTGATCTGATCTGTGATCCGATCTGTGACTCCGATCATAAGCACCCCTTCCTATCCGTACGTGGCATATGCACGTCGCACAAAGACCGTAGTCCATTTCCTGAGCAGCAGCCCAGATAAAATGAGTCTCCACTGATGTGGAAACAACAACATGTACTGTAAACACATGTCTGCAGCTCAGTGGAGATGCAGCCTACCTGGACTACAGGAACAAAAGGCACCCAGGGCTTGTTTACATTCAAGCTTCACATTTGGCTTACATTTCAAATTATTGGTGAAGGCCGGCAGATTGACCAGGCGACACGTAACCATAGTAACTCACTCCTGAGGAAAGGAGAGGGATGGAGAGACGCTGCCGTCAAAGGACAGAGTTTACTCTGAGCCGCAAGTCGCTTAAAGGCCCTGAAAAGTCCCCAAATTGGCCACACTGTGTGTGTGTGTGTGTGTGTGTGTAATATCCATTACATTTAACTACGCCATATTTGGGGACGGAGGCTTGTCCAGGGCGGGCACAGGTGACCCAGTGGGCCCCCATTGCCCGTCCTGCTGGAACTGGTAACAACTAACTACTGGCATGAGGGTAAAGATGATTCGCACACTAGTCAAGCTGGTAGAGATACATTTATATAACCAACATGGTGCAGTGAAAATGTATATATATATATATATATATAAATGTATATTTGTAAAATGATGGTTTAATGGAACTCTTTGCCTGTAAATGTTATCCAGGAAACAACATGTGTCTTTAAACATCGTCTCCTGGCTCACAATATCATTTTATGATTTTATGATGCTGAATTAGTTGTCGTACCGATCAGTATTAAACTGTAATATTATGTTTGGCTCATTTATAGATAATATAAAGTGAAATAAGAGGAACTTAACAATGTTACTCACCTGTAAAATATGTCGTTTTTGGAACCAGTCCTTGTGTTGTTGATGTGTTTTTATGTTTGACATTAGATGTTTGGATGAAATCTATAAAGACGGACTGAGCAGGTTGCCTTCATTGCTCCTGAGCTTTACACCACCTGCATTTTCCAAATAGTCATTGCTGCTGTAGAGCCAACTTGCAACATATGCTCGTACTAAAAAAGACACTGAATAATTAAAGTCAGACTAAATTCTTTCATCAAGAGATCAGGGTGCGCCATGTTACTTTTTGGAATGTAGGACTGGGGGCATTGTAGGCAGTCCTTCTCACTGATGCAGGGACTTGGGATCTGTTTAGTGCTCTGTGGGTAAGTTCTTACCTAATTTGTAAAAATAATAATAAAGAAGCAGCAAGAACCATTTTGAGTGACATTATTTGCATTTTTTTTTTTTTCATTTGTGATTCAAACACCTCATATTTATTGAAGTTGTTCTGCAGAACATGTGCGTAAATTGTTTGAAAAACGTTTTCATCAAGGATAAATACGTTTTTGTATTTTAGAAGCTTTAAATGATGAATCAACGATCCATCCTCAACATTCGGTATAAACCGTTTCACACCACTCTCACTCCTGGTTGAGCACTTTGTGGAACATTAGTATTCATGGACAACGTTCACTACTTAAGTCCAATGTTTTCCGCAAAATTGGCATAAAGCACCAGTAAACAATTGATTTGATGAATGAATGATTTCCTCCTCACTCAAGTGAAAACACAGAATATAAAAACAAAGCATGCATTCAGTGGGAGTTCTGCACCACAACGGGAACAACAGATTTGCCTTTGGTTTCAGGAAGCACCTACAAGAGCTACCGAAGCCAATGATGCACAACCCTTGATAGGGAGTGTGTGTGTGTGTGTGTGTGTGTGTGTGTATTGCCATTGTGTCTGTACTACTTAATAGTTCAGCATTAACTCCCAGAGGAGTAAGCTTTAAGCTCGACCCTCAATGCTATGAAAACCTTCTACTAACTTATTGACTATATTGACTCTCATGCAGGCGGAATAAGAACAAATGCTTTTCAGATTTTTAATGTCATTTCCAGCACCTTCTTTTTCTCCTAATTCAATTTGAATATCTCTGAGAACACTGCAGCCTTATTTGAAATGAATATTTACAGTCTTGTCACTCTATAAGTTAGGCTCTGCCTTCGTCTCACTGCAGACTAAATCTACGATAGTGACACAGATTAAAGCTCAAAGGCGTTTACGCTCAATGCGCAGTTCGTTGCATTATTCTCCGAAACAACGAAACGAGGGCGTTCAAACAAAATGAACTGTGAGGATTCAAAAAGACAACTGTAAACTCATATCTCATATTCATGGGCTACTTTACTGTCTTTGTACAAGTCCTGTAAAGAAAGAAGTCAAGTATTACACGCATTATAAATAAAAGAAGGTTGAATATCCTGTAAACAATTTAATTTGGCCGCAAAATATTTACTCAAATGAAGATTTTTAAGACCTCCTGTTTCTAAAACATAAAAATATGAATTGGCCTCCTTAGTATAATCCCTACAAATGTAAATGGTTCTTTTGAAAGTAAAGTTTGTGACAGTCGCGTCTGAAAAACTCTGATCGCGTGCCAAGTTATAAAAATTCAGAGGTGCACGACCAAGCGCTGCGACCACTTGCGGAGCCAATCTGAGATTACGTCATTTTCTTGAGCGTGTGCCTCACACCGGCTTCACTACGGCGAGTATAAACTAGGCTTTAGTCTCAAGCCCTGAACCCTGCGTTACCGCAGAAAAACAACTTCCATCACCTTTTCAGCACTTTGGCATTGACTTGTTACCAATCGACTTCTAATATCAGAGATTCACCAGAAAGTGAGGCTCGGTGACATCGGAACTACACGCAGGGTCGATGGTTACCTACTGTAGCTAGCGCGCTAATGAATTTGCATGTCAAAGTTCACCAAAGTTGAACTTGACAAGAAAACGAAAAAGTTGTGCAGATTTACTTTCTCCCTGCCAGCAAATCCACTCAGTGAATCAATTTGCAATGGAGTCTCTCACATGTATACATGATGGAAGGTTTACCATCATTTTTATCAGCTGCCTTTTGTCTGCTTTATTCTGTTGACTTTTTTTCACTTTGATTACTTGATTTTTTTGGCAAAAAGCTGAGCTTTCTTTCTTACTTCATGACTCGTCGTTCTCCTCCTCTTCCCTCCAAACTGCAGGAGAATACTGTATTCATCAGATAAGTGAATTGACAACAAAATTCTGTTGATGTGAACATTTCGACCCTCATAATGGGGGTCCAGAAATCTCACACATCATTGGTTGATTTGCAACAGATGAAAACAGGCACGACTCACAGCAGTAATGTGGTTGTTTGGTCGGTGTCTGTCCGTTTAAAATGCCCAGGCTAACTCATTATTCCATTAAACAATGAGGCTGGCCGTATTCTACATTTCTTAATGTCAACAAATCCAATAAAAACACCCAAACCCAAAAATGTGGTTGAGTCCAGTCACCACTCAATACTCTCTGTGTTCCCTATGTCTACATTTCGCAAAGGAAGGTGAATATATGGTTTCATGGGGAGATGTCCTCGGGCTCCTGGCATGTTTTGAATCTGATCCTGGCTTTACTGAACTCTGCAGTGTTTAGTCCACCTCAGCGCTGCTCTCCTTCACCGCAGGCTACAGAGTGAGCATTTCACTGCACATGCGAGTGTAAACTAAATTGTGTGAAAGATAAATGGTTTTTTGGGTGCACAGGTGACTCTGAAATTCTGACATCCAAGATGGCAAATACATATTTTCAAATATGTATGACGTCGGTTTCTGTTCCTTACAAAACCATTCAGCGAGCAACTTCTCATTTGTAGCTGGCACGAACCGTCGCTGTCGGCAGTTAAAATGACAACGAGATTGTGTCGGCTGTCACTGATTAATGCAGGCAAAATGTGAACTTGTTTGTTGTCTGGTGTCTATACTCAAAGATTCACTCCACGCTGTTACACCACCGTCCTATTGTCTGTCCCGGCTCTTGCTGATCTCATCAAGTCATTTTCAGGAGTCCAATCCTCCCAGTTCACCCTTCATTTATATCAAATCAATAAATCAAACAAAACAAACTTCATGGAGTCGAATTTGTTATTAATGGGATTTTTTGCTAAATACATTATAATTGTAAAATTTCTCATAGAAAACAAACATTCTTAAAATGTAGACATTTCTTGTGACAACTCTCTATTTGATTTGGTTATCCTTAAGTCTATGAAGCAGTCAGGCATGTGATCAGTATTACAGACGTGAGAGGACCAATTGACAATCTTTAACTTACGGTAAATACAGGAATTCAACAGCCTATCTCACTTTACCCTTTTTGACTTTACTTTTTAAATCTTTTTACTCATAGTATGAATCATTGTCCGGCCAAAATAAGAGGAGGCTTGATTGTAGAAGACGATTAGCTGCTAAATAAAAATCCTCCCAAACGCAATAAACTTTATTTTATCTTAACTTTAAGCAGCAGAGTCGGGGATTAGCCAGGATTAAAGATGGAACACCCCAAGATATTGCATGTCAAGGGTTAATGAAAACGCAACTCCTGGCATTCGCTCCTATCTTCACAACTGTTTTGGAAGAAGGAAATAACGGGAGGAACAGGCCAACCCGCTTTGTGACGGAGCTTCTTTATTCTTTTATATAGAAGTCTGTACGGTGGATCTGACTTATGTCCATGGGGGGAAAAAAAGTGGTTCATATGGATTGCAAAAAGTAATTGATACATATTTAGAAAAGTGATAAATATATTGGAAAATAAATCATACATATTTTGGATAAATAAACTATACATATATTATATATATAAAATTTAATTTTTGCCATATTGGCCATCTCCATGTTCATCTTTTACAAGGAAAAGTCAGAAACCAAAAGTCATTATAGAGCTGATTTTCTCTACATTGTTGCTTATTAACCGGTTAATAATCCTTCAGTTTAACTTTACACCACCATCTGTGTCAATCACTAATCGACAATTGAAGTTCTAACAAACATATCAATTCAGACTGCAGCTTCTCTTGTTGTTGGCTGAGGATCGGGATTGGCCAGATCAATGGCGTCACAGAGTGTTGTTGATGTGTACAGTTATTGACCATACACTGGTGCTCGGATCAATCGGAGGCTCTATTTGCCTCTTCCAGTACCTGACCCCATGCTGGGTCTCTCCTCTGAACCCCCTGTAGGGACCTCCATCCCCTCTATGGAAGAATGGAGGAGGCAAAAGCTGAAGTTTTCCCTTCCTGTCTGCCTCTTCTGTTAGTGACTTCACATTAAGAGTCACTGATGTAGAAACTACAGAGAAGCTCTGCAGCTATTCAGGCAGCAGAGCTCATTGTGCTCCTTTAAATTATCTTCATAAATACTAAACACCTTTTTAGACTTTTAAGCTTTGAACCAAACAAAACAACTTTGAGATGAATGGAGCTCTTGACAATAGATTCAGAGGGAAAATAGATTATGCGACAATAAAAAGATAATAAAATGCTGCATAAATACTGTGTGTTCATGAATGCACTGTGTCACTGTTGGTTCATCAGCAAGACATTTCAAAACAGTAAAAGAGGATTAACCAGTGGAGGATGGGTTGATCACCACTAAAAAAACAATAATAATTTACATTTCAGCAGTGGTTCAGAAACCAGAATTCTGCCTCCAGACCAGGGATGCTTCTTGAAAACTAAAACTGAAACCAAAAAGATAATTGTGTGGACTATTTATCCGATACTGTGAAGCCAACGGAGATGGAGACTTGCTGGAGCAGTCGGGGTTTAATCACCTTGCTCAAGGGCAGTGTGGTAATGATGGAGGAGCAAGCTGTGCTCCTTTAGTTCCCCGACCTGATTTTCACCCACGAAACAATTAGACACTGGATTTGACCAAAAAACTATTAATTTAAGAAGATGCTGACTTTAACAGGGCTAACCACACACCACACCATTGAAACAGGAAGTCTCAGCTGAGTGCAATGACGCCTCCCACAAGAGTGCAAGACAAACGCTTGGGTCTGGTACGGGAATCCTTCAAGTGATCAGGCTTTTTTGTTATAGGCCACTCCCACTTGCCAGACCCCAATTAGCATGAACTACACCCACACTTGACCTCCATGCCAAATGTCATCCTCTTGGGGCTAAACGGTGGCCACAAAAGCAGAGGGAAAGTTTTTGTCAACTTACCAACAGAGTAGTAAAAAGCCTCAATCATCCTGTTTAATAGGCTACATACATTTATTGAAGGATGACATTTCTATTTTTAAAGGTGGAGACCAAAGTTTTAGGAAAGCTGCATGGTGCTAGAATGTCCATGTGAGAACAAATCTGCAAAAAGTACAAAGCTGAAGGCTGTTAATTTACAGTGGCAATGTGAAAAGATTAAAGGTTTTACAATATTGACTATATTTTCTGTTTTTTGGGGAGATAAAGACATTTGTAACATAGTGTTTGATACTGCTCATTTACTATCTAACATTTTCACGAGAGTCATACAGTCAAACAGCTTTGACTGGAGGCTTCCAGACCTAGTGGGTATGAGTCAGCAGGCCCAAATAAGAGGAGGCTTGATTGAAGTCATTCCCTGGTATAACAAAGGAAACAGACAGCGGTGCTGTGGAGGGAAAAGGCGGTGACGTTTCCACTTACACATCAAAGCGAAGGTTCTGCTTCTCTTCGAAGAAGAAATCGAGGACAAACTTCCTCACGAAGTCGGGGTTCAGCGTGTTATCGATCACTTCTGTCCGACCAAACTGGTGGAAAGACAAGAGAGAAGAGAGACAGAGAGGAGGAGGAAGTTAACATCATACCAATCAATCTGTTGAGAGGGGGAAAGCAACAAACACTGTAGGAGGGTAACTCCTACTGTTCTGCTGCTTCTTCTGTAGGTTTGTAAGTCCTCAACCAGAACCCATTGGAGAGAAAGTGACACACTAAAAAGAAGTCCTAACCTGATTAAGCTCCTGCTCAAACTTACTTGGATAAAAATGACCCAGTTACATTAATTCTCATTTTGCTGTAAATGTAAATGACTTGCTTCCTTTGGTTTTGAAAGCTCCATAAAGGCCATCAAACGCAGGGAGATCTATTTACATCATCAATTTAGATTTGGTACTGGGACAAAGTACAACACAAACTCATTTCTCTGAGAGAGTTTAGAGTTCTACTTGCCAACATTTGTAATCATTTGTTTGACTGTTAGTTAGTGTGTGTGTGTGTGTGTGTGTGTGTGTGTGTGTGTGTGTGTGTGTGTGTGTGTGTGTGTGTGTGTGTGTGTGTGTGTGTGTGTCAGAAGTCTGACATTGTGCATGTGTAATGTGTCCTTAGGTCCGTGAAAGAGACCCTGATCTTAATGCAACTTCCTGAATAAATAAAGCTCAACTTCTAACTTACTACTTCTGGACTATGAAACTGTTCAACATATCCTCATACAAAGGTCCGTGTATCTTAAGTTAAAAGATAAACAATTAGTGCGCCTGTAGTACAGAACCTGTTTAGGGAACAAACTGCCCCTCGGGGGACGAATGAAGTATTTTAGACTGAATTCACCCATGGCTAAACAAATGTAACTAATAGATATCACCATGAAACTTCCCACTTGATTACTCACATTAAGACAATACATTTTTGTATTACAAGTTTTCTGAAATGCTATGTTTAAATATGCAAATGAAGTATTATCTAATGGTGACTTTTGAGGAATTATTTTGGATGTTTTCTTTCCACTAGTCTGAAAGAAGACAGCCCAAAGTCTCAACATTGAGCAGTGCATGAAAAATATTACATTCTATATTGCTAGCATCCTGACAATAGGACAATCATTTCCTAATGTATCCTGTAACACTGTGATGAACATGAAAAGCATCCTCACATCAGTGATTCTCCTGTTGATGGCTGTACAATCACACACTCATTCCCCCACTCACAACACAATCCTGTCGAGCTCTCTGGCTGGTGACAGTGATGAGCTATCGATCTGACAGGTCCCTATAACCCCCACCGCCACCTCTGTTTTCTGCTCCCCTCTGTCAGTCAGATGAGAGAATCTTCTCCATCATGGCCTTTTAATCTCTTTGGGTGGATTTTGGTCAGAGGTCTTAACGTCAGCGGCTACTGAAGCCGTCAGTGGTTTGAGTTTCGATTGTAACAAGAGGCAAAGTCATGTTGTCAATTGATGCCATCAAAGAGTAAAAGTCTTAGATTTAAAAATGTATTAAGCATCATGTTTTAATCATGGTGTGTCCATGATTACACGTGTTTTTGTTTTGCATTACAAGACAGGCACAAGTTCCAAATGATCACATCTATGTGAAGACCAAATCCAGTCAATGGGATTATCTATGATTTGCACTACATCCCAGTGTGATGGCACTGGCGAACAGTGGTCATTATCTGATTGGCTATACAGAATAATAGCCAATCAGCATAGACTATCAGGCTTGATGGTGATGCTAGAGCCACTGAGGCCATGTCCACAGTACTACGTTTACATTTCTAAAACGCACATCTTTTGCTACGCTTACACAAAGCGTCCACACTAGGCCGGAGTCGGAGGACGAATAAGTTTGAAAACTCCGGGGTTACCTTGTGTAGTGTAGGCGGAGCCTAATTAGATTGGAAACACCTCTATCACGTGAGCCTTTTCCAGAAGATAAGATTACGGCTTCAATTAAATGAGTCAACTCACTTCAGACCTTTTGTGCATTAAACCAAACCATGACCTTTCCCAAACTTTCCCTAAACAAGTTCTCCCAAAACTTGCACTTTAAAACTTACCAGGTCCTTTATTCAAAACTTTTTCTCATCATGTTGATAAAAACATCTAATGTCAACTGGACAAAGGATTGTTCAGTCATATAGTACACTGTACAGTGCAGACAGAGAGGAAGCCTCCTCCCCTGTACAGTGTAGCAGGTTTGGGTCGAGGCGGAGCGCCGGTTTGCTGTCGTGGACAGAAACTTAAAGACTTCCTGCCACTGCTGCTCCGCTGACAGCTGCCAAAACATCCCAGCATGTCACACCCGCATACCCACAGAGCCCTTTGTTTCACATTGACTTGTTAACCGTTCTCCCTGACTTCACAGTGGAAGAGCCCTCACAGAGAGGCTCATCGTGTTCCCAACGGATTATTTAGCCTCTTGGGTGTCTGCTGCCAGTAAATAATAGCACAAAAAAGTACCTGCAAGGAGTACTTTTTTCAAAAAGTGGTTCCGAAAAGCTGTCACTGTTTTTGTTTCTTTGAGACAGAAAGAAAAACCAGAGAGCGGGGAAATCATGAGAGACAATACATGAAATCCATAAGCAACAAAGAAAAGGTCTCGGACTCATGATATTGGTTGAAAGCAATAAAGGCATTTCTGTTTCATCAAAGAACAAAATGTATAACCAATTTCAACTGGAGCAAAGAAGAATAAATATAATACATATGTGAAGTACATACCTGTGAAGTACAGTTTATACAGCACATACATGTGGAGGTGTGTGTGTGTGTGTGTGTGTGGCTGTTTTTGTTGTGCTGAAAAACGTGTTTCGTGTTGTGCTGTTGAAACTGTGCATGATGATTGTGTTCATTTGGGTGTAAGAATAACATGACCATGACCATGTTTAAAATCATTAAGACGCATCACACATGCCATGTCACTGGTAAAGGTAAGACAGCTGTCCCATTGTCATGATCCCAGTCTGTCTCCTGTGTTGGTTCAAAAGTCCTCTCTTGTCTCGTTTTGTTTTACTTCCTGCCTTGGGGATTGAATGTCGAGCTTTTTGGAACAAGCTTTTGTTATTAAACCTCACCCTGGATTAAATTCATCCTGCCTGCCTGGTTTTGGACAGTCGGGTCCTTTCTGAACTTCGCCCTGACAACCAATAAATATCGACCTAATGTGCTACCACAGAGTTCACAAACTCAAGCAGAAGGCAGCTGTAGTAAATAGTGTTATAGTTATATTGTAGTCTGTAGTTTAAAAAAAAACAGTTACTGTATTACCGTTTATTTCATATTCATTTGAGGAAGGATAAAGTCTCCTCAGCGCTCCGCATGGACGTGATGTTTATTTATCTGCTGCTCTTTTCATGTAACTATGTTACAATGCCCTGGCTCACCTAAATGGAACAGGGCCATAATTAATGTTATTAATAACACTTGTGTTTACCCTGCAATGTGTCAAAATGGCTGCTGTGAATAGGACCTATTAATAACAACCAGTACATCTGAGCTGGGTTTGCTTTACAATGAACCAACATAGATTACAGCTGCAGCTAGCTCCATACAATACTGCCACGCAAAATATCACATACTGTGTCGTTTTGTTTTCTCATCCATAGTACCATTCCTTGTTTATGTCTTTTAAAACTTTTGTCACATTTGTATTTCTCAGATTTGTTTGTTTAAATGAGTGTATTTCTGTTCTGCACGCTCGCCTGCCTTGAATTGCCCCTTGAGGGCCGAATCAAGTATTTTGAATTAAATTGAATGTAAGTACCTGGATCACACGATGAGCAATGAACACCACGTTGCTGCAAAGTAATGAACAAAAATAATGAGTGCCCGGTGGACTATTGTCCTTGCACGCTGCAGAGTTGCATCACGTTCAATCAAACGCATGACGCAACAAAGAACTAGAGGAGCATCTACTGATTTCAGAGGAACCTTTCTTGCTGTGGCTGATGAGCAAAGCGAAGCTTGGGGGGTTGGGGGGGGTTCCGGTGCACGACAGTCCATTTAATTCTGTATGTGTGTGTGTGCGCACGTCTCCCAGCAGCACAGCAGTGTGACGCCTAGCATCGTTGAGGCGATGAAGGCAGCATTTCTCTCCATTTCAGTCTGTTGTATCTGTAATGAAGCGTCTACAAAATGGAGGAGATAGTAGACACAGACGGACGGGGGGGAGAGGGAGATTGTCCCAACGGGTCAGGGATTCCAGAAACGCATGTAACACCCACAATGTGGACAGAAAATGTCAGTTGAAATGGGGGATAGGATCCTTATTGTTATTCTGCCACAAAACTAAAGTTGAGAAAAGTAGGTTAGCGTGGCTTCGTGTGCCTCCTGGGGGAACCGGTCAGGCTGGCAGTGGTACTTTTCTCATTTCCATTGGTGCTCTTACTGTGTTTAAAGGTAACGTTAACCTTAAATTGTCAGTACTTTATGAGAAGTATACATTTTGACCAAATGAACGCACACACAGTACAGGCACAGTTCTTCTAAATACAAGCTGAATATATTTCCTCAGTGGCCCTCAGTAGAAAATGATTCCACATGAACTATTCATCAAAGAACATCGTTCTCGTATTGGACCAATGTTCTTTTCTATGACTAATTTTGACCTATAAAGATCATGAAAAAAGTCCAAACAGGGTAGGAGCATACAATAAAGCACACAACATTACATTGAAGGCTTGAACGCACTGAAAGGGTTAAAGGCCTTATTTTACATGCATCAGTTGATGCTCTTATAACCACAGACTGTATATAAGAAGTGGACGTAGTCGTCGTGATGTCACCCATTAGTTTGACGTTTTGAAGCCTTTGGCTTTTTGGCTGTCGCCATCTTGGATTACGGTCGTCGTCATCTTGGCTTTTTGCAACTGATGAACGGAAGCGACCATATTTGGAATGACAAGATAAGATAAGATAATATAGACTTTATTGTCTGCTGTTAAAAGAAATACAAAATAACATATTGCATACATACATTACATACACAGACTGTCGCAAGTCCACATGCACGCACACACAGTACCTACAGTACATGCACGATGTTCACTGAGGTAATAAATCAAGAGAGAAGTGAGACTTTCATAGACTTCTATTCAATCGGACACTAACGCACTTCTGTATTGCTGCTTATGACTCACTGGAGGAATCAGATTTGAAATGCCAACACCAAATAACCAGCAGTATTTTAGGAGAAGTTTGCTATTTAGATAACAGTTTTGTATACTTCAAATACCCCGAAACACTTTATCTGTTATATTGGTGATATGGTATGAATGAAAGTTGAACTAAATAATGTGTAATTGGCATCACGCGGCCTCTGTTGTACAGTGGGTTTACAGACTGAACACCACTGTTACCAGTCTTATGATGTTACAAAGTCAAGCTTCTCTTTCCGCATAAACAATCTTTGTCGTGCAGAGAGCACACGAACCGGCCCTCAAGTTACAAACAAAGTTTACGTAAAGTAGTGATTGCTGATGTGACCTGGCGCCTAAGTGTCATCAGTGTGTCATATTCAAGATTAGTATGGTTCGCCACCATGATTTACTTTAGGGCTGCAACTAACGATTATTTTAATAATCGATTAATCTGTCTGTAACATATCCCTCCGAATGATGGTTCGACACTTAACTGATGATTGTGTAATTTATTGATGAATCATACAAACAACGTAAGAGCTTGTGCCTCTTCGGGGAGGTACTCATCCCGTACCGTTAGTATACATTTCCAACCGTCATCCTCTCCGTCCTTTTCTCCGCGCGCACAATACTACTTCCGTCTATTACTCTCAGAGCTGCTTTCAAAATAAAAGCATTTCGTTTTAAAAACAAGAAAGACATAAACTCAGAAAAACAGGCAAAACATGCAACGAAAAAACAACAGATTGCTTGCCACACATGAATCCGGTTATTTACACTGTCGATTATTTGTTTGATTAATCAATGAATCGGATAAAAAAACAAAAAAGCATTAATTTCCAACCCTTTATTCAAAAACAGAACTGACAGTGCAAATTCACAGTGCAAAAATCTTCAAAAAGTGCACAAACAGGTTGCTCGAACATCCCTGAGCTGTTAAAGTAATAATTTAAAAAAGAAATGGACTAATATCAGGAGTGGGATTCAGCGGGTTACCCACGCCTCTCGGTGAAGGGTAGACACACACTGATCCACTCAGCGTGGCGCGCGTGCAGCCCCGAATATCTAAGGGCATCACAGACCTGTTATTACTCAATCTCGTGCGGCTGAACGCCACTTGTCCCTCTAAGAAGCTGGACACCGACCGCACGGGGCCGCGTAACTAGTTAGCATGCTGGAGTCTCGTTCGTTATCGGAATTAACCAGACAAATCGCTCCACCGACTAAGAACGGCCATGCACCACCACCCACAGAATCCAGAAAGAGCATCAATCTGTCAATCCTCTCCGTGTCCGGACCGGGTGAGGCCAAAAACCCACAAAATAGAACCGGAGTCCTGTTCCATTATTCCTAGCTGCGGTATTCAGGCGACCGGGCCTGCTTTGAACACGCAAACATCTCCGCGACTTATTGAGTGGCGTAATAATCGCGCGACACAACGAATCGATAATGAAATTCGTTGCCAACTCTTTTAATAATCGAATTTTATCGATTCGTTGTTGCAGCCCTAATTTACTTGTATGTTCAATTGATTAAATATGTTGCTCTATATAACACTTGTAAAACTAGTGCTCAGGTCGACTCTATTGGATATGAATTGTTTTTGTTGTGTTGTATTCGGGTGACACGTCGGTATGCTTCTCTGTCTTTTAATTAAACCATCAGCTAGTTTGTACAGTTCATTAAACTTCTATAAAATATGATGATGATAGATTTTAATTGACATATCATTTTGGTCTAGCCATATTGACTCTAAGATTTGATTGAGTTTATTATCTAATGACATGAAGAGATGTCCCGTAAACACCTTCTTGGTCATTCACAGGACAAGATACTGACTGATCCGGGTCTTCAGAGGGAGAAAGGTTTGACTTATGTTTCGGAGGTGAAACGAAAGGATTTCTAAGAAAGAATTGCTCCCGCGAGCTAATAAGCCGAATTATTTCGGAAATGAGCAAAGAGAAAGGAGTGATATATTCAGTGTTCTGGATAACAAGCCCAACACTGACAGAGATGAGAGGTACAGCAGGAGATTTCATAAAACGGAATATGAACCGTCTCCCTCTGTCTTTCACACACACACACACATACAATCTGACAAGAAGTATCTTTTAATTAGCTTCTCCTTTTGTTTAGGACGTTGTGCAGTTTCTTCTCTGTCACCCACAAGAGTTTTTGTTTTTTGGCAGAATTGTAAAGACAAAAAATCTTCTCCGCGTTAGTGTGAGAATTAGATTTCTGCTAATTGCATCAAAAAGTGCCTCGAGCTAAATCTGCCAATGTGTTCAACCGGCCCACGCACTACAAGCTGGTGACAATATGTGTGGCATGGAGGAGATGCTTGTTTCCTTTCGCTCGCTGACAGGCAGCTACGCTAACGTCCGAGGAGACGGTAAGAGGAGGAAGTGGGCAGCTGAGTGGGACCTGGAACCATATGGAAGATCTCCAACTGTGGCCGCACTCCAAACTGGCAAACTCAGGCCCAAAGACTACTCTGCTCTTCAATCAGCTCCGATTTATAAAAATAAAAAGGCAGTGGGAAATACATTCACAGCAGAACCACGTGCTGCTGCTGCCGATGTAATCGACAGCTGAAGGCCCCGGAAATTCCTCTGCAAGAGGAGAAAAGATCTGGCCCGCTGCTGAGATGGAGAGGCAGCGAGGGAAAAGTTTAGGATGCTCTCAGATAAACTGTTATCTTCTCACAGAGGCGAGAGGCGTTTTATGATATTTTCCAACTGTGAGGTCTCTGCTTAGATGGAGGCTTGACAGTTTATCCTGCGCAGTTCCTAAATCTGTGAAAGGATTACTGCTCTATCGCTCCAAGCTACCTTACATCTTTCCCAGCAACTCGCTCTGCAGTTTAGAAAAAGGTATATTGCCCATATGGGCACAACAGAAACTTCTTTCAGTCAATCAGTCAAGCTGAAAAATGTTAACACCCGAGAACCAGTCGAAAAGAGAGCTAAAAGGAATAATACCTGAACATTTGATTAAAAGAACAACAAAACGTACGTATAATGAAAGAAAATAAAGAGTTCTTACTGATTCCTCTGCCAATATGTCCTTTAGTTGGTCATTTCTTATAGAGTTGTCTTTAATATTGTTGTGGGCAGAGAAAGATAATAAGGACAAGCACTCAAAGGAAATAGTTTTCTAAGTCATCACTTGTTAATCTTTGCTAATCACTGATTCTATGACTTTAACTGTGGTTTTGTTGTAATGTGAGAGTATCCGTGTCCGTAAAAACCTTGAGATGGAAAGTTGTATCTCGGTTCCAAAGTGTGCAACATAGCGAGAAAGCCCTCCTTAGGGGCGCACATCACGTAAACAAGACACACAGCAATAAGGAACGGACCGCTCGGTGGCACAGAATTGTTAGGCGATCAAAATTGAGTTTTACAATTTCTGCACTGAGACATAATCTTTCAAGAGAGAATCACGATGCATCTTAGAATCCATTTTTTCCCCAACCCCTACTCCTGATAACATTATTGTTTTTATGCAATATAGGAATGCGATACTTTTTTATAACAAATGGGCTGCACCTGCATTTTGTTGAGCATTACAATAAATGATCATTGACAATAAATGATCATTGAATCCTTGAACATTGTTTCAAACAAGTCTGGAAGAAAGCAAAGTAAAGTCATCCAACCTGAATGTTGTACCACCATGGGACATGACTTGAGGGGGTGTTCAATGTGTTTCTACGATATAACTGAGAGCAGCCATCCATTAGCCGCTTATCCTTTTCAGGGTTAACTGGAGCTGACATTGAGCGAAGGCAGGTTACACCCTGGCAGGTCGCCAGACTATTGCAGAGACAAACTACCATTCACGGTCACATTCACACCTACAGGCAATTGAGAGTCATCAATTAACCTAAGTTGCATTTGTGCAAGTCGGAGAACCTGGAGGGAACATGCAAACTCACACAGAAGGGCCGTGCAATCCGGGGATCGAACCGCGGTCCCTCCTGCTGTGGGGCGTCAATGCTAGCTGATTAAAGATACTATGGTCCATAAACCACCATCTGAATGACCCTGAACACAACGTAGCTCTTTTTGGGGAGCTCTGAAAGAGAGCTGATCGTTCACTGTCAGATAATTCTTCTCTCAATTTTAATTGTAATGACTGGAAAGGTTGGTTAACTGTTTTCCAGGTCTTCCGAGACACGTGGGACTAGGGATGCCTCCGAAATACGGTTCTAAACAGGAACCGATAAGACAGTAGTGAATACCCGGAGTATCGGTAAGGTCCAGACTAGAGTTAGCGGTTCTGCTATCGGTACTTTAGAAGTTCTGGAGTTAGATGTCCTCGTCTCAAACCTCCTCTCTTTGTCTCCGGCTCAGTACAGCGTGAGACTCGTATCATGGCAGAGAGAAGAAAAAGATCCAGTGTGGCTACATTTTACTCCAACATTTAGCCAATAAGCTGAACATCAATCTGCACAAATGCTCAGTTTTCTACTGTTTGTGGAGCAGCCGTCCATCCTCGTCCATTGCAGGTAACGTTGGTGATGCCATAAGGAGATTGATCAGAAAAACAGGATAATAAATCAGAGATAATCACTCAGCTAATTGTTTAGCTGCGATTGTATTTAAAGGATTTGGGAACTTCTTGTAGATTGTCGGGCTGAGGCTGTAGCCATGACCCAGCCCACCAATGCACACAATGCCATGCAGATAACTTAAAACGTATACAAGCATCCTCTATCCGTCTCCTCCTCCTCTGCTGCTCCATGTCACACTTTCACATGCTTAAAACAACTCAGCATTCCCATTTGTTTGGTGCTGGCTGCCGGCCAGATAGCTGTGATCACAGAAACATACACCTGCTAAGTGATCCATACTGTTCCATGGGTGCATGGACCACCGCTTTACAGTGTGTGTGTGTGTGTGTGTGTGTGTGTGTGTGTGTGTGTGTGTGTGTGTGTGTGTGTGTGAGTGACTGTATGCTGCTCTGCAGAAAGCCTCCTCTCCCTGTGAGACTGATTGAGGCTCACTGAGATCTGTGTATGTGTTTGGATCCCCGCTGAGGTGACACTGATTTTCTCTGATAGCACAAAGCACAAATTACTGCAAGACAGAGAGTGAGCGACACCGAGGCAGAGAGGAGGAAGAGAAAGAGGTTGTCTATATGTTTACACAGCCTCCGTGTTCGACGGTGGTCGACCTCCCAAAGCGTCTCGATGGTTTTTCCAATTTATGAATTCCTATATTTGGCTGCTGAGGCTTCACAGAGGGGCTTAGTTTTTATTACATTCTGTTTGCTATAAAACTCTCCGATCAGTATGACCGTCACAGGACATTTGGCTTCACGCCTGCTTAGACTCTTTTCGTTGTGCCCTCACTGGAGGAAAGCATGGGCCATTTCATTTTATCTCCAATATCCTGAGAACGACAGAATGCTTTTTGGCGGATTGCTGTTCTTTTTTTAACCTTGGCTTTGTTTTCTTAGATTCTTTTTGCCATTTTAACAACATGTTTCATTTCATCGGTGACTAAAAGTGTTTCTGCTCTCCAATACAAAGTCAGTCAAGCTCTAGAAGCATTTTAAAAAGGACAGTGTGAACTTGAATCAACCACAGAATACATTTCTCACTAGAGATTAATGTGATTTCACAGCACAAGTGCTCATTTTGAAATTGGACACTTCAGACTGCAGCCACTGCAGGATTAGCATTTGTTATGAGCAGTCCTGATGGCAGGTGGCAGATATAGCTGCAGCCTAAAACATATTTCTTCATAGTTTCTCTTTATAAACATCTGATAAATACAGCATTGTGCTCGTTAAAACAATATTTAACAGTAGTTGGATGTAGATTGTAAGCTTCAAATCATTTTAACTGAAGATCATCGGACAAAATAATGAAGTGTAATAAAACCATAAGATAGGCAATATACTAGTACATTATGAATAGAATACATTTTCAGGATGGAAGAAGTAATGCACAGTTTGAATATGACATCACACACAGGTCTGACCATCGTTTGAACAAACTAGCACTGACACAGGGACAGTGATGGCCATGGTCAGCCCGGAGCCCCAGGTCAGAATAAGAAATGCTAAATGAAATGAGGAAATCCAAGTGAAAACAACACCAGGCAGGTACAGTCACTCAGAACTGTAGGCCCCCTTCACATGTTGTAAACATGATGGTATTATTACAATGTTCTCGAACAAAAGCAATTTTCGAAGTCTGCCCTGCCAATTCCAAGTTCTGCCCGTTCCGATGCTCTTTCAAGGAACTAGAATTGACAGCAAGGCTCAACACTAACTTTCACCACCAAAGCCAAGCACAAGAAATTGTGTGTTTCTATGCAAATAACCACTACAGATGTACGAACAACAAAGAAAAAGGAAAACATTTAGAAGTGTTGGCGGTATAGACTGAAATCATTTCTTAGGGCGCTGGTGAGAAGAATCTGGAGCCTTGCTGTCATTTACAGTTCTTAGAAAGAACATGTGCAACCTGGGTCAGACTTAAAAGAATCGGACAACAAAATTGTAATCAGCGAATTTCTAATATTTTACGAACATATTTTTTAAAATAAAGGCTATTTAAGTCTTCTCTTTTTGTCAGTAGCCAACAGCATTTGAAAACAAGATTCTACCATTTGATCTGAACTGAAGGATTTAAAAGACATTCCACTCACCTCTCTCCACTCCTTGGTCCCCAGGCCTTGCACGTACAACACCACCACTGAGAAGACAAACAAAACATAAGTTTAAGAGCTACGCACTTATAACATTTTAAGGCAAATCATTTCAAAATCACACATCATGAAGGCAGATAATCACAGGTGCAGCACAGCTACTAAACTGTCCTTTGACTCTCTGAACCACAGGCAGTTACGGGAGTTTTTCGCTCCCGTCACACTTTTCTCTCTGTTGCTTTGATTTCCGCTGCAATATACGTAAATGTTCTTCACCTCTATGGAAACAACAGAGTCATGGAGAAGTAGAGATAACTCACACATGTCTTCAGTAAAGAATAATAATTATAATGCCATAAATCACAAAAAAAAGAAACGCAAGTTGAATTTCTTTGATAATTACTTTTACCAAAATTGGCAAACAATGGAATCTATATATCCAGCCCCCACCTGCGATATATATTAATTAGTGCTGGGCAAGTTAACGCATTATTATCGCGTTAACGCATTAATTAATTAACGCCGACAATTATATTATCGTGCGTTAACGCTGTTTTTTTATTATTATTAAGCGGACATTTTTAACACAAGAACCGGGCAGCGAGCGGTGAACAGCTGTTTGTGTGGCGTCTCTTCCCTCTCTTCCTGTTTCCTTCACCTACATTCCCCTGGGTCCTCAGTCCCTCCATGTACAGCTTCTTATAACCCTCTATGTACCAACGTACATTTATAACAAATACCACACATATTACGGTAATCAGCGTTGCATATGTGTCTGACCAAAATACCAAAAAAAAGCAAAAAAGAAATGATTCATTTAAATTATTCATTATTATAAAGTGTTTTTGTTTGGAATATGTATAATAAGCATATCATATCATCGCTACTGAGAATTTAACAAACATTAAAAAAAAAAGAAAACAACATGACGTAGATAGGTTTGCAGTTTTCAAGGTGTATATTTCAAATTGCATCTCTTACACACATGAAGATAAAGTTGTGAACACCGGCTGAATATCTATTATCAGAATCATAACTGTATTTTAACTGCTACTGTGTAAAGGGAATACTGCTGTTGAAAAGCACCTTACTTGTTTAAAGTGTTTGCAAACCAAATGTTATTGCACTTTTGTTCATATAGCAGTACTTTTAAAATAAAAGTGCGCAATACACTACTTCTGAATTCATTATTGAATTTTGCGCATAACAATGCGATTAATCGCAAAGAAATCATGCGATTAATCGAGATAAAAAATTGTAATGGTTGCCCAGCACTAATATTAAGCTATTCACACTTATACAACCTCTCCTCTCCTCTCTGCTCTGTGTTAACAGCCTGCAGTTCAGTCCAAGTTTCACTGAACTTTGTCAGGTGACTGTCCTCTTACCTTCTTCCCTCTCCTGTCCTCCACACTCTACTACTCCTCTCCTCTTCACTTCCCCTCTTCTCTTCCTCTCCCTTCCCTTTTCCTCTTCCCTCTACTCCTCCTCTCTCCTGTCCTCCTATCCTCTTTGGTTCCCCATCTCTCCCCATTTGTCCCTTACTCTCCACTCTTGTCCTCCCCTCTCCCCTCCCCCTCCCCATGGTAATGGCAGTCTGCGTAGAGAGCGCATCGTGTTTCTGCTTCAGCGGGACGGCAGGCCTGTCGACCACGACGACCCAGCTACCACTGGGACCTGTAAATTTCCACATTCTCTCGCTCTGCTTTCCCCTACGAAGAAGAAATAAAAAGCAACGGAGGGAGGAGAGGAAAACAGGGTCAAGCTAAATTAATAAATACCGAAACAGAGAGAAAGAGGCTGAGAGTTTAGGGACGGTTGGCTAACTTATTCCATTTGGTAGGAAGAGCGAAAGTGAAGCATTTAGGCTTCAGGCTGAGTGACTGTGTAAGTGTGTGTGTGTGTGTGTGTGTGTGGGCGTGCACGTGTGTGAGGGAGGTGTTGTGATGTGTATGGCACGAACAAGCATCCATAATGACCATATATATATATAAATATATGCACTATGGGTGTTCTTTACTTGATGGAGGCCAGCCCTCCTAAAACATTTACAGTGTGAGTGATGCATGATGTCAGTGAACGTTACATGTCAGACGTGACTTCACCCTCTCTGGATAGTCAGACACTGTTCAAAGCTTCACCGACACAAAGTTATGCACTGGAATTCATAAATATCCCACAAAGTCAATACCCCACAAAAACCTGGGCTTTCACCCAGGAGGCAGATGTGAAACCAGAAATAAACGTTGATTTCTTTGTCACATAACTATCTTAGTTAAGTAACGCAATTTATGTAGTTATTTGAACCAATCTTTTCCTTTCATTTTGTTGCCTGAACCTGCACAAGTAGTTTCCTGTGAAGACAGAAGATTATTTTGCAAAGATGTGCATGTAGCGTAAGGAGATTGACACAGAAAATAAGAAGTGTTGTGTGAGGATACGTTGCTGCGTGGCATGAAGAGAGGTTTTCCAACTCATTTGCGCTCGTTGAGCTAACCTCAGCATATGTTGCTAACAGCGTACGGGTAAGGCGGAGCTGCTTCTGGAATGGTGGAATCAGTCGATGGAATCCTTTCCCATCGCCAGTAGACGAGTTGGAGTATTTTTTCCTGCTGTGTCGCGTTGAATGCCACAAACTCGCCAGAAAACAGTGTTAGTGAAAAGTAGAACGCCACATGGCGGCCAGTGAAAATGGTCTCTTTTAAAAAAAATCTATTTTACGTGATCTGTCTTTCAAACTCCGTGCTGATTGTTTGGGGGGCTGCTTGGACTGACAGAGTTAAATAACGGGATGAAAATGTGCGCCACATTCCGGGTCATTATTTTTGACCAAATGCCTCGATATTCTGATGATACTGCAGGGCTGACCATTGGTGCTTTCCACAAAATGTTATGATAAATAATCACCAGTTATGTGAATATAATGTCAAAGTGGGTAAAGGCAAATAATAGATAGTTCAGAACATTGTAGCACTTTACTGTAATGCCTTTAAAACCAGGAAAAGACAACACATATGTCATATTACATATATATGGATATTACAATATCCAGAATCTGAAACAATCTAGTCTCATATAACAATATTAATATAATATCGATGTATTTCCCAGCCCTACCGGATGAATGCCATTGCATTCCTTCCCACTGAGGACAAAGGCCTCAGATGGTAGTGGGTTTTTTTTGCTCAGTGTGAAAGGGACTCAAATTGTGTTTACATTTGTATTCTGTGGCTTAGCAGTGTTCCAGCATAAGAAATACATTTAAATACATGACGCGCGGACACAGTGAGGAGAGGGAACTCTTTCACATTTCTGGCCCAGGACTAAGCAGGTTGGTACAGCCGTGGCTGCTCTGGCACTGAATGGACACAACCGAGGGTGACATTTCCTCCGTACACGTTACATCCGCCTGTGAAGCTCTTCCTCTGGCAGGTGAAAAGAAATGGACACGAAATGGAGACGTGATATGTGGCGGACATGCAGAACTGTCTACGTTGTCCGCGGGACAACAGTGGGAGTTGACGAGGACTGCGGTGCAGGTGGCGCTCTGATGAAAAGGTATGTTTGGTTACTTGGGGTGGATAATTGTACTTTTATATATGCAAATGGTACGAGGCAAGCTGGACTGCCCTAGCGATGCCTTTTGTACTCCAAAGGGCAGAATTCTGCTCTGCTTTTTCCTGAGTTGAATTACATGCAGTTTACTTGCACATAAAAAGTCAGAAAGGTCGGTTAATTTGGAGAGACCTGGAGAAGAACACAGGTACCCAGTGAAGGAGATAAACGTAATTGTGTTGTAAGACCTCAAAGGAAATCTAACAGCATATATTTTTATGCAGAAACTGGGTCATGGAGGAGCTTTCTGAAAATATTCTATATTTCTGTGCTAAACTTCAAAGCAGCAGCCAATGAATGGTGGTTTGGGGATTATTTTTTTGTGTGAAAGCAAAGATTTGTGTGATGGATCATCAATGTGAGGAGAAACCCAACACGCTGGGCTTTGCCTGGTCAGTGTTGCCCGCCTAAAGGATGTGAGCAGACGATAACTGGAATCAAAAATCTAATCTCACGGGGCATTTCTGCCGAGATGAAGGCACAGCCGAAGCCGACTGCACTCAGCCAGCAGAGACTGTAAACACAAGTCATCCAACACTCGGAGCAGGAACAGTCCAATGGGATGCAATTCTCAGGGAAGGCGCCGCGCGGCCCACTTGGAAAGGAGCTAATGTGTAACAGCAATGCTGCCTTTGAGTCCCGTCCTCCATCGGTTATCAAACCACAACTCAGTTTAACTCTTTTATTACAATTCTAGACTTTATTTAATAAGAACCCGCCACAGTGCTGAGCTTGTAATAAGTCTGATATATGAAGTGCACTCTCGGGGGAACATTTGTTTGTGACCTCTATTGAAATAAAAAGAGAGAATATAGACTTCCAATGAAAGGCCGCCATTCAAGCTGATTGGAATGCAAACTCTCAGAGAGCTAGCAATAAAATAAGGCAGAAATCCCCTTTTAGCCTCACATCTATTATTTAGTCATCATGTGAGCCGCTTCCTGTTTGGGAGGGGTTGTTATTTTGACCTAACTAATCAGTAAAGAGTGATGTCATCTCTGGCCATGGTCATTTTCAGTCAACATGGAAGCTGCAGTAGCCGTTTAGCAACCTGTTCTTACTCCCCACTTGACTCCGGCTCTGAACCGAGTCGGGTACCTACAGGCGTGGATCTACCTGAGTGCTGCGTGACATTATCAGTACGTATCGACCCCGTCCTGTTGTGGCCGGACGCCTGGGTCAGACAGAGGGTTCTAACCATGGGGACATCAAAGAGCTGAGGGGACATCGGGGCCACAGCGAGTGCGACTTCTGTGCCCCACCCCCCACGGTGGGGAGGAAGGGTTTGAAGTTCAGGACCCCTCTGACACGATCATTACCCTCCATCATGGTCCCCCACCTCTGCCCAGCACAGGAACAAAGGCTAATCTCTGTGGATGTGTCAATAAAGGATGCGTGGCCTGCTAACTGTCCCTACCTCACTGCAGTCCGTCCAGAATCTGCAGCTGACTTTTTTTGGATTCTTCATTATCTACTTCGATACCATTTCATAGCTGAATATTAAATATTACATGACATAGTTCCTACATAGTTACACAAAATCCCCCACATCGTCGTCTACAGATGGTACCCTTAAGGTAATAACACCTTTAAAATGAGATGTAATCATTATTTTAATCGTAAATCTGAGGTAAGAGGCAGCAGATAAATCAGATGACTGTCAAAATCTTTCATTGAATGGCTTCTGGAATTAAGTTCATGAAAGACAAATCAGCAAATGATAATATATCTTCAATCCTGACTGAAAGCCACGGTTTCTGCCTGTCTGTCACTGTTTCTAATCCCCAAAAACTCCATGAAACTATCGTGATAAATATGCAGTTTATCACAGTTGACATTTACCCCCCCCCCCCGCACATGAAGCAACATTTTGCTATCATAACGTTTGAGGTTTATATCTTCGTAGGAGTTTTATCATAATTACTGATTGCTGAGTGAGATGAGAGAGCTGGAGTCCGTGAACCAGATTCAGATCTACAGACAGACATGAGATAATTAGGCTTCTATCACTAAGATGTATGTGTGAGAGTTTGTTGTGGAGCTGTGAAATGAATGCAGGACAAACAAAAACACTACACTTCTGTGAAATCTGATGAGATGGTACATCAAACACATCTCAATTGGTTTGCCCTAGAATAGATGTTTCTTCTTGTCTAGAAGTGCCACGTCATCTGCTCAGGAGGTTTGAGGTGACAGGTGTTAATCAGTGTCTTTTACTGTAACTAAGGATCTCTGCCCCACACACTCACACAGTTAACTAAATCAGATGCGTTCAGGAAGACAAAGCAGATAGAAATGTTTTCTGGCTCCTCTTTTCTGTTTGGTTTAAAACCAAAGAATTGCCAAATAGGCGCATTTGCAACGAGAGCAGACATCAGTCTGGCTACTGTACATGGGTGACTACGTACAGCGCCAGACGCATGCTAGCATGTTGACATTTTTTCTCTATGCACTACAGCAATGTGGTGAAGGATGGAGAAAACAAGAGAAAACAGGAGAGAAGGAGAGACTGAATATAGGGCAAAATTCATGAGAGGCGTTGCATTATTGATTAAGTGTTCTGTTATCGTAGACATGGGAGGACAGTTATCATGGGCGAACAATATCGTGAATGATAAACTCGTCGTATTGCCCAAGCCTGCTGTTGCATGGGGATGCAGATACTTCAAATGAATCTCCAATTCATAATGTCATTAAAAACAATGACAGCAGATTTTAGGGGAGAACCTTTTCTTGTGCGAATCCAGGATATAAGCTGGATGTATATAGAAGATACATGTATGCTGTACAGGCTGGACATTTGTAATCTGCTATATTGGGCTATAAAAATAATATTGACTCGACTTAAGATGCATGGCCAAAAGTATAATTTAAACAATCCAGCATGCTTTGTGTATTACACAAAGTACAATATAGGGATGTTAAAAATGTACCATCTAACTTCTAACCCGACACTTATCATCAGTTCAAATAAATATCGTTTGTGTTTTTTAACAGGGCAGAAATGCGGCCTGGGTCTTGAGGAGTTGAAGCATTTATTCACCCACAAATGTTCACTGCTGTAACGTATACTGTTGACTTCATACTCAGCATCACACACACACGCTCTCTCTCTCTCTACCGGACACTCGCTCATGTCACAGACTTGCAGTACACTGGCGTAAACCCTGACAGCCTCCCAGACAGACCCACAGCTGACAACCTCGCAGCTCAACTAATATATGTGGTGGAGACTTACTGAGGAAAGTGGCTGCATGTGTCCACTAGGATGCACACAACATCGGGGCTGAACAACTCTCTTGTGTGCACACTGCAGTTGTGGGTTATGTTAGCCCTTCCACCACAGCAACCCTGCATGCAAGGCAGGAATCTTGTGGGTTAGTGGTTGATGATTGGTTAACGGGGGTCGGCCATCGGTCAGAAATATTATAATAATAATGTGCACAGTAGATATGACTTGTTTTAAAGGGGTCAACAGTTTGGATTTGGATTTCGGTTCATGTCTGTCATGTCCGGAATGCGGCATGCTGGGTATCTTGCACCTGCTGCTTAACATTAACACTACATTTCCCAGACACCCTCTGCTTCCTTCTTCCCTCACTAAACTAACAGTTGATTTTACAATCGCTCTCATCACTTATGTTTTTCCCTCTGCAAATCAGACTGTTACACAATATCCAACAACAACTACACACAGCGCTCCTTTACCTGAGGGCCACTTAAAGTGAGTGTGCCTGCTTCACACCACGTTTGTTTGGACTTGGCTTTTTGTTGTGTCGAGCACAATGCAGCGCCAGCTCAAACGGGTTTTTGTCGGGTTGCAGTGTGCGACTAATGTTCAAAGAGAATTTTCTTTTCTTTTGGTGTGCGTGCTTTGACACCGAGATCTGAGGCTCCTTCATCTGTGCTACAGAGAAACAGCCGCTGTGGAATACACGACCCGACAGCACTTACACATGTACACACTCAGTGTAAAACATCTCAACAACAGCACATGCACGCATGGACCCACTGATGACACACACACACACACACACACACACAAACACCCACTTTGAACAGTCATATTAGGAGCTGTTTTTGTAGTCGTATGTCTATGTACGTAGCGTTCAATGTTCAGTTCAACCGAGACCTTTCCAAAACTACATCATACAATCTTATACCTCTCCAGCAGTCAACGTTGACCACATGACATGAACACGATCGTTCCATAACCTTGAGCACGTGGTTATTATTGAAACCAAGAAAGCGAAGCTCCCTTGAATCCAGTAGCTTTAACCACCATGTTTCCGTAAACCAAACATCAACCACATCACAGTCCCATCATAACACAGAGTGATGTCTAAGCAGTGATGTGCAACGGTTTTGGAAGGCTGACAGATGATGTCGTACTGCTCATAGAGACGTCAGATCAGGAAACACTCGGCCGTGTCGTTCTGGAGGGTATACTGGCAAGATACTGTTTGACTTGGAGGACTTGTCGCTTTATTTCAGTCACAGCACAGCTTGTGACTGCAAACAGCCACATGTAAAATACTGCTCCGATAATATTGGAGCAAGCTCACTACAGTGAAGGATCTTTGGGATCACAGAACTACAGTTTAACGCCTGCACAGCCAGATCATCGATCGTTCTGGCAATTAGTCAGGGGACCCCTACTCTATTCATATGTCAGCACTGATTAGCAGGTGGCTGTAATTCTTTTTCCAGTAACTCAATAACATTGCAAACAAGGCTGTTTTTCACAGGCTGAAATTAGCATCCCACATAATATCACAGTTAACGTAAACTATGGATGCACCTCGCTAACAAAGCTAGTGAGCTGGCACTAGCTTCAGCAGCTTTTGTACCTGGCCCTGCCGGTCCTCGCTCTTCCCTTGCTCCACCCCCTCATTCAAATATGGTCACCACCGGCTTAGAAAGAAATCAAGATGGCTACTTACAAAATGTCAAACTCAAGGTTTCAAATTGGCATTCAATGTAAGGTGTATTATCCAATGCAATTAAAATTAAAATTAAATTAAAATATAACTTGTAAAGATGCCCTGATCTCGCTTTATTTTGTCACTGATACTAATTACTGATCATTGATTACTCATATTGGCAGATGCAGATCTTTGTTCTTCTTCTTTTTACAGCAGCTGGTCTACAAGGCTCCAGACTATTGTTTTTATCCACCGTGCCAAAATCATTTCAACCGCTCTGAAGTCTGAGTAAACCATCAGAAATTCTAAATGTTGACTCTTTATTTTGTTATAGTCATGTATACCTGTTCATACAGCAACAAATACCCAATACAATAGATTAGTAAATAAGACTGTATTCACATTGGTAAAAACATCTTGTCATTATTAGTTTTAAAGATTAGAGTATTAAGCTGTTTAGAGCTAGTGTTAGGAAGTTAAACACATCATAATTCATCTCTATAATATTGTTTTCATTGGTGTGAAAATGTCTCCTTCAGCTCCAGCTTCCCCCCAAAAACTACATTTTACAAGATTTCATTTGAACACATCATGATAACGTTATAATTGATCTTTGCCCAATACTCATTTTTACTGAACAGACCCTGAACGCATCTTAATGTAATTGTAACCTTCCTCCTTTTTCAGCAATTTCAACACAGATCTGTTGTTCATAGTGTAGAATGAGGGATCGGTGAACAGCATAAATGATGTCCTGATTGCATATTTTTACTGACTATCAACCGACAACGATCGGCAGTATAGCTTTATTTCACACGGTCATGGTTAAACTGTGCCATTAATCTGCGGTTCACATGACTGCCTCACCGTGAGGGGGAATCCGTTACAACGCTCCGTACATCACCACTTGTTATGCAGTAGATTGAAAGATGATAAAGATGGTGATGACAACCATGATGAGGATAATGAAATGATAAACCGTGTGAATGCTGTCTACCCAAAGAACTAAATCGTTGTCTCTCTCCATCTCAATTTCACTAATCAAGTTGAAATCCTCCATGACAGCCATTCATTTATTTGTTGTCATCCATTGTCTTTTGTCAATTGTGCTTTCCTTGTTCTCCTTTTCTCTCTCTCTCTCTCTCTCTCTCTCTAGTAGCACTAATCACAGTCACTCTGTTGTCCACCATTCACTGTTGTATCCCATACTCTGTCTCTGTACGTGTAGCCAGCACTCAAAGTGTCAATCATCCTCCAGTGGTTAGCTGCCCTAATTGGAAACCAAGTTGATTGAAAGTGTGGCGGGTGACCCCTGGGACACAGCTCCTCTTCCCCCAGGCTGCTGTATTGTGTCTGCAAATGCTCCGGGAGACACTCGTCGTGTTCGGGCTCACTGTGCGCGATGCAGCGATTTAATAATCGCTGTGAAATCGGACACGTTCAGTTGAGCGATGTGTTGTGTAATGTAAATTGGCATTGGGTGATGTGAAATCACTGCGTTGCTGAAATTACAAACATGAAAGCTGAATTTGATTTAAAAAATGAATGAGAAAATGGCAGCAGTTACCTGGATCTGACTTGGAGAAGGTGTCCATGTCCAACAGGTTTCTGCAACGAAAGGAAAGAGGTTGTTAGAGATCTCAGATTATTTCGCATTCAGTCATTTAATAAACAGTGTCAGTGTTGCTGAAGTGGTGCAGTGGTGGCCCATGTCAGAGTGTGTCTTAATCACTCCTGTCTTCAGTAAAACAAAGAATACAGCTTGTGTGTTCTTCAACGAGAGGTCAACAGATCTCACACTTGCATGTGAAAAGCTAGCAGTGGTATCTCGTATCAAATATCTTGGTGTAATTTATTTCAATCTTATATTAGAAAAACTAAATTTGATATTAACAAATAGTAGTAAACTTCAACTTCCGCCATGTCAGAAACTACTAAGCACCGTATTTCTCCTGTACAGACAGAATACCACCAGGCTCTTAACCTCTAGGACTATTGTTATGCCTCTGCTCGAAAATTGTAACCCATACTAAAGAGACTGTAATTCTGTAACTACAAGGTCTATTTTAATAATTTTGATGGTTCAATAACACTACGAATTGTGAGATTTGCTGAGATGAGTAAATATTGTGTATATGTTACTGGTTAATAGTATAGCTGAAGACAGAACACAGCAAACAGGGAAAATTCCCAGGTTTGCCTGAAGAAAAAGCACCGTAATTTTTTTAATGAGGCTCTGGCCAGCCTAAAAACATTCCCAATTCATAGCAGAAACAGTACAGGTGCCTCACAAAAAGATTTGGTGTAAATAAAGTGAAGCAAACCCCAGTTATAGAAGTTTAGGTATGAAAAAACATGCCAAATTCTCATTTTCGAACCAGGAGTTGCAGCTGTTCCATTGTACTTTTATATACTATATAACTATATATTTCACTTTGTTTATCACTCATATTGTACAGTCTATCATAACAGAGCTGTTTGGCATCATTTTGAGCCATTTTGACCTCTCTGGGGGTCATATCTCTCCTCCATGCAATTTCCTCGTCTCTGTCTGTGTCTATGGAGCGCTTGATAAGCCTATGGTGGGCAGATCTTAGCATGTGACATCTTGTTCAAACCGGGTGGTTATTTCGAGCACACCAGTATGTTCCATGAAGTGATTGACCGAATTTTCAGCCACTAAAAATCCAAAACCGTGCCGCCCAACCCCCCCAAGCCCCAAGCCCCTATATGATTCGCCCGCCAGCATATTGACCACCATTTTGGCTCAGATGAATGGAAAATTGCCATTTTAGGTTTCAGACACTCACAGTGAGCTAAAGAACACATTTCTCATTTGGATTTATTTCGGGTTTCTCCGTTTTCGCCCTGAAAACCACCTCAAGGTATGATCCGGTTCTAATGTTTTGGCAGTGTGGTGTTGTGCTTTGTGTGGCTTCTTCGAACACTAAGCCACTGTCACCCCAAAGTTAGTCGCCCTGACTGGATCCATGACTAACTGCAGGTTGTGGAAATGTAAATGGTTCATAGCATATTAAGTCGCAATTGTTTTTCCAACATTGGCAACACTTTGCCAACAAAAATGTTTGATATATAGATTCCACTGATTATTTTCATTTTTTTTATAATTCATGGCATTGTAACTGTGTTTTACTGCACAAAAGACTCTCTACTTCTAGCGATGACTGTGCGATGACTGTGTTTCCATAGAGGTGCAGGACTTTGATATTGCAGTAAAAATGAAGGCCACATAGAGAAAAGTGTGACAGGAGCGAAAAACGCTCCGAAACTTCTTTTCACTCTTTTGGCAATGTAAGGGTACATGTCGGGGCCCAATGTGACAGAGCTGACGACGGTGAAACTGGTATACTGCCCACCCCTACGTTAAAGTCCGCTGAGGGAGGTTGTGTTGGGTGGTTGGCATCTTACAAACACAGACTTTCACCCAGTAGTCCAATGTCCGTGTGCCGTATAAAACCAAGTCAACGTCAAGCCTCATAATTTCAAGCGCAGGGCCGCTGACCGAGCGTTTGTATTTGACGAGTTGGGAGTGAGAACATGTTGCTCATTCCCAGCTAAAAAAGAGGATTTCATTTTTCCTCATTTTGTAGCTGGGTCAAGGGAAATGAATCATACACACGCTAACAAACACGAAGCAGCATCATAACACACAGACATCAAATCACTGACGACATTACCACCCAATTTCCTCCTAACAACTTGACACATTGGTGAGAATTGACTGTGATAACAAACAGCGTGTTCAATAAAGAGCTGAGGAGCAGTAAGTGGCAGATTAAATGGTTGTTCTCCAGGGGGTTCGGAGCTGTCGAGGTGTTGAGGTGCCAGCCCGTCTGCGGGGGAGCGGCACAGTGAGCATCCTCACACGTTCGTGTCGACATACAGTGTGTTCGTGTTCAGCCCTGAATCATTACTTCACTTACTTACTTGTTCATCGCTTCCTTCTGTCCAATCCTGTCTCTACCTGTCAGTCATCATTCATCAGAACTGCTGAATGTGGTTTATTTGCAGTCTATTAATAATACTGTAATGCTTAAAATCACTTATATATTTGCGAGTTTTTTGACACAAAATAATATACATACATATTTGTATGATGTTATATTTATGGTATTCTTATTTCTGATGCATGACTAGAACAACTTGACACACTCATACCAGTGGAAATCTGCCATGAGAATCTGAGCTGACTTACCTGTTTATTAACTGGCAAAGCCAGAAAACTAAATATCAATTGAGACATATCTTTCAGTTACTCCATACAAGCATCATGTAGCTGTTTATTGGTGCCATATTGCCGTTATTAATAGCCTCACAGATGTGAGCGTGTCTTCCTGTGTGCCTCTGACTGCTGGCTGGAACATACAGTATATCTGCAGGGAACTGGAGACATTTCCTGAGGGCCACGCTGCCAAGTCTGGTTTCTTATTCAATGCTTAATCACACCATCCGTTTTTACATGTTGCTGTGTCGCTTTTATTCATTCACATCTTATGTGATGCGTGCTAAGAGCTTGAGCATCAGCAGCACCCTGAATCCTTGGAATAATGAGGCTCAAATTTCAGATTATTTTAAATTTTTCAATGATTTCGAGTTGCCTTGCATTTCTTCTCTCTGATGCACACGGATGTGTAGTGAGGGATGTATCAGAGGTTGCCTTCTCAACAGGGGCTCCACTTTGATGAGGCGATGAACCACCAGAGAGAACATGCTGCATTTCGGCAGAAATACCGGAATAATTAGCTCTGCTTATTTCTAGGCAACTGTCTTTCTTCTGAAACACTATGAAGGATTTTTTTTATGCTGCACTTTTGCTCCAAGGGCAGAGAATCTGTGTTGGCGCTTAACCTCTGTAAGCCACTCATCTTACTGAGGGGGACAAAGGTTTTTTCTTGTAATGTGGCCTCATGCTTGAGACCTTCAGGACATGATATGCGGGGATGTTGGGTATCCAATCAGAGCCCTCCCATGCTGTGATTGACATTCTCCCACTGAGATGTCCTGGCTCCCTGTGCTCACTGACCTACCTGGCATTTCACTCTAAAAGCACCGCTGAAGTCACTTTTTAGCATCACACCACCCACCATGCTGTTCAGCCATCACAGCCGCAATGCAGCTCTCAAACGCCTTCACGTCACCACAATGGAGAACACTAGAAACCTCTGACACTCTCATCATGCACTCAGTTCAATTACATCCTTGAAAGTGTGTAAAATGACATTCCTTTATCCCTGTTGAATCTATAAATAAAACATATTTGTATAATATATGACATACAGCTAAAAGAAATCATACACCTTCTCTGAGTCTGTCCCCAACAAACAAACGTCCATTAATCCACTTAGAAACCATAGAAAATGCAACTTATAACTGCAGAACTTGCCTGAGAATCATTTTGTTTCTAGTGGTGCATCAGATCATAAAACGCACGGTTCGGATCGTATCACTGATGGGACACACGGATAACAGATTTGATCAGCACAAAGGAGAAAAGGGAGCAAATATCATTTATTTTAGATCCCTGATCACGTTCTTTTGCCGCTGAAACTAATTGCAGATCATTGATGATCCATATTGACAGATACAGATCCCTTTGTTGTTTGATTATAGCAGCTGGTCTACAAGGCTCCAGACTACTGTTTTTGCCACCGTCCCAAAAATCATTTTAACTGCTCTGAGATCTGTAAACCATCAAATCCTAAATGTTATCTTTTTCCTTTATAATCATCGATGGTTCTAACAGACAGCATCACATCACCTCAATCCTGACTTCTTTTAACTGGCTCCCTGTTCGTTGTAGAATTGATTTTAAGGTTTTACTGATCACTTTTAAAGCACGTATGGCCGGGTCTGGCCCCAACATATAGAGAGGAAATGTTGACCCCTTATGAGCCAGCTCGCAGCCTTAGATCCTCGGGTGGGGCCCTTCTGGCTGTTCCCAAGTAGAGGCTGCAAACTAAAGGTGACCGTGTTTTGCTCTTCAACAAGTACTGCCCTGAGCCTTCCACCAGCACTTATTGTATTCGTATTAGTTTGTTGCACTTAATGTATTAGTTTGTTTCTGTACTTTTGCTCTGGTTTATGCTCTTAGATGCTTGTGTAAACAAGGAGATGCACTTATGACTTCTGTTCTGACTAGTAGTTCTCTTGAATACCTATGTTGAATACACTTATTGTAAGTCGCTTTGGATAAAAGCGTCTGCTAAATGACTGTAATGTAATCCTCTGTTTCATCATAGAGCTCCGATGGAGGCTGATCTGCACAAGAGCCGTCTATGATACTGCCTGCAGCCAAATCCAATAAAGGCTTTTTGCAACTGTAAATCCACACATCCGCAAGTTCCTGACACACCTCTGACACCACTATGGTAGGAGTCTGGTTACCCTCCACTAGAACACAAGAAAGAAAATACCTGAAGTCCTCCATTATATCTCATACATTTACATTCCAAAGTAGTTTTTGTAGCATCACTAACCTTTTGCGGTTTTCCTAACAATTATATATGACTAATTTGCACCAGCAAATATGTTTTAAAGGACAGTTACTGACCTCGGATAAGCATTTGGAATGAAACGGAGTAACAAATTACTAACTGCTTTTTTAAAATAATATACCCTTTCAGTTGAAAGAAACAATCCACAAATAACACAAAGTACAATCCTTTAAAATAACAAAGAATAACCCATGATATTATATTCAATATTGTGGAAGATGCTATAATAACATAAGACAAGGAGCTTTGAGGTGTTTGCAGTAACAGTACTTCATATTAACATTCACTGATTTATTTGACATTTTGTTTTTTATCATATAACCAAAAGAGAAATTGTATTCCTCATCCTAAGTAAGTAAAACTCCTTAACTTTAAAAATATAAATTGACAGAAAACAGCATGACGTACAAAACACTTAAAGAAGATGTGAGCATCAGCTGCCTGTCTTGACATTAATATACTCATTCTGTGCAGAGACATGAATCTTTCCGGCTCTCCCCTTATTCTCATTTCCCTTCTCCACTCGTGTGGTATCAATTTCAACAGTAGCCTTCTCGTCAAGTATCTGAACCCAAATGGGGAAAGCAATCCACCTCATTACCACCTGGAGTGGCTTTAGGCGACAACGGGACATCTGGGCTGTTTGAGGATGAAACCCTTAATGGAAAAAAAAAGATGGAAGAGAATAGATCGACTGGGACATCGAGTGCGTGGAGACGGACTGATTTATTTTTCCTTCGGGCAAATGCTCTTCACATTACAAAACAAGCTGACTGACTTGGAAATCGAAAATGTGAGTCGAGGCAGCGGAGTCACAGAGCAGGAGAGCCTTTGAGAAATAAAGTCATATATTCACCTCCAGATAACCTCCCCCTGATAATACACCGACGTTCATGAAATAATAAGACAGTGTGGCTACATGAAACACTTTGCATCCAAACGTCAAGTGTCTGTCAAAACACATCAGTTACATCCTCCCAGACAGAGGATGCTGATAGAAGCTGAGTTGGGAGGATGCTGAACAACTACTGCCTCCGTAGGCAGCAGTTGTTCAGATGAGACGCAATAACATCACAGTTACAATTCACCTTCACGTGTGTTTCATGTATAAGCAGGCTCAGCTGGTGATGCGTGTCATCTTGATTCATCGTCAACGCCATTAGAGAATTCCACGTTTACTTCTACTTACTTCTTGGTCACCTGAGACAGGAGGACCAGTTACCTTGTGTAGTCAGGAAGTGGGACAGCGAAATATCAAGCCTCGTGAATGGATGGAATTTGGGAGTTGTTGTTATATTTTATTTATTTACCAGGGACAGTGCACATCTATCAACATTTCCGCTTCCACCTCAATGTAAATGTGCCAGAGTTAGCTAGAGAGCTAATTTGTATCTGTAGTCCCTGGGTAGGTTATTAAAATTCAACAGCAAAACAATATAGTACAACACTGTACAGCACAATACAATACAATGTGAGTATATAATAACAGTGCCAGAGATGAGGTATTATGATTACTGGTGATTGCAGGTTGGGTTTGCTTTAAGCCGTCTCTTTAGTTTTTTGTTGAACGGTTAGGTAATCAGTGCTCTATAAGTCAATAGGAACATGGTTCCATTAGTGGGCGGCTCTGACTGGGAAAAGTTTGCCCAAACTTGCTAGGTCTGTATTGAAGAACACAGTCCCCTCTGGTATTTGCCCTTGTTACCCTGCCGCTACATTAAACGGTTTTATATAAATGGAACTATTCCAAAGTTATATTCCGTAAGACGTTCATCAAATCAGTATGACCGTCTTCCCCGTGTGGGATTCAAATTGTGTATCCACCAAAGACTGTTTATCAGAATTGGATGTAGTCACTTTGACGTCACCTGTTTGTTTAAGGACAGCCCCAAGTTTGGCATTTTAGCCGTCCCCGTTTTGTATTTTGTGGAGACAGAAGTGACCATATTTGGATGAGAGGTTGGAGCTGGGGAAGAGTGAGGCCCAGACGGGGCCAGGTACCGTTAGCATGCTAAGTTACCAACTAGCTCTAGCTTGGTTAGCAAGGTGCATCTGTAATTCACGTGATATTAATTGGGAAGCTAATTTTGGCTAGCAAAAAACAGGAACCTTTATAATGTACCTCCTGGACAAAATGAACAGCCAACACCTAGAGGGTCCATCCCAAGTCTCTTAATTGTCATTTCCTCGCTCCTCGATCCTCGCTTGAACCGGAAGTTGTTCTGCTCCGCCATATTGATTAAATAGGACCACAAACAACTTTCTTCATTTATTAGAAAGATTTGTCTTTTCATGATCTGATATTTCCCTCAATAACTTTTATTATGAATACAATTAAAGTCAGAGAGAGCTGGAGAGATGAAACACTTTTTACATCATTTGTCATCATTTCATTCAGTCACGTGAGGCTGATCATTCCTGAGTGTCTGGTTTGATGACACTCTCTCTCTCTCCCTTTCTAACCCCTCTGGACTGGCGGGGCCCGGGGACACTGATGACCAGTAACAGCTTGTCACAATCAGCAGCTTCAGGCTTTATTAGCTCATAGACGCGGCCCAGGAGTGAGGGGATGCGTTGGCCATTAATTCCTGGTCCGTCAATACTCTTGAGTCAGGTGCACTGCCAGGGCAGCACCACTGTGTGATTTGTGTTTCTGTCCAGCCAACACGTCAATATTCACTCCCCTTTTAGCTCTGTTTGTGTCTCCACCAACTCCTGACCCCCTGACCTTTTAGCTGCTATGTTCACCAGCTAGTTGCTAACTTTAGTCTGCAGTGGGTTTATTGCTGCATGCTGCTGGGAAACCGTCTGTAAAGAGATGAACTGAAAGACGTTCAAACCTGGAGCTGAGGGACACTGCAGTCTCTGTGAGTCCTTACAAGACTTAAAAGACTTGAAACTAGAGATTGAGACCATAAACTCATGTTTACAATGTTTACTGAGGGAATAAATCAAGAGAGAAGTAGAGTCGTTTTCTCATAGACTTCTATACAACCAGAGGAGGCGCTTCACATCAACCCACTGCTCCTATTATACTTATGGGTAAAATGCAGAGGTCAAATTTCATATATGCACCTAATGTAAATGAATCTTGCGCCCTGGTTAGACACCCACTGCTTGAGATCTCCCCCTCAATATATCATTGCCCACAGCGTCAGTGCACAGAGGAAATAACAGCAATTAACCATATGCAGGTACAATGAGAGGGGAGAGACCAGCGGATTCAGAAGCTCCTTGTTTCTATTTCATCGCCAGATGGAGGCAGAGACCTCCACAAGTTATTCTGTTGTGTTTGGTCGCAATTCATGGTCCAGGTATGGGGGGTGATTAGTGCCAGCAGGTGGACAAGAGGCAAGTGTAGGTGGAAGAGGCTTTTTTAAAGGACCGTACAATGCTTTTGTCTGTTTAACGAGTTCACCACATTTCCAGCCACCCATCCTAAAAAATGACATTCCCACACAACGAAACTGCATTGTGAGTTTGGAGGAAGACGTATTTTGTCATGGATTGCGTTTACTTTTGTCGTATATCTCAAAAACGTTTTAAATGCTTCCTCTAAAACACCTTAAACAAACACTCTGATACATTTGATAATTAACAGATAAAAAACAAAGCCAATCTTTTTTCCCACCACAAATACTTGTGTACTATAAATATATAACCTGTATCCCAGTAAGAAAGGAGGAAAAAACAAGCTTAATATATATATAATAATATTATATATTAATATACAATATACTAAATTCAAGAAGTCTTTAATAAGGGCTTATAACAGGTCTGTATGTAAAATAAAACATACGCCTTTGGACATTTTATGAGGGGATCAGCCAACGTCTCACACCACAACGGAGACCTCCATACCAGCTCCGAGCAAGCGTTCCCTTTACTCTTTACTCCTTTTATTTCCTCTGCAGCATCTCCACGCAAACTTTCACCATAATCACTTTTACAAATATGTTTTACTGACCTTGAGTATGTATGTATAATATATATATATATATATATATTAGTGCTGGGCATTAATTAAACGCATTAATTAATTAACGCCGACAATTATATTATCGTGCGTTAACGCTGTTTTTTTATTATTATTAAGCGGACATTTTTAACACAAGAACCGGGCAGCGAGCGGTGAACAGCTGTTTGTGTGGCGTCTCTTCCCTCTCTTCCTGTTTCCTTCACCTACATTCCCCTGGGTCCTCAGTCCCTCCATGTACAGCTTCTTATAACCCTCTATGTACCAACGTACATTTATAACAAATACCACACATATTACGGTAATCAGCGTTGCATATGTGTCTGACCAAAATACCAAAAAAAAGCAAAAAAGAAATGATTCATTTAAATTATTCATTATTATAAAGTGTTTTTGTTTGGAATATGTATAATAAGCATATCATATCATCGCTACTGAGAATTTAACAAACATTAAAAAAAAAAGAAAACAACATGACGTAGATAGGTTTGCAGTTTTCAAGGTGTATATTTCAAATTGCATCTCTTACACACATGAAGATAAAGTTGTGAACACCGGCTGAATATCTATTATCAGAATCATAACTGTATTTTAACTGCTACTGTGTAAAGGGAATACTGCTGTTAAAAAGCACCTTACTTGTTTGAAGTGTTTGCAAACCAAATGTTATTGCAGTTTTGTTCATATAGCAGTACTTTTAAAATAAAAGTGCGCAATACACTTTTGAATTCATTATTGAATTTTGTGCATTACAATTAATCGCAAAAAAATCATGCGATTCAAAATTGTAATCGTTAATATATATATTTATCTATAAACATCACCATGTAAAATGAACTATCTTTGGTACTTCTGCTATGAGCCCTGACAGCCGTACAGTTTCCATGTGCTACATTCTGCTTCTATTATGAGTTATAGTATTGTTAAATTATTCCTCTCCCTCTTCAGGCCTTATTAAAACAACCCTTGTTCAAAGCACACTGGGAGCTCTCTCTCTTTCTCTCTCTCTCTCTCTCTCTGTCTTTTCTTCATTGTCAGTTGGAACATCTAATATCCACGCACTCATGTGATCTCAGAGTTGCGCTCTCCGGAGCTCTGTACGGCACTCAGAATAAATCCTGGCACTGTTGGTTACTGCAACCATCCCCCCCACGCACTTCTATACACCCACAGCACATGCAAATTCCTCCTTTAAAAAAATAAAAAGAGTTGCTCCATGCACGTTAAAGACACACAATACTGACTAAAAGAGCGAGGAAAAGTCTGAGATTCATAGAAAAATGTACGCACAAGAATATCATTGCGCGTTAAAAAAAAATTCACGACGACAAAACTGAATGCAACACCAAGCATCCCAAAATGTGTGAATATGTGAATGTAAGAAATGAATGCTTGACAGGTGAGTGGTGGGGGTGGTGGGGGGAGACGTGTTGGAGGCGCTTACCTGCAGGAAACGGTGATTTCAATCTTTGTCGCAGGTACGGCGGAGTTGAGCGGGTCGAAATCCCCTATTGTCGCCATGGCTGAGGCTTTTTCTTTTTCTTTTTCTTTTTTTAAATCACTTCTTCTGAAGCGTTGAAGTTGTCACTTATATCACAGCGCGAGTTTGCCCCTGTGGCCGGAACGTGTTTGTTCCATCCACCCGAGAGAATGACGAGAGACGGAGAGCGGATCGACCGGCACCGGTGTTTGGAGTAGTTGTTGTCTCCGCTGACGGTCGCTGGAGCGCAGTTGAGGGTTAGGAGGCATACCTGAGGATGAGGCTTTCATTCATGGCGAGAGAGAGAGGGAGAGAGAGAGAGGGGGAGGGGGGGTTGTGTGGGGGGGATCCAGAAGCCCCTCGTTTCTCTCCATCCATCGCCAGGTGGAGGCAGAGATCTCCACAAGTTTAACTTGTGGTCCGTGTATGGGGGGTGATTAGTGCCGTAGCAGAGCAGATGGACGAGAGGCAAGTGCAGGTGGAAGAGGCTTTTTTCTTTTCTTTTTTTGATAAATGGAGCGTACATTTGGATGTTAATTCGTTTACAGCAGTTCCAGCCCTGTCTCCTAAAAATAATTTTCCTATACGACAAAATTGCACTGTGAATTACGCTTCGAGGGAAATGTATTTTCTTGTGGAATACGTTTGCTTTTAATATATCACAAATAAGTTTTAAATGAGATTGTGTAGGAAGGAGGTCACAGTGGTGTATGGGACAAAAAACAAAGCGAAGCTGATGTGGAAGTGTCTTAAAGCTGCATTCTCTCTAATGTCCACCAGGGGGCGACTCCTCTGGTTGCATAGAAGTCTATGAGAAAATGACTCTACTTCTCTCTTGATTTATTACCTCAGTAAACATTGTAAACATGAGTTTATGGTCTCAATCTCTAGTTTCAAGTCTTCTTCAATTCAGCATGATGTTCATTTAGTAAATGATGGTCCATTTAGAGTCAAGTAGACGATAAAGCAGAGTGTGCTTTATGACAGCCTTGGTATTTTACATAAACGTTGTTAGAAAATCTTAAAGAATGTACCATTTGGTTTTAGATGTTTTTTTCGTATACTCTCATGTTATCATTGTGTGATTTTAGTCATGTCAGTTGTATTTAGCCTATATAGCCAAACATTAGCATCAAAGGGCTCTATAGGGAAAACACATTGCACCCTACTCATATCCTTACACCTGATAAACTAGGATCAAGATAAAAAGTAAACATCAAAGGTTTCATCATTTTATGTAGTTTTTAATCACACTAATTGTTCAGGATATTTTGGCTTCATTTTTGTACAGTGGAAAGAAGTGGAGACACTTTATATGTAGTGTATAATTTCAACTCTCTACTCATGTTGCCTTTGTTTCAAAATAAGAGTGCACTGTCATTTAAGATAACTTCATCCAGGATTAACAAATCAATCCTTGAACTGCTTTGAAAGTACCAAATTACGGGGATGGAAAAGAAAGTTTTTTTAGCACGATAGGAGCATGTAAGCCTGAGCTAGTTAAGCCACATTTGAAGAACAGGACCCAGCTAACAAAACAAACCTCCACAGGGAAGAACCTTTGGTTTCCAAACCATTTCCCTTTACCGTTTACACACTACACTCCGTTTCTGACGTTATGAGTTTGTGAATAACCCGGTTATCCGATCACAATGTCATCGAGGAATGTGAAGATGCAGAAAAGTAGAAACTGTGCAAAGAGAAGAGGAAAGTGGAGAGGTCAAATAAAAAGAGGGTAAGGCACAATGACAGAGGCAGCAAGAGGAGAAGCACGAAGACCAGAAACCCTGAGCGGATGAAGTGGAAGCCTCGGCATTAATCACCCCTCCTACGTTTTCAAGGCCAGTACATCTGAACAGTTTATCCACATTCCATGAGAATAATTTAGGCCCGTCAACAGTCGATTAGTAGGATGAATATTTTATAAATCAATAATTCATGAACCGCCGAAACATTTTAGCGTTCACACCTCTGAGGCAGTGGGAAGATGCAGCTTATTAAATAACCACGAGCTGGCTGGGTTCAGGCCAGGTTCCAGCAAGCATCTGGCCTGATGAAGTGGCATTGTGTGGGATGACCTTTGACCTCAAACTTTTAAAGGGTGACGACAGGAAATGGGACAATTCATTTCGCTCAACACAGTTGAATTTCTGTTGAATTTGAACATCTAGTTATATAACTGCATTATGCAATCACGTTATATTTTATATTATTGAATTCTCATTTGTCAAACTGTACTTTGAGGTCTTATTTGTGTTCAGACCACTTATTCAGCTTAGCTGCTTAGGGTAGTACATCATGTGGTGTAAATAGTTAATACATCTCACCATGAATAACAAATAAATCAGAAGCTACAGAGATGATCTGCTTAAGCAAATTCATTGAGCAAGGAACAAATAAGCAAGTCACAAAAATATTTTTTGTTGTTTATTCACAATTGCCACCTGCTGCTCAGTTCACTTTTCATTTGTAGCGTGCCAACAATAAAGAGCAATTAATAACAAAAAACTAAAAAGGTAGAATTACTTAAAAATGCCTCAACTGTACAAAGAAGAAACCTCTTCACACCGAGGAGATCAGGATGAGTGCAATGCAGCATTTTAAAAAGAGATTCTGAAATAAAAATGAAAGGATGTCATGCAAAACCAGTGAGTGAAAGTGACAAGTATTTAACTCCGGAGGAGATTTTTTCCTCTGATAATGCCTATTTTCAGCACTGTGAAAATTACAATGTTTTTGCAAGTGTCCTGTGACTGGCTGCTTAACAGCTGCAGGCGGACAGAAGACATGATGCCAAAATAAAAACAAAGGATATGAAACCTCGAGTGAGTTAGAACTCCTTTTCAGGACAGATATGTTCAAAAGAAAGCTTAAAACTGGACAGGGAGACGAGGCCATGCCTGAAAGTCAGGCAGATTGTTCTACTGTCAGTTCGTGGAGGAATACATAATGAAACCACTTGGACTGATACATGTAGCCATGTGAACCAAATGCGCACAAATTCCTTCATGCATCAAGAATAAAGGGATGAAACTCCTGTGGCTTAAAAACAACTCAGCAAATGTGTTTTTGTGGTACACAGAAAGCAGAATTGGGTTCAGAATGTAGCAGAACAGCAAATCCTGCAAGTTATAAGAACCCTTGAACATTTTGGGAAATGTATTTATTCTAATTCTTTCTGAGAGTGAGTTGTGAAAATCAATTCCACCTTCATGTCTGAGCATTAAGTACAGAGCCGGAGTCAGGAAGTGGTTAGCCTAGCTTAGCATAAATACTCTAAACAGATACACCGAACAACAACTGCCTGATGAGAAACATATCTAATTAGTTTAACCCACTTGACTTCAAAACACGACGTACCACATGGTGAATAAGCTTCTGAGGTGTTGGTATGCACATTATTTACCTTGAAACAAAGCTAAGCTAGCCGTGTACTCCCCCATCTCTATGCAGATCTAAGGTAGATGGGTTCTGGCTCTAGCTCTGTATTTAACACTCATCATGTTTCCATTTCATTTTGGAGCAAATTTTAAGCAAACTTTTGAATGGCTGCAAAAAAAGTAAGTGCTAATTAGGCGCAGTTTCCATCAACTGGTTTGGAGCCAATAAACTCGGCTACAGAGTAGTTTGGTCAGAAGTTGGAGCTATAGGCCAGCTTTGTGCATGGATGTAATCCACCAGTAAACGGAGTAGAAGAAGTAAAGGTTGTGAACCAGAAACAAAACAAGTCGCCTTGGCCATCGAACCATCCACGATTAAGAAAAAATGGGAGAGGTCTTCGGGAATTAGTTTCAACTGTGCAAGATTGAATTATTCTTTGAGCATGGGAATATCTGAGAAGACGACAGCAGAAACAGTTTATCGCTCATGCGAGTTAAATATCCACTATGTCAGAATGTGTTTGGTAAAGGCGTTTCCATATCCAATTGAGCAAATCAACTTTCATTCAACGAAGGCAAAAACCATCTTAAATGACTGCAAAAACTTCTTTACTTTCCAGGATTAAGGAAGTTTTATGAAATTTAGCTGTTTTGATACTGCTTTTCCAATGCGATACTTCAAAATCCAAATTAAAATATGCAAATGGTACCACGGCTTCAAAGACATGATATTGGTGTCAATCTTCTCAGTGAATAAATGTATTTCCTAAAAATACTAGATCAATAAAATCCTCTTCGATCAGTCTTTTTCTTATCGGCAAAAATAACAAAAATCATCATTAACCTTATCAGAGATGTCCATAAGACTCCAAAGCTTTACATTACTATACAACAAAAAAGGGATACAGGGGAAACCCCCGAAAGCTGTATTGCAAAGCTAACGCTGCCAACGCTGCTAATGATCTACAGTCAAAACTTTCATTAATAATCAGCCGCAAACACCCCAAGCTCTTAGAACCATTTAAGAAAAAGAACTACACCTGACACTGGACCAGAAGAAGTAGAGATCTGATCCAGTGGTACTGAAGATAAAAAAGGCACAACAAAAGGTCCTGAGGTACAGCAGCCGTCAACACTGTTTTGGCAACACCGACAAGCTAGTTTCAAATGAAATCTCTCAACAGGATTCTCTTAAGAAAATTACTTAAAAAGTGTGAATTTACGCAAAAGCAGCTCAGGTAGAAATGTCACGTTTTTTAACAAATTGCGTGATAACAGCTGTGCAGAAATCGCAGGAATCACGTGGACCTCGCTTCACTGGAGTCCGACGGTTCACAGATCTGCTACCACGATGCTCAGTGCCTCTTGTGCTACCATGTCAGTGCTACTGAAGAAGAAGAAGAAATGACTGGATATGGACTCAAGTAGAGGATATGGAGACATTAGACTGGTAATGGCGCAAACGATCGCTTGGGTACGTTTGGCGCTTCATTTCCGGGGTTAGGCCATTCAGGAACAGTCCCTGTACATGGAAGTGATCTAGTTAAATGATGGGATCAGATCTTTTTACAGACCATCTTCCTCACGTCATATGTAATAATCCCTTCTGTGCATACTGGCTTTTCTCCCAGCCTTCAACCACTCTTACTGACCATTCTTACCATTCTTAACAGCCAGAAACACTTTTGCCTTTAGAGTGCTGCATCTGGCAATTTCGAAACTTTCTTGAAACCATCAATGAGGCTACTTCACAAAGTGACTGACCGGGGTTGCCAACACACCACGCTAGCCTCCAACAAGAACCAGCCTTACCCCTATCTGAACGTTTCCTCTCACCTTCTCTCTGACAGCCAGGCTTCAAGTGCTTTTGCCGTTAGACGACATGTGGTATGGACCAGTTTGTTACCTGAACGGTGAACCCTTAACCCCCAAGAAACTCAAACTGCTGAAGCCTCGTATTACAAAAAGGACAGAAACAAAAAGTACTATAGGTTGAGTCCCTCAACTTATTAAGGGATCCCTTCACTGCCAGTGCTGACAGAAGGAACCATTAGTGCAGCCAATGCTTCTTTTAGCGTACACACGGCATGAGCATTGCATTAAGACAGACTTTAGAACCCATCCTTATCCTTTGAGTCTAGACCCCAAAGCTGTGAGCTCTAAAACTAATGCCCTTACTCTAAATTGAATCTACAAATTAGAAACCAAATGTTGCCATTTCTGTCGGGACACAATAAGTGCTGTATTTATCTAATCTTTAAAATCCGCAGTACACAAAACAACAATTTCAATCAGTAATGAATTTAGCAGCACAAAACATGATCAGGAGAAACACATCACGGCCTGTACATGGGACGGTCTCTGCAGGGACTCTTAGGAGCAGATTGGTTAAGAGCAGAGGAGGGAAAAGGTTGGTATTGGGCCTGGAACAGGCACAGACCCCATGCTCTCAGCCATTTACATTTCAGCAGCTAGAACGCATTCTTAACATCCCTTTTTGATACTGTGGCTGAAAAAACATTTCTCTCCCTGAATGTGACTGACGAACATGGGAGATTAAAAGTCCAGAGAAAAGTTGGAGCAGCACAGACAAAATAAAAATATATATCCAAGCATGCAAATGGTCTGAAAAACAAAAAATCAAAGGAAATTCAAGAAAAAAAGAAAAAAAGAAAATAAATGAATGCTTCACCCCTGAACTGAACAGAGATGTTTGGCACTTTATTGTACTGAGTCCAGGCATGTTGTGTCGACTGTGGGTGGATGGATGGAAGCGGATGGAGGGTCTGAAGTCACATTGGGAGGGTTCAGACGATGGCGTTAGTGCCCCGGAGGCCGACCCCGCGGGCAAACTGCTCCAGCAGGCCGGAGATAGCGCCGGAGGGGCTGGGCGCAGAAGACTTGAGGCCGACGGTGGAGCTGTAGGCTGCCAGGAAGACTTCCCGCACTGCCTCCAGGCGGGACTGACGCTCAGAGGGGAAGTGACACCTGGAGAGGGGAAAGGGAGGAGGGAGGGAGGGAAACAAGCGGGAGTGAGATGAGACAGGAAGAAAAAGGTTAGGGGGAGAAATCCCATTTTAAAAGTGCTCGTAAAAGGAGACGAGAAGAGACTGACGCAGACAGAAGCAGTTTAGATCAACCCCATAAGGTACTTCTGTAATCACCACAGAGCTCGTCATCATCATCTCTCTGCTTCTCTCCCTTCTTCCCAGTGCCCTCCGAATAAAGATTATTCGTGGTTATTAGCCTTTTCCCATTGCAAGTGGTGCTGGCGGGACATTTTGGCAGTCAGATCAAGCCGAAATGAAAGTGTTTTCCCCTGATGGGAGCAGAGAGTGGGAGGATGAGTCAGAGGGAGAACCTGGTGGACATGGCCCGGTTCAGTGGGGGGACAGAGAGCAGCGACAAAGGTTCAGACAGGAAACCATCTCTACAGAACGATATTCATGTTTTACATGGACACATACACTAACATTTGTTTTTTAAAGAATACTCTAGCGTCAGTTTTTGCACATGTCAATTTCCCCTCGCTACATGCATACCCGGTCTTTTCAAAATAAACTTCTGTGTTCACAGGAAAGTACAGAGACATGGACGGACTAAAAAATATAAGGTTGATAAAAAGTTAAATAAAAAAATATGTACTTTTGCGAGACTTTACTCAATTCCTCTCCATGTCCACTCCTGGGCTCAGAAGGGAAAATGTTGGTTAGCTTAAGGATACGATCATGGTTTGGGTTCAAATAAGTACGTTAAGTATGCTATGTTACATAAATAACGTTACGAGTTCTCGATAACTTACCTACCTTACTTTTACAATGTCTGACCAAAATGTCATCACTTCATTGTATACTATTGGACATTTTTGTGGAATTGTCACAATTAGCATATGCATTCTTGAGTTATGGCCAGAAACGTGTTTTGTGAGGTCACAGTGACCTTTGACCACCAAATCCTAATCATTCATCCTTGAGTCCAGGTGGATGTTTGTCGCTAAACTTAAAGAAATTCCCTCGAGGTGTTCCTGAGATATTACATTCACGAGAACGGACCGGACAGACGTCCGTTCGTACTGACGAACAGATGGACGGACAACCCGGAAACATAATGCCTCCAACCACGGCTATCGCCAGCGTGGAGGCATAAGGACAACTGTAAACTATATTGGAAATGTAGCTGCTGAAGAACAGACTTAAACTCTCCACTACAGAAGCACTTTCATATTGGGACTGTAACAGAGCTGGATCCAGTGGACACCCAGGGTTAGCGTCTACTCAAGTCTGTGAGAATGTACGTAAGCACTGGGAGCTTTCAGCTAAATGCTAATGTCAGCATGCTCACAATGACACTGAACATGCTCCACACAAATGAGTTCCGGGTTAGGGTTCAAATGTGGTTCAAAATAAAAGCAATGATTAACTTCTCTTCTATAGCACTCTAAAGCAGTTGACAAAGTGGTAACAGTACATACATACAGTATGTATGCTGGCTGATGCTGATGTGACAGAGCGGGGCGAGCTTCCTTTCCTCAGTAAGAACAACAGAGAAAGATGAGTAGGCTTTCCTCCAGAAAACTGCTTGGATGAGGTTGGAAATCACTGTCAAACCCATACCTCACCTTAAAAGTTCCAACAGGAGGGGTGGTACGGTGTTACTTACATTCGGCCGCTGGGTCCTTCATCCTGAAAACTGAAGGGCAGGGGGGAGTCGTAGGCAGCAGCCACAGCAGAAGAGTTGGAGGAGGCCGAGGCCAGGGGTGGAGGGAAGTGGGCGTGGTCGTGGATGCTGCCACAACCCGAAACTATCTGCCAGCTCCCGTACTCTGTAGAGAGGGAGGAACCGGACCGGGTATAGTCTGCTGCTAACCTGAGAGAGACAGGGGGGACAGAGAGAGGGGGGACCTGTCAGAGAAGTAAAGACAGAAGACATAGCACGACAGACGATCTGAATTAAAGACAAGTAGAGTCTTATGCCGTGTTCACACCAAACGCGTCATTCGCGCCGCCGGTCACACCGGGGTCTATTTGTGTTCATTCGTGTGAATCGCACTGGACGTGCAGGAGAGGGGGCGTGGCTTATCGCCCTGGAAGCCGTTCAACTGTCCGCCATCAACCATGGAAAAAATAATCTCTATTTCTGCTTAGTACGTGTCGTGGTAGTCACAGATATCACGGGAAACTAAACGCCATCATGTCTGGGTTCATAACAGTCCAGCGGAGCTCCATGAATTTTATCGAGGTGTATTCACTGTGTCTAGCAAGCCACACGGCCGCTGTTTACTACAGCTGTATGAACACAAAATAAACAGATTTTGCTGTGATTTAACTGCAATAAACCGACAAAAAGGGACTCCGAAATAACTACGTAATGATGCCGATTTGTAAAAAGTCTGAATTCATGTTTTGTTAGTTCTCTCCGCAAGACGACAAACAAACAACTTTTAAAATACTTGTTTTCTCAATGGAGCTCGGATCGATCGGTGCTATTCTATGCTAACATTGTAGCAGCTCCATTAACACTCACAAGAACGTCATCTCGGTGTAAATACGGCAGCGTTTTGTACCATATGGTTTACACACGCACACATAGTTTGGTCCGGTCTCTATTAATATGAGGTATCGTAGAGCTCTGGGTGAACACAGACGGCTACAGTATTTGTTTCCTGATTCAACAACGGCAGGACGTCAGTGATGACAGGGGGAGCATCTCAACGCTGATAGGCTATCGCGCCACAGCGTCACGCAATTTTTTCACCGACATTGAAAAATTTCAAATCATGCGTTTGGGGTGTTTTGGCGACTGACGCAAATTCGCGTCACTCCAGTCTCATCGCGTCTGTGCATAGACTTTGTATGTAATCATTTGCACCGCGTTTGGTGTGAACGCATCTTTAGGGAGGTCCGATCGATCGGCAAGCATTCCTTATTGGACGATTTTCATTCAAAATAGTTTGATCGGTGGTCTCTATGAAAGCTGATCAGAGGACACATCGATTCTGAATTGAAAGGTTGTCAATCCTCATTTCCCTGCTTCCTCGCCTGCTCTTTAATTCTCTCTAAGAGCTACATGGTTCGGCTGGTTGGCTTCAAATAAACGATCGGTGATACTGTTTCCAGCGATCCACCCTTAGTGGATCCTATGTGTAGTTTGGTTACCAAGCATCCAGGTATTCACAGGGTTTCCTTAATGAGTATTGAAATACATCTGTGGTTGCTGATTTGATTGTGTAAGTCATGCAACAACAAATGGACATGATTCCTGCCAGGGAGAGTGACTCTTGGGAGGTTCTACTAATCTGAACACTCATATTTAGCTGGCTGTATATTATCGGTCTCACAGGCTGAGTTGGGACATTTGGTTACAGACAACCACCACTCTTTCCCTTTAGTCTTTCTATATACACTATGTTTCCTTCCGCCCTTAACGCACCACCTATTGTTTTTCCAGGCCAGGCTGGATATGTTTGGACTTAAGTGCAACCCCTACACACTGAAGAGTATGCTTTCCTCTTATTTCAGTCATTTCTGGGATAACGTACTGTATATATGGAAAATGGGTGAACACCACAGGAAGAGACTGTCATGCATGAGCTGCAGTTTCAGGCCACAGGCTCTGATGGTGGCTCCAGAGCTGAAGCGCTGTGTCTCCGGTGATCATCCAAGATCACCGAAGTTAAGCATGTGTGTAAAAATAAGGTGGCACGAAAGCTCGGACTGGCTCATGGGAGTTTCATCAATTCGCTCACCTTCTTCCGGGGACGGCCAATGGGCTGCTGCCGGTGCGCGTGACGGCGTGTTCCGACTGGTTGGAGGAGGAGGAGCTGGAAGACCTGGCCTCGCTGAGTGGGTGGGAGAGGTGCTCGTCCAGAGGGTTCTGTTTGTTCCAGACTACCATCTGAGGAGAGGAGGCGGGGCCTTTCCTCCTGAAGGGGGAGAGAACACGTGAGCTTCCCCAGAGGAGGAGGACCACATGCAGCTTGTGATGCAAGTTCGCCTCACAGTTAGGATTAGGTCAGAGAAATAGCTTTGATCTGATTGAAGTCTATTTGGATTATATAATATTGACTTAAATATTTGACAGTATTACATTTGAGTTCTCTAAATTCAATGTATCAACCCCCCCTTTTATTTTTATTTTTTTATTATACCAATTGTATTTTGATTTAGATGTATTAAGTGCCAATGTAGTGTGATCAAGTGGTATTTATTTTATGGTTGTGTGTTTATCTTATTTTGGAGGATTGAGTACTATTGTGCGTGTACATATATGTGAAAATCATCACAAATATTTGAATATATTTCATCTGGCAATTATTTATTTATGTTTAGTAGTGCGCATCCTGGCTGATTTTGTGAAGTAAACATATCTACTGTTAACCTCACAATCCTCGAGACTGAGCCTTTCACAATATAAATAATACTAATGATAATAATAGTACTAACGTCTCTAAGCCAAATCCTGTGGACCATCCCTGTTAAGCATCATGGCTGTGTGAGGTTGTATACTTCAGACTGGTTAATGAACGGTTTGTTATTTGTGGATGTCCTGATCTATGTCAGCGTCATAGAATGTTACTGTGATAACCGTCCCAAGTTGTAAGATACCGTCTAATAGAAAATGATCATAAACATAAAAAATAACTGCAGTGTTTTCTCTCACACTGGACTTCCTGGATCGTGTTTCATCGTCTCGCTGTCCTCGTCTCGCTACCTGAAGCAACACGCCAGTTTTTAACTGACAAAACTGAACAACTGACAAAATATGAATGAATAACCTATATCAAAAGGTGCATCTATCAACTTTCCCAAACATACGATTAAAAAGATATATAAGAATTCTGTGAGCCCGTGTGTGTGTGCGACGCTGACCAGCTGGAGGCCTGGGGTTGGCTGGAGAACAGGTCCACGGTGTCGTTGGTGAGGCTGGAGGCGCCGCCCGCCTCCTCAGTGATGAGAGAGAAGTCACTGCTCAGGCTGGTCACGCTGCCGCGATCCCTCGACTCTGAAAGCAAACACACAGCGGGGCGGTTAGCACCTAGTTAACACGTTTTTACCACCGACATTTAGACATTACAAATCCCAGACATTCTGTAACAATGCTGATAACTTCTCAACATTATGTCGGACTCTGGATTTAGCTGTGAGGATATCACGAAACTTATATTTGTTAGCATCACGACTGTGACTGCTCATAAGAAAACTCCTACACTAAAAGTCACCCCTGCAATGCCTTGGGATTATATTATCAAGACATTTCACGCACGCACGCACGCACGCACGCACGCACGCACACAATGTCTTGGTCATGACCTGGTCTCAGTTTAGGTGGTCTTGAATACAACACCGACGGTAACTAGTGTTACAAAAAAAGGCAAACTACAAGAGGCGCTTTTCCTCCGACGCTCCATTGACTCAATGAGCTTTGGTTCCTCATTTCGAAGCGCTAGATATTAAGCGGTGCTGAAACTGTAATATTTTGTCTCGTAAATGTCTTGCATTTTATTTTCTGTTGGCTTTACAAAATTGTATTGCCACTTTTTTCTTTTGGGCTGTTCAGACAAGACGCCCCGCTAACCTATACCGGTCAACAATATTCTCGGTGGTTAACCAATTAACGGTTAGCTGACAGCACTACTATGTAATACGGTTTATTTGATATTTCTAGTTTTAGAGTTTTTAACACCATTTCCCATGAGCCCTAGACCTTTAGGGGTTATATGTCACAGCTCAACAGAAGTTGGGACCCGTGTCAAAGCTGCCACGCTTGTAGTCTTTTCATAGGGGCTTTAGCTTTTTCGATAATAATCGCTGTTTAACTTTGTTAAAAACACAAAGGCTTGAATTCCCTCCAGCCACTTTTGTAGTGGAGCCGATTTGTGTTAGTATGGAAAGACTTGCAGATTGAGCGATTGCATAGAGTGACAGAAGCCGGCCTGGACCGGACTTCATGATTTTGGCTCTCTATTTGACAAAACATGAATGATGGCTGCATTCAACTTAGAGGAGGACCTGCTACTGTGCAGAGACATTATTTCTGTTATTAATTGCACCTATGCTTTTCCTGTTATGGCATGTACAAATGTCACAGAAACACAGGAGCCCCTGTGCTGTGTTAGGAGCCCCTTAGAGACATATTCTGAACTCTGTCTCCAGCAGCTTTTCTCTTCCATTCTTCCTCCAGTTGTGCCAGAAGAGTTTATAAATTAAAATGTAAAATATAACAGAAATTACAAGCCATTTATAGCTGTGAAGTTGATAAACTATGACATAAGGTAGCATGTTCATGTGAATGCAAGACTCTACTGAAGGTTACGAGCCTGCAGACATAAAGGTTTGTGACGCAAGATGTTCTGGAATCAAGCCCTGCAGTTTCCTGAAGAGATGAAAGCTCCGCGTTATCACCCAGAGTCTCTCTGCTTCGTCTCTCAGCGCTCAGAACCTGTGTTATTCCCCATTGCATCAGCCCAGAGGCCAGTGACAGGAGCTCCCACTGCTGCCACAAGTACGTCACCCAAACATTTGTTATTTTAAGTTAGACTCGGTTAAATAAATAATTTTAACACGTTTCCTGCATTTCAATTAACCAATGTATGGAACAGTCACTGTTATAACACCACCTGGTACCAGTACCCAGCGCCATGAAGCATCCCACCGGTTAGTAGCTTTAACAGGAAGGTGAAATGTAGCTTTCACCAATCAAACATATCAGAGTGCTGCAGGGTTGAGTCCTAAAACATGACAATGAGTCAGCATTTCTTGCCCTTCTGGTTCCCTCGTCTTGAAGTGAACAGGTTATTTTTTGGGAAGTGAGGCAAAACGCTTAAGTGCCAAAAGCTGCAGTTCCTCAAATGACCACTTGAGGCTCGCTTCAAATTGACTCGATCCCATAGAGCAGAGGTCTTCAACAGGGGGTGGATTTCTTTGGTTGATTAGACAATTTATTTTTCCAAAACATGAATCTGTCCATTATTGTAATAGTTCAGTGTTGTATGCAAGATAACAGCTATGTTTCTGCATGGCAGTGGCACTAATAGGCCATCACTCATTTTCATTTCCACATTTATGTTTGAAATAAAAACGTCACTTTGAATAGCTTGTATGCATGATTATCATGCAATTGACAGACAGTGTTGATGTTGGCATTGGTATCAGTTGACAAGGTATGTTTCTAAATGGCAGTGACACGGCCCCCCTACTCACTGTAGCTTCACATGTTTAAAATAACAACATGAATATATCAACCTGTGTATTATTTACATAGCTTAGTATTGAATGCACAATGAAGAGGTATGTTTATACATGGCACTAGGCCCAAATTAATATAAAACCATTTTATACAATATATATATATATATATATATATATAGTCGGGGGTCCCTGCTCCATCTCTCTATCAGTTTGGGTGTCCTTGGCCTGAAAAACGTTGAGGACCCCTGCCCTAGAGTGTATATAAGAGGTGGATGTATTTTTCGTGATGTCACCCATTGGTTTGTGAACCACGTTTATGAAGCCTTGAGTTTGGCGTTTTGGCTGTCACCATCTTGGCTTTTTTGCAACCAGTGAGGGTAAGTGACCGTATTTTGGACTGCAGGCGAGTGACGACCATACATACCAGACATACTCATGTTCACAAAGTTTACAGAGGTAATAAATAAGAGAGAAGTAGAGTCATTCTCTCATAGACTTCTATACAATCAGACTTGCCTCCTTCTGGTCAGTAGAGAGAATGCAAGTTTAAGACACTGCGCATCGGCTTCACTTCATTTCAGATCCTGAGATTGCTGCCTGCTCAATCCCAACAGACCTCCATGTTAAAATGCACAACTTTACAGCAGAAATAAACATGTTTACAGCTTAAAGTTAGGCATAATAAAGGGAGTGGCGTCTTTGAGTGACAGGTGAGTTTTGTCTCAAGTTGCTATCCGTCTCCTCCGCTACGTCGACAGGGCTGCCTCTGCTCCACCGAGGTCATGTGACCGTGATGTAGTTTGTTTATAACCTAACTTTAGCTTTTTACAACTGGCACCTGCATTCACACTTCAATAATCACAACGGTGATGTTCATGTGTGAAGATTATATTGCTGAACATAACGTGTCCGTGTCATAAACGTTTGTTTGCTGCAGTTTATTTTCTACAATAATCCAAAATCCAATTAAAACCCCATTGGTTTTTTCTTGAGGGAACCAGTGCGAGGCTAACTACCCGGTTGGCCTTCCCTGCAGCACTCTATAATGATGAAATATACTAAATGAATGTGTCTACTGTATGTAGGCCTGTGTGGAGGGACGGAGGACTTACTTAGCTGGCAGAGATCTTCCACAGTGAAATCACTGTCTTTGATGTGGGAGTTCTTCCTCCTGAAAGGAAAAGTAATGATGATGAAATAACAACCGGAGATCAAAAGAAGAGGAAGAATACAGGATTTGACGAAGGAAGCTGGATATTCACAAGTTATTTATTTATTGTACGAGTGTTACTATAAACCTTTAGCAACAGACTAGTCTATAGCTTTATGAAGACATTCTTAAATACAACATCATAACAGAAATGCAGAGAGCATAATTACAAGAACGAATGTAAACGGAGGAACACACCTCTGTTTCTTAACAGCTGAGAACTTCTCTGAGACGATGTGCTTCAAAAAATTGAAGCAAAAAAAGAAAATCTGAGGGAGACAGAACAGTTTGATGAGAGGGGAAACACAGCGAACTAAAGTAGATCACAGTCCTTAAACTCACTGTCCTTTCACATGGAGCACGTCATACGTACTACAGCTGGCTGTTACCAGCAGGTACCAAACCGTGAGATGAATGTGTCTGTAGGAACATGATCTTTGACTCGATTTCATTCTGTTGGTAGAAATTGGCTGTTTAATAAAGAAGCCCTCTCTTTTAGATTCTCTGGACTGACGACTACATATGATGCTGTTTTAGACCACGGACACCTTTAATCCAACCATGTGTATGACTGAGAGGAGATTCATGAGAACAATACCATATATTTTATATTTAACCTTTATTTAACCAGACGAGTCATGCATTGATTTGAATTTATAATGTGACCATGAAATGTATACGAGCAGGAGATTTTACTTTCCAAGAATAAAATTGGAATCACTGTTCTCGTCTTTCTCTTGTGGTTCTGTGATGTCTTTTGTCTTGGAATAAAATAAAAAAAGTTAAATAATAGTGTCTGTGGTGTGATGAGGTTGATGCAATCTTGCAAAGCGAAGCAATTTGGTTCCTTGACATAAAACAAATATATACATTTATAGTTTTTTTCTCGTAAATTTGCGAGTTTTTTCTTGGAATATTACCTCCCTCCCTGTAATTACTATTCTTATTTTTGATTTACCTGCAATGTCTCTAATACGCAGTCGCGGCTTTATCATATGCTAATGTCAAAATATTTTCATCATAGCTGTGTCGAAGTGGTCATCCTTCAATCAGAGGATCGGCGGTTCGATCCCTGGCTCTGCTAGTCGCATGTCCTTGAGAGAGACACTAAACCCGAAAATTGCTCTCGTACGGTGTATGTATGTTAGGTAGTCCTGATGGGCAGGTGGCATGGTAGCCCCTCTCATCAGTGTATGAATGGGTGTGAATGGGTCTCTCAGAACTCAGAATCTGACTGATTGCTTAAAAAAAACTATCCAAAAGGAATATTATTTATAATTTGGTTCGGATGATGCATGTCATATCGTGTTCCTGTCAAACTCCTTTCTGTCAACAGAAGCTGTGTCATCATAGCCGTAGAAAAAATAAAACTTACCTCCTCCCCTTTGGAGAGTCGATCTGGCAGCATGTGACTAGAAATAGAGAAAAGAACAATGTTTGTTTATGAATCCCATGCTCTCCATGTTAGAAAGTCTTTCAACGTGAATGAATCAATCGTGAATTCATTTTTTTTTGATGCAAGTAGTTTTAGAGAAGTGGGATCCAATGAAGATGAAAGAGCTGGCTAGACAGCACTCAGGCTTAGAGAGAAAAGGCTTTTTGGAATTAGGGCGAACTGGCCCTTTAATTCAGCCGATCAAAGCACGAGTGGAGGACTTCTCTGGGGATCGTGGTGGGTATCGTAAAACCGTTCGTTGTGCTGACAGCCATGAAAGAGTACAGAAATCAAAAGATTACTCCACAGCTGGAGTAAGCTGGAGTCCAGATGTGATTCAGTTGTGATGGCAACAGCTACAGCACCTCTGGCCCCTCCCTCTGGCTCTCTCTGCTTCATCTGACTCCTTCCTCACTCCAGGGCTCAACAACAAGGAACGCCCCGGGCAAGTCAAATGCCACCTCGGGCTGGTGAGTCTCACCTGCCTGAATTAAGCACTTTGGGTTTTTTTGATGATGGAAGTAGCGAAGCAGTGAGCTTTCTTATATATTGTATTGTTCAACTTGTGTCGTTTTTATTGTGATCTATAAATAAACTGAACTTGAGCCATCTCGCTTCCTTCTCATCTTTGTTGAGAGAGTTGCACATGTGCAGTACCGATCAGGCACACGGGGAGAAAATGGCGGCGGGTAAAGACGACGTTTACGAGCTGAAGCAGAAGCGAGCATTTGAGTTATCCTGGAAGAAGGGGGTTTAGTTAGATAGAGGATGTGGGCAGAACTCCAATTATGTATCGTTCAAAAGCAAGTTTCAGAGCAAAGCGGAAAAACATGACGGTTAACTTTAGTCTTTCGTCTTCATAACCACTAATAAATAAAACAATTTGTATAGCGGCAAGTAAAAACTGACTTTGGGCAAGAAAAGAAAATATATATATATTAACGTTGAACCCAGCACACACAACCGGCCAATGTCCCGAGGGCTTGGGCAAGCCTGGTGATGTATAATTACACGGGCTAGAGAGAGACAGTGAGTGTGTGTGAGAGGAGAGAGAAAACGTGGAGAGTGGGAGGATAAAAGATGTGGTCAAGAGCGAAGCCAGAGTCGTACTACTCTTCCTCTCCCCTCCGCTTCATCAGACGGTCACTTCTCAACTACGCGTCGCAGATAAACGGTGCGTCACAAACCAGAAAGAAGCTGCGAGTGCACCTCTGTGATAGAAAATGTCATTGTGCTGTATGATGTTCTACTGTGGCTTGATTATATGCTTTATTCTATGTTTTACTGTATGCCGGCCACAGCTCCCTTCAAAAGGAAGAATCTGGAAGGGAGCGCTGCGAGCATATTTAGATTAGATTAGTCGTAAATCTAAACTGTCGTGAGTGTTGTTTAGAATAGATCAGTCATAGACCTCTGATGTAGGGAGTGCAGATGGTAATCACTGAGGATCTATAGATTGGGATCTGTAGCAAATGGTTTATTACGGGTACTATTGTAAAATGTGTAGATTAGAAACAAACCAGATGTCCCCCCCCTCTCTCTTTTGATGCTCCACAGACAACACAGGCACTCTGTGTGATGATTGAGTCTTCTCTGTGCAGAGAATAAATACTTGAAGGACAAACTTCTTTCCTCAAGGTTTCTTGTTTCAGTATTCAGTATGATAGGACTCACTCGGTACTATTGAATAGATTTTTCCACCACAAGTATTCATGTCAGCTAATGCAGCGTGAGCTCATGAAATGTTGACGGTGATGAGAATGATGATGATGATGATGTGCGTTTCTTTTACCCAAAGAGGAACCAGTCGTAAGCGATGGTCAGGTACAGGATCTCGGCCGGCTCCAGGCTGGCGTGCACGGCGCCGTCCTGACAAAGAATACACGAGGAGAATGAGTCACAACAGCCCGCGTTCACTGACACGGCGTGGGCCGATCGGCCATGGGATGTCATGCAGCCACGGACATTTCTATTCTGTCTGAAAAGCTGTGTGTGTCAGGAGCTTCCAGCATGGAGAAAAATATGACATATTCATAACATACGGCTTCTATCTTTAATAAAGGCAGTGAACACGGAGGCTAATCCAAACGCGTGTTTGAAGCAGTACATTGGATGTATGTGGAGGAGTCTAAAGTCACTAATGAATATGGGGGGGGGGGGTAAAAAAAAAGAAAAGGTTGGAACTTACTGCCCACAGGGAGAGCCTGAGGAGAGACACAAACAGAGGCGTTCGGTCCCAGCCTGATATGCAGTGCACCAGGAGGCCACTCTCATCTAAAGCAACACACAACACACAACATCACCATAGAGGTCAACAGCAACTCGGGTTCAAATAAGGCCCATGGTCAGTACATCATTGGTCAAATAATCATTTGGAATAGTGCAGCTTTAACATTCTGAACCCCAAAACCCGCCGGCAGGTAAAGCATGCATTCTTTAAAAACAATCATCAAAAATACAGCGTTTATAATACAGCGTTTATAATATAGCGTTTATAATGGCCAGAAGTTGTAAAAACAGACACGATCATGGGGTTTTTTACTTTCTGACGGTCCGTCAGGAGAAGCAACCAAATCAAAACCAAAGCTTAAAGTTGAAGATTTTATATTTCATCAAAATGACTTTATTCTCAAAAATCAAAAGGATGATTTTGCGGGGGGGAGTGTTCTTTTTACATTTCATTGTCTACATGAACTATCAATGAAAGAAAACAATCAGATGAATTAGCCATCAGTTATCTCCTATATTCTAACTTTAACACCCAACAATCCTTAACTAACATTATCTGCTGCGACTCTCACAAACAACCTACCATCACTGTTGATGATGTGGAGCAGCAGCTTCAGGTAGTTCTGGGTCTGCTCCACCAGGTCCCACGACTGACACACACACACACACACACACACACACACACACACACACACACACACACACACACACACACACACACACACACACACACACACACACACACACACACACACACACACACACACGTAAGAGTAAATACACTGTTGGTACAACAGAGAAATGAAATGACGGGGATTTCTTTTAAACCAGACAATGTTCCTCTTAAAGCAGCACCAATAATCTTCCACCACATCTGTCTGTCAGTATCATACAGTGTATCCTGCACCAGCTTGTTCCAGCTGTTTGTTTAACCAAATTAAAAATCTTAGACAACTCTCCAGGTTGACGCCATCATTCCTCCAAAAGTCAGCCTTCCATGTGGTGTTTTTTGGATTCTAAAATGAAGTTATGTGGGTTTGAACACACGTTTTGGCAGCACAGCATGAGTCAATGAGGTTTAAACTGCACTCTAACCATTACTGCATGTGTTCAAGTGCTCATCTGAATCGCGGCCGAAGCACTTTGCGGGGTCGAACAACAGATGGCACTGACACAGCACAAACATTACACAGAGAGAGAGTCCCGGCTGAGAGGAGCAGAGCCAGAAATGAGGTGAGAAGAGAAGCGGTAACCTGGTATCGAGTCCAGTCGATGTTCAAGTTTTGAGTAAAGCACATGGGGATTGTCAAAGGAGCGTCCACGTAGTCCTGTCGGAGGAGACACAGTGACGTCAGAATGATACAACAGAGCTGAGCGACTGTTTAATGACGGACTGAACAGACCGCCTCCCTACCTGATTCCAGTTGAACACCAGACCCTCTGCTGTGTAGTCTCGGTCTTTGTAGTCCTTAAAAAACTCACACCCTAAAAAGGGAAAGAAAAAAACATATTCACACATTTTTGATTTTTTAAGCTGAAGTCACAGAATGTGACCCTTATCTTCAAAACTAAAGTGATAAATAGTTACTGCTTTTTTGACTTTGTGGTCCAGCTACAGCAAACTACACGGACAAATCATAAAAGTCACGGTTCGCATCGTAACACGGGTTTAAGTCAGAGATCTCGGATCAGCACACATTTTAAAAAAGGGAGCAAACAGAACTTTCTGAGATCCACGATCACGCTGTTTTGTCGCCGATACCAACTGCTGATCATATTAGCAGATACAGATTGTTTGCTTTTGTTACAGCAGCTGGTCTACAAGGCTCCAGACTATTGGTTTTTAGAAGAGTTCACAGTGGGAGTGTACCTGGGTAAGGCACAGAGAGCAAGGTGAAGTCTGCATAGCGTTGGACCTTGTCCGCCTTCTCAGACGATGTCACGCTGCAGAGAGAGACGCAAAGAGACAGGTGAGATACACTCGGAGCATTCAGGGGACATTCAGTGTTTTATACACAACACTTTTACATAACAGAGGGCCATTTTATTGGCCTAAACCTCTTATCTTAGCTAAAGCAGAATCTATATACGTTTTGGCACATTATGCAAAAAAAACTATGCTGGCAGTGGGACCTTATTTTGTGAAACACTGTCTAGAATTGCAGTTCACAATAGAAATACATTGTATTACTCTTTTTTTAATATATATAGTATAACTGTTCACCGTTTCCTGCCTTCTAGCATAAACATGATTCCATACCATTCCTTTCATCCTTCTTTAATTTGTCCTGTATGTTCACAGCTCTATTGATCATTCCCTGAGCATCTTTTGTCAAAAGTCAGTGGTTAAAGTTACTACGAGGAACTTTCATTTTGTGTTGATTTTGTGTCCCTGTGGACTAAAGCTGAAGTGCTTCAGAGCACCAGAGTCCCTTCAGAAAACCTCTCATGTTACTGCAGCAGGGTCTGACAGTCTGCTCCTCTCAGTCCTGGTTCTGGTTCTCCCGTGCCTCCCTTCCCTCCAACGGGCCCAGCAATACGGGCTAACGCTCCATCAGCGTGGTGTCGGTGTCGGTGAGGACCGAAGGAGCAGAGAGGAGAAGCTCTGCTCCTGGAGGAGGAGGAGGAGGAGACGCTGCTCCCAGGCGCTGAGCTCTCCTCCTCCCTCCGGAGCTCCGACTGCAGCAAAGCCGGATCTGGGTCTGTCCACGGTGGACTGGTCTCTGCTGGAGGATCTGGGTCTGTCCACGGTGGGCTGGTCTCTGCTGGAGGATCTGGGTCTGTCCACGGTGGGCTGGTCTCTGCTGGAGGATCTGGGTCTGTACACGGTGGACCGGTCTCTGCTGGAGGATCTGGGTCTGTCCACGGTGGGCTGGTCTCTGCTGGAGGATCTGGGTCTGTCCACGGTGGACCGGTCTCTGCTGGAGGATCTGGGTCTGTCCACGGTGGACTGGTCTCTGCTAGAGTCTGAGCTGAAGGAGTTTCTGGTGAACTCTCATAGTTTCGGTGGCTCTGATGATGAGCATTAAGAATAACTCTATAGAAAGAGTCAATCCTCTCTCTGATGGTCTTGTTCATTGATGTGGGTCATATAGAGGATCAGGATTAAACTGAGACGGTTTCATAACCACTTAAAAGTTCCTCGTAGTAACTTTAAGCAACAGCACAGGTACCATCTGTTCCACATGTAACCGAACAGCATGAGCCCTTAAAATACCGAGAAGGATGTTACAATGATTACCACGCTCTGTATACACAGATACAGTAAAAACCCGATCTCAAGCCTTCCCAGTTTAGATATTGTCACAGGCAGACTCTATACACCCAGTCTCCTAAACAGTGACCTAGATGACAGAGAGGCAGGATGTGGATGAACTAGTCCGTACTGTTCCTTACTTTAGGCCAAACTTAACCTTCTTGTTCTCCACCATCAGGTCACAGATGTAGCGAACCGAGAGGTAACGTAGCAGCTTAATGTCGAGGCCTCGAACCTTGTCAAAGAGCTGGGAGTCCCCGTTCCTGAGGGGGAGGAAAGAATGATGGCAAAATGGACTTTCTCTAGGTAGGTGTTTTACTAGTCAGTCACATATCACTTCCATTGTTGTCTAAAGGGATTCGTGTCACACAGTGTCTGATGTTGATTGAACACTATTCTAACTAAAGGTCGACTACATGAGTGTTCTCTTCTGGGTTTTTCAAATAGAAACGCCCACTCAGCCGTTACTTGGTTACCATAGACTAATCAATAAGGTTAGGAATATGTGTGAATGCTAGCACTAGCTGAGTCAACATTAACTGTGCTAAGTTTAGAAATAACTGAAAGCGTTGGATCGGCTTTCTTTGAGTATGTGTACTCAGGTGCTCTGTGAAGTAAAATGTCTGTTTTTTTTTATGGAGTCTTGGAGATATAACAGCTTCAGTTCCCCGTCAGAAAAGGCTGCAAGGAGGTAAGGAGGTTATGGACCTTTCCGACTGGGAACTGAAGCTGTTATATTGTTCTTTTCAAAGCCGCCACAAGACTCCATTAACAAAAAGAGACATTTGACCTCCAGTGCTATGACTTTCAGATCTGAACCACAGCAGTACATGGCTAAGCTTCCGCGCTGGTACTAAGTTACTGTAGGTAGTACACTGGTCAAGGATATTTGTGTATATATGTAGCAATGTCATCAGGCAGAAACCTAGGTCAGGTCATGTGGGAAAATATTTCTAGAAGCTCTTGGGAAATAGTATTTTGATGGTGAAACATATGTGCTTTGACCAAAATTTTAATGTTTGGATTTTGGTACATAAGGAAGACCACTGTGAAGCTATAGAATGATATAGAAACCTAAAAATGTTAAAAAATAAATGATGGACCTGCCCTTTAAAGTCGTTTGATTACCTGACTGCACTGTCATCCTCTGGAACCTCCTCAGACTCCGTGTCATCAGTGGCCCCTAGAAAAAGCAGAAGCATACAAGATGAACGTCTAATGACAAAGACTCAAACTCTGTTAATCATTCAATCTTACAGTTTGAGAAAATATAAAAAGCAGGCCATCCTGTTGGCTTCAGGGTTGAAAACTAATTCAGTGTTAAACACAATGCCATTCAGAGCCAAAGTGCTAGACCCATTTAAAGGCAGATATAAGGGACGGAATTGTCCTGGAAACGGGTTCCAATCACGAACATTTGAAATGAAACGAAATTAAATCATTTAGGAGTGAAAAGACATCTCATTCTTTTCACTTCCTCTCATCTGTAAAACAAACAGAGGTGTGCTCCTGCCTTTCATATCAGATTCAACGTTATCTGAACATTCAGGCTCCCTCGTGTGGCTCAAAGGTGTACTGCAGATAAAGATATAAACTAATTGATCTCCTGTTGGTCCTGACCCTGCTTTGGAAGTGAACTAGGGTGTACTACTCATCTTCAGCACATCTGTATAACATCCACAGAATGTTTTGAGTTTGTCACAATAAATACAGAAAAGACACTCTCTGGTTGTTTGTTTGGAGAAAGGATGCACTTACAATTCTGATGACATCCATCTCTTGTTCTTATGGAGCTTGAATGGACTTATTGGAAGTGCTTTGAACAAAGGCATCTGCCAAATGAATGGAAGTACTGGAAAAGCCCAGTCAGCCTCTCCACCTCACTTCATTTGCTGATAGCTCACAGAAGGTGCTGCAGGCCGTGTCAAAGAGAGTCTTAGAGATGAGATGCTGGCTGATTACTACAGGAGCAGATCACCACTGCAACCTGACAACAGGGAGCTGGACTTCTGATTTTAAGTGACATATATTATAATAATAATATATAGAGCAAATAGAATGACACTCAACAGGTGGATAATCAGGCGTAACCCAAAATGCAATCAAGAGTTTCGAGCCTTTTGATTGCTCACTGCTGCGTGCGAGCGATTGAACATCATTTCTGTAGTTCTGCCCGTCACTTCTATTGGTCATTAAACAACATTGCTCAGACAAACAAGCAAGCAAAGCCATCATTTAAGTCAAATTAACTACCCGACAACTATTTTGACTTGATTGATGATTTCAGACATTTGATATCTCTGGGTTCTCAACTATGAGAATAAGCTGCTATTATTGTTATTACATGTGAGGGAATTAAATGTTTTGAACTGTTGGTTGAACAATGCAATACATTTAAAGGAAAACTTCACCCCCAAAAATGATCATTTGTATATCAGGTACCCAACCCGAAGAAAACATTTCTCTCATGCTGCCACTGTGAACCGAGAATTTAAAAAAAAGGAGTAACACCGAGATCACTAGAGAACACGTGCATCTCCCCAAAACCTCCCTTTCTAAAACACTTCTGCACAAAACAACCTCACGCTTGTGCAGGTGTGCTACTCGTCCGGACGAGTTTGAAGCATTCTAAATAGTTTGTGAACAGATGTTTGGATATAGTTTTGCTGTATAGTTTTACTTCCATTCACATGGTTATATTGGGGGTAGTGCTGGGCGGTATGACCAAAAATGTGTATCACGGTATTTTTTTCAATTCTGGCGGTTTCACGGTATTTCTTTTTTCCTTGACTGTTTTTATATAGGTTTATAGTGGCTTACTCTACTGTCAGAAGTACATAGAATACAAAAACATTTTAATGTCATCGTGTATAAAGGCTTTGCTTACTATGGGGTGTGCTCGTTTGATCGTATAATGTTGGGATAGCAGTGTGGCTGAAGTATTGTCTCCCCGGTAAGACGTACCTTGAATCCAGTGTTTTAATCATTGCTCTTTCTCGACTGTCTGTAGCGGGACCATGTCCTTGCATAGCTGGATCGTTATTGCGTTCGTAATGTCGCTCCACCGCTTGCTTTTCTTGTCCTATGCAGCGCCTCGAGCAAATGCCTCTTCAAGCGATGTGTGACCCTTTGGCTTCACTGTTTCACTCACGTTAACGTTGTAGAAATATGCAAAAAATATATAGAGGCATTGAATTTATAAGAATTATGTATGTGCTCAATTGCAATAGTGTTGCGTGGTCATTGAGCAAAGGTTTCAAGCGCTCCGGGCGAGGCACTTTTGCGCTCCCCGTACAAAGAAGAAGCTCTGACTCACAGGTGGTTTAGCTTAAACTTATAACTAGTTGTGTTATGAAACGGATAAGTCCATTGAATATTGTGTAGCAACAAATGGGTGCAGGACCGACACCTTGAGAATCCCCTCAGCAGGCAGAACTCCCACAGCAGGAAGACTCACACACACACACACACACACACACAGGGGCCTCTACCCTGGCGTGTGTGTGTGCGAAGATGATGCGTCCCTGTGCAGGACAAGGTCAAATCCTCATCGGAGAGGATAAAGAAACAGGGAAATGTTAGAACAGGGCTCACAACCACCGAGACGAGAGATACGTATTCTGAGCCCTGACTTTGTGTCTGATGCCAGGAATACTTAATCTTTGATGGTGTTCTGTGAAACCATAGATCGATGCATTATATGTTCTGATGCTTGACTTAATAAATTGTTAATACTTTTAGACCGTCTGTCATCTGTTGTTCATCAAAGTAATTCCAATTCAAACGATCTGCGCGGGGTCCTTCTGGGGTGTAGTCTTTTGGAGTCAGATTGTACAGTGGGCTCTTTGCCCGAGGTGGAATCCCCAACAACGTTACTGGTTGACGGCCTCGAATCCGACGGCTGTAATCACACTCTTGGTATTTCAACTCATGTTTTCTGCTGAGGTGATGGAGTAGGTTGCTCGTGTTACCACCAGCGGCAACAACAGTGGCTCGACAAACTTTGCAATATATAGTCTTTTGGACGTCGTTATAAATGTACAATTATTGGTGTTACAAATTGTTTATTTGTCACAAACTGTTGTGTCGTGGTCTTTTGCCCTGTTAAAGAGCGTTCGTTGTGGGTTATTAATTGTTGTTATAAAGTCATAACCATAACTAGGGTTCCCTCTCAATACAGTTAAGACAACTAGCTCCGACCACAGCACCACTAGCGGCGAACAATATATTTAGCTGCCTGTTGAAGAGTGACAGCAGTTGTTTCGGGTATGCACCGGTATGGCGGTGTGTGAAAAATGAATATCATATGGGAAATTAAAACCCAGCAGTAATTGGGGGTGAAGTATTCCTGATCCTCCTGTTGCTGCTCTGTCGCACCTTTTGTCAGAGATATCGCAGCATTCTGAGATTCAATAGTTTAAGAACTGATCCTACTGACTTAAGTAGTAATACAACGGTATTATCCTTCAAAAGAACCGTAAACAGTGGTGCTGCATATTTTACTCCAGCAAACATTCTCAACCGCAGTGTTTTACATTTCTGAACGTTGGAGACAAGACAAACTATTGTACTTTATTGTTAACCTTTTATCATTGTTTTCATGACATTACAGAATGTGTCTGTAAGACAGATTTCTTTGTATTCGTTGTACTTCTGAATGAGGCTAACCAGTCTCCTACAGGAACACTGTGGCTCAATAGGAACAGTTTGACAGCTGTCTGACAACTGCTGCAACTATTAACACGTCAAAGAGAAAACAAGGAAGTGCAACCTCTCGTGGAAAATAAGTTGTCCGCAACTTCCCCCGTTTAGGCTAAACTTAAGTTGTCGTGTGACGAGGGATGTCATGAGACCCGATACTTCCACGATAGAAGATGTCCATGTAGATAATGCTGCATCGTGAACAACAGATCTGTGTAGAAATCAGCAGGAGGAGGGCAAGCTAACGTTAGCTGTTAGCAGCTGGTGGGCTGCTTGGGCTAAATAACAGAGAAAACGGCTAAAGCTAACGGAGGTTACATTATGACGTGTTCAAGCTCTGTTCAATAAAAATAAAACGTAGCAATGACGGGCCCCAGTGCACACTATTAACTAGTTATGAAGCACTGATGCACCACTAGGAATAGGTTATATATAGTTTATCAACAATGTGTTGGATTTTACAGTCAAATGAGTGTGTGTGTGTGCGCGTGTGTGTGTTACCTGAGAAGATGTAGTTGTAGCCCGTGCGTCCATACAGCTCCCCCCATCCCGCCAGAGTGGACGACCGGCAAATATGCTGCGATGTGGGAGAAACAATACGGGATCAGACTGTTGTCTCACTGCTCATACTAGCATGTTGTTACAAGAACTATTATTTGGTCACCTAACCAGCCTGAACAAACATGGAGGTATTTCTTACTTTGGCTTCGGCCCAGGTTGTAATGCTGATGTTATTTCAATTTCACATTCTCTGCAGCAGTGAGGTTTAAATGTACAGAAAACTCATTTGTAAGTAAGTATTGAATGTGTTGATGGACTTGCCATCAGCTCTCAACGTGTCATCAATTGCTGTTAAGCACGTCAAGAGAAGGTCTCCTCACACTGACAACAAAAGGTCATTTTCCTGACTGATATTGGTGTGATTGTTCAACTAGAACTGAAGCCAACAGAATGAAAGAAAGACTGGTACATAAGATGTAATGCACTAGGCGGCGCTGCAGTTGTTACAAAACGCTTCCCTTCAACCTCTCTCTGCCTCAAATACAACTTGTTTTGCGAGTCACTGTTCAGTGATTTGGTGTGTGTCATCGTGACAAAATATGGACAAATTTGGTGCAGTTTGGACACGTTTATTATCAATAAACTTTCAAAAACAAGTGTTGGCGCTCTGTGCAGTCGCGGGGGGCGGAGCTACGGGACATGTGGTCTGCAGCGGGGCTTTCCAGGCCACGGCTCATTGACCGCAATTCCCTTTTACTGCTGGATGCTGGATATACCAACATTACGACCAAACTCTTCTTCACTTCCCTGGAGTCAACAAGCAATGAGCAGTTCTTGTCAACGCTGCAAGCAGCACTTCTTAAGGGCATGCGGTGCTCTAATCGGCCACACCACAAACCGGCACTGTACTAGTTAAATAAAACCAGCAGGGCTGCAACTATAGATTTGTGTTGTTGTTGTTTAATCTGTAGATGATTTTCTGTTATGATCGCACAATTGGTTGGTCTAAGAAATGTCAATTAGTGTTTCCCAAAGCCCAAGATGACGTCCTCAAATGTCCTGTTTTCAGAAAATGTTGCCTTTTTTTCTTAAAACATTACTGAAACTGATTAAGCGCTTATCAAAGGAGTTGGCAACTAATCGATTCATGGAATATTCGTCGCAGCTCTGGACATTAGGAATGTTGGAGACACGGAAAGCAAACACAAAGGAAACAGACACCAAAACAGCTTCTAGACATACTGGCATTTACACCGGTAATCCACAATATTACTAGTGCAGGAGCAGACTCCAGACAAAGTAAAGTGAGGAGCAGCAGTAGTAGTAGTACCTTGCCGTTGTAGAGGATGACCGGACAGACGAACCTCCCTCTGCAGCGAGCCAGCTTACTCCGGTTCACCAGGTCCTGCAGCTTACTGATCTGCACTGTGCTCTCAAACCTGCAAACACAAACCACCACACGTTCTGCGTCAGTCAGTCCACTTAATCACTTTAATATATGGAGAGTACTATTATAAAGCACTAAGCTGCCACTGCTGACACCTATGTATAATCCACTGTGCTCATCTTCTGAGGTTACAGATAAGTGGAGGACATTCAGACCTAACAACCACTGATTATTCTGTTACATTAACCGATACATCTTAACGGCCAGCCTGCGGTTGACACTTCAATGATTATCTGAAGGCATGAATAAGGTGCATCGTCCATTTAAAAAGACCTCACGATCGTCTAAGATAATCAACGCTTTTGTGTGAAAACAATTTGTTGTTTTTGTAGCGACCTCAGTCTAGTGACACACCTGAGCAACATGAAAACAGCTAAATGTCTTCTTCTTCAACTCTCTTTTTATCTGGAAAACAGCCAAAGTACATCCGCGCCAATATCTGGGAAGAGGCGGGACAGACGGGTGGACGTCGTCTGACAAACAGCTGTGCTGTATCATGGAATGTATCGACGTGTACGATGCACGACTACAGAAAGAGTAGGATTCACTGGTTGATGCAGAAAGCTTTCAAACACTACTACATACTACATGTCATTACAAATAATAATACTGCCTAGAAAGCCCTTGGTAAATATGTTTATTATTCGCAATTTTTCAATTGAACTCAACTCTGGTGATTTCATGAATAATTGAAATGTTATTTCAGCAGTTTATTACTTTGAATCGTGGGAAGCTGCAAGACAGACGTGAAAATATTTCGCTTCGAAGAAAAATGTCCCGAGCTCAGGAGGGGTTTGCCCGACGAGGAATACAGTCTATGACAGCCTTTGTTGTGAATACCGGGTTTCCTATGTTAAAGCCCATCTTCTATTTCCAGCAGAACGGTGGAAAATAGCTCAACCTTATTAAACAGCAGTGAGAAATAAGGACTTATTGAATCACAAAAAAGCTTTTTCTATTTCCGGCTATAATGTGACCTCATGTGACCAAACAGTCACCTCGTCCCCTCTGCTGCTTTGAAGCTATCAGAGGGGCCGGTAGATGGAGGCTGACCGTTGCCCGTTGCCCCCTGCCCCCCAGTAAGGTGTGCATGATTAGAGGAGTGATCCAAACAAACAAGGGGGTAATTGGTAACTGAGTGGACTGAACTTTGAATCGGAGAACGATGGTTGGGTACCTGTCTCTCTCGACATCTGTGCATTGGTACTCCAGGAAAACGATCTGCCGGGGGTAATGGCCACACACTTCTCCATTGGAGTTGTCGATGATACTGTACTTGTAGTCTCTGGCGAATAACTCCAGGCAGCGCTTCTCTATCGCCTCCACCTGAGGAGAAGCAAAAACAAAAAGTTACGCAAGCAGTTTAAAAAGAAACGCGAAAAATGACAACTTGGATATGTGTCCTTTTAGATGATCAAACTAAGTGGATAACTAAACCAGATGAGTCTCTATTGCGTTATTATATTAGATACTGATCACAAATAGAGGAATTTACAAGAAGGGTAACTCAACAAATATACATTTAAATCCCGTGTTCTCTTTACACTGGTAGCTTGATGGCTTTCTCATTACAATGATCAAATAGGATATTGTCAACAGCCATAGATCTGCTAAGCTCATCTAAAAAAAAAGTATTCACACGTACTGTTCAAGCAGATCAAGCCAGTTAGTGGCAGATGGTGTCAAACTTATGCAGACTCCCACACCAGTGAAGTGTGTCCCTTAACCATCCAATGTGTTACTACACAGTGTGAAAGTGTTAACACTATTCAAATGTGGCATTCTGGATCATAACAATTTGAAGACAGCTGGTGTTTTGCCTGATAGAAGAAAGTTTGACAATATTTAGCTCAGTCTATTGAATCATTGTTGATTGAGCAACAGCATGCTAAAGCCATTTTCATGTAATTTGATAACAGAATATGCAAAACTTAAAGACACGTAACAATGCCGGGCTTCACTAAAATCTCATCCGTTTAGGATACGAATGAAGGATATGAGTACAACAGAGGGGTCACACCACAAACATGCATCAACAGTGGTCTGGTAGAAAACAGTGTCTATACATAGACTGTACTGTACATTTCTGACTATTACGGGAAGTTCAGTGGATCATATTGTAACGGACTGAGTTATGTTATAAGTGTTACTGTGTTAGCAATAAGTTGGTGATTGCATTTACGGAAGTCAGTGAAGGCCTCATGAGGATGTTGTTGTGTTGGTGCTGCAAGCCGGGAGAAGAACCGGAAGCTGATGGTTAAGTCGCGAGTACGTTTAACGGTCGAACTGTTGTTTTGGCGTAGGCTACGGCCCACAGTAGCCTGTGTACTGTCCGACAATAAAACACCACAAATAAGAGCACGTCTCGAAGCTTTCTTGACCAAGGGTCGCTACAATATGTATGCCGAACTGAGCAGTGGCTCCTTAAAGTTGTTAAGAGGTAATAAATCACGACCTACAGTATATGTATTTTTGGATATTTCCAACGTCACTTTAATTTCCTTCATTCCGCAAGGCAAGTTCGGCTTATCGTTCACACCAGAGACGATGACAGGCTGTCAAGTAGCTGAAGCACACCGTATGTCGACCCCCAAACTTACCCGAGGAGTGGCTTCCTTTGCTCTGTACTGCATCTTGGAAAACACATCAATCAAATCCGCTATTTCCTCGCTCTTTCTGACCGACAGCCCGGAGGCCGGATAGCCGCCGGCCGAGGTGGGAGAGGCGGCCATCATAGCGCCACGACCCGCGGTGGTGGCCTCTAGCCGAACTCGACCTCCTTCAAACACCGCAGAGCCTTGTCCCTTGGAACGGGAAGACCGACCAGGCCATCCCTTCCCAGCCAGCTTCTTCCTGACTGCCCGCTTGAGGGGGCCAGAGCCGGGGACTCTTCCTGAATTCAGGGCACCGGCGAGCTGCTCCACTCTCCAAACACAACCCGCGAGCCAGCCCGCACAGCACGGCGGCTGCTGCTGCTGCTGCTGCTGCTGCTGCTACCGGAGTTAGCACGACTAGCTAACAGACTAGTTCAGCTTACCAGGCGTGGGTTGGTGGTTTCCACTAACTCAAAACCCCCCGTTTACTCATTTGAGAAAATTAATTCAGACCGTTGTAGTCCTCCACATCACTACTGTTTAGGTTGCGTTTGTGACATCAGGTGAATTGATGCGAGACTCTCAGCAACCCTAACTGAACTCCGGTCAGCTGGAGTCAGGAAATCTCCAGGATCTTTCCCGGCCTGCGCACGTTTCCTCAATGTCACGTCTTCATGTCTCCTCAGTAACCACGACCATGGCGATACACGAATTAAAGTTAGACCGTAGTCAACCCTGTGGCTGCAGGGTCGCAATGCTGCATATGTTGTTGTGGATGAAAGCTCCAGCAGTGGAGAGTGGTGTTGCAATATGTGTACTACAGTATGAAGGTACATCAGGCGGTAAACAGGAAGCGGACACGAACACGTGACACGGCCATCTCCCCCTTTTAATGACGTTTGTTGTTGTTCAGAGCGAGGTCTCATGTTTTGGACTGCCTGCAGCCACAGTTTGTTTACTCAGAAATGGGAGATCTTCGCCTGTAGTTGGTTCTATCATACTGTAAAATAGGGGGGAAATTGTTACGGTTGTCCATAAAACAAGCGAGGAATTATTTCTTCTTTATTAATAAACGATACGAACACAATGTGGCACAAATCAGAGCACACATCTTACTTCCCTCAGTAACCCACTATGTTTACCCAAAGGAAAGCAAAAAAGGAAAATAAATACATAAAGTTAAATTGAAATATTGACCATTATTGACGATGCATTAACATTGCATATTACCATTCCAAATAATTTGAAATCACAGAAACAACAAACAAATACAAAATAGTGTACACAAAGTTGAGTTCCAACAAACAAAGGTAAATATAAAATCTGGTATTTTTTTAAATCTATGAAATGTTTTTTAAATCTTGAAGCATATGCCTATAATTTACCTATATTTTACTTATACAATTCCTCTGAAAAAAGAATCCTTGTATGTAGTTAATAATCATAATAATAATAATTAGTGGGTTTGTTAAAAATAAAAGGATATACAGAAGCATGGACCAGATATTATATAATTGTTATTGATGTTTAAATAGTTATTGTTGTATTGCCAATTATAGTTCCATTAAACATGCAATGGTGACAAAGGGCCCCACGGCCTTCTATCTAACTATCTCTTCAAAACCCTGTGGAAGAAGTATTGTTTCCCTTTGTGTGATTAGACTCCAGACAGAGATGAGTGTCCAAACCAATCGGTTTCCTGACTTTCATTTTTTGTAAAGTCAACTTATTACAATTTACAGTATACAGCACAGCCCTACTCAGCTCTACTCAGTCTTTTTTGGTTTTCCATCAGCAAAAGTTGCAGATAGTAACCTGGTACCTGATTTGTTTTTTTAGCACGAGGATCCAAGCCAGCTGAGCTGACACTAGAAGGTAAGGGTATAGGTTTCCATATGGATGGTATGGACATGTCCCTACCAGTATTTTGGGAGACCGAATTGACCCTAACAATATTTGATCAAACTTCTTAAATATCGTTCGCATTATCTTTGGAAAGACGCACGATGTTCTTCTGGTGTGGTCATCATGGCCGTAGCCAGCTATGAGGTCACCGAGGTATTTATTTCCTAAAAAGTCTACCGTGATATTGAGCGGAATCTGATTTAAGATTTGAATTTGTTTATATATTATATATCTTTTACAATTGAAAGGTTCTTATGGAATAGTTATGGCTCACTAGCACAAGTACAAATAACTCAGAGTTTTGTCTCTGTTTGAATGTTCATGATTAAACCCTCTTGAACCCGAGAGTGCCCCAAATGGGGTTGTAGAGGGGGGTGGCGAAGAGTGTACACATGTAGTACAAATCACTTTTGAGAACGAATGAAATGATATTTTAAAATATTTCAAAAACGTACATGACGAAGAGATTCTGATCAAATGGACCATGTAACCTATTTTAATTACTCAAAAACATATATATACACAAAGTACTTCAAGGTACTACAAGTACTACCACAATTTCACCTATTTCTCGCCAGGAGAAGCCGAGCAATGTTCTCCGTTATCATTCCCAGCCGCGATCTACGGCACTTTCACACACACACTTCATATCCAGCAGCACGAGCACAACAAACTGCATCGAACTATCGCCTCCAAATTGTTCTACTTTAAACCATTTTAAAGTTACTATCGATCTGCCACAGATATCAACTCACACCCATCATCATAAACATTGAAACGCTCCGTACCTTTTAGATGTTTCCTGGATGAAAATCGAAAAACAAAAAAAATTAATCCATGCCCCATTTCGAAGCCATCTCTCTCTCGTTCTGTGGAAAAAAACTGAGTCTCTGACGAGCTTCTATGACGAATGAGTAATAATTTCAGTTTTGGCCAATGGGTTTGACCCATGGGGGCGGATCACAGTTTTTGATTATTTTATTGGCTTAAAATTCTGTAAACAACTCAAAGACCGAATGACTGCACTGCCCAGAGTCTTCCGGGTTCAAATATGTGGGAATTGCGCAAATCGGCCAATCACAGGCTGTGTTAGGTTCAAATACATCACGTAAAACTGAACTTCTGACAAAAATTAGCCATATTTTACAAGTTTTCATATGGCCCAGGCTCTCAAAATGATGCCAAACTTCTGTATTAGATAGATTGAACACTATTAGTCATAAAAGAAGTGAAATATATAGATATACACTACCGTTCAAAAGTTTGGGGTCACCCAGACAATTGCATGTCAATTTTCAGTTTCTTCGCAATTTCTCGCATGGAATAGCTTCATTTCTAAGAACAAGAATAGACTGGCGAGTTTCACATGAAAGTTCTCTTTTTCTGGCCATGTTGAGAGTATAATCCAACCCACAAATGTGATGCTCCAGATACTCCTATGTAGATATTTCATTAAAACCAGACGTTTCCACCTAGAATAGTCATTAACCACATTAACAATGTATAGAGTGTATTTCTGATTAATTTAATGTTATCTTCATTGAAAGAAACAGTGCTTTTCTTTGAGAAATAAGGACATTTCTAAGTGACCCCAAACTTTTGAACAGTAGTGTATAGTATTTAAAAGTACAATAAGACAGCGATATATGCGCCTTCCAAAATCAGAATTGACGTTGGCTGACCAAAAAAGGACTGCTGACATGTTGTGATATGATTTGGGAGAGTTTAGGCCTGCCTGTGCATCATTTAAAATCAATAAAAGTGCTTTTTAGGCACACAAAAAAAAAACGAACATGAAAATTTTCAATTT